>NC_057814.1:464199439-464510982 GCF_018294505.1 Triticum aestivum | reverse complement strand
AGTAACGGGCGGGGGGGGTACGGGCCGTTAGGTAATCGGCTCTTTGCCGTCCGCTAATCTTTGCCGTCCGCCTTTTTGCCTCTTTGCCGTCCGCTGGCGGACGGCAAAGAGGTGGGGCGTTAAGTTTTTTCAAACGGGCGGGGGTGGGGGCCACCTCCCTCTTTGCCGTCCGCCAGCGGATGGCAAAGATTCTTTGCCGTCTGCTAGCGGACGGCAAAGAGCTGGCTGATGGCAAAGAGCTTCTTTGCCGTCTGCCATTTCTTTGCCGTCCGCTTTTTGGTAGCTGATGGCAAAGAGCTTCTTTGCCGTCAGCTAGCAGACGGCAAAGAGCTGGCAGATGGCAAATTAGCTGATTCCAATAGTGAATATGTCATCCACATATAATATTAGAAATGGTACAAAGCTCCCACTCACTTTCTTGTAAATGCAGGCTTCTCCAAAAGTCTGTATAAAACCATATGCTTTGATCACACTATCAAAGCGTATATTCCAACTCCGAGAGGCTTGCACCAGTCCATAAATGGATCGCTGGAGCTTGCACACTTTTTTAGCACCTTTAGGATCGACAAAACCTTCTGGTTGCATCATATACAACTCTTCTTTAAGAAATCCATTAAGGAATGCAGTTTTGACATCCGTTTGCCAAATTTCATAATCATAAAATGCGGCAATTGCTAACATGATTCGGATAGACTTAAGCATTGCTACGGATGAAAAGGTCTCATCGTAGTCAACACCTTGAACTTGTCAAAAACCCTTTTGCGACAAGTCGATCTTAGTAGATAGTAACACTACCATCAGCGTCCGTCTTCCTCTTGAAGATCCATTTATTCTCAATGGCTTGCCGATCATCGGGCAAGTCCACCAAAGTCCACACTTTGTTCTCATGCATGGATCCTATCTCAGATTTCATGGCCTCAAGCCATTTATCAGAATCATGGCTCATCATAGCTTCTTCATAGTTCGTAGGTTCGCCATGGTCTAGTAACATGACTTCCAGAATAGGATTACCCTACCACTCTGGTGCGGATCGTGCTCTGGTTGACCTACGAGGTTTAGTAGTAACTTGATCTGAAGTTCATGATCATCATCACTGGCTTCCTCTCTAGTTGGTGTAGGCATCACTGGAACGGTTTCCTATGATGAGCTACTTTCCAATTGGAGAGAAGGTACAATTACCTCATCAAGTTCTACTTTCCTCCCACTCACTTCTTTCGAGAGAAACTCCTTCTCTATAAAGACCCATTCTTGGCAACAAAAATCTTGCCTTCGGTCTGTGTAGAAGGTACCACATTGGTTCTTAGGTATCCTATGAAGAACACTTCTCCGATTTGGGTTCGAGCTTATCAGGTGAAGCCTTTACATAAGTTCATTTAAGAAGACAACTTAGTTACTTGCAAACAGTTTATGTGTGTATCAAACGGATTAGATGGCCTATTTAAGATCACTGTCTCTAATGCACAACCCCAAATGATAGTGGTTCGAAGCTTGATACGTCCATTTTGCATCATGTTTTCTTACTGTTATTTATGATGTTTTTATCCATAATAATGCTTTTTGGAGTAATTCTAATGCCTTTTCTCTCATAATATGCAAGGTATACACAAAGAGGGAGAATTCCGGCAGCTGGAAATCTGGACCTGGAAAAGCTACGTCAGGCCACCTATTCTGCACAACTCCAAACAAGCTGAAACTTTAAGGAGATTTTTTATGGAATATATGAGAATATTGGAGCAAATAACTACCAGAGGGGGCCCACCAGGTGGGCACAACCCACCTGGGCGCGCCAGGGAGCCCAGGCGCGCCCTGGTGGGTTGTGCTCACCCAGGCCCACCTCCGGTGCCCATCTTCTGGTATATAGGTCATTTTGACCTAGAAAAAATAAGGAGAGGACTTTCGGGACGGAGCGCCGCCGTCTCGAGGCGGAACTTGGGCAGGAGCACTTTTGCCCTCCGGCGGAGCGATTCCGCCGGGGGAACTTCCCTCCCGGAGGGGGAAATCATCGTCATCATCATCACCAACAACTCTCCCATCTTGGGGAGGGCAATCTCCATCAACATCTTCAACAACACCATCTCATCTCAAACCCTAGTTCATCTCTTGTGTTCAATCTTGTTACTGGAACTATAGATTGGTGCTTGTGGGTGACTAGTAGTGTTGATTACATCTTGTAGTTGATTACTATATGGTTTATTTGGTGGAAGATTATATGTTCAGATCCAATATGCTATTTAATACCCCTCTGATCTTGAGCATGATTATCATTTGTGAGTAGTTACTTTTGTTCTTGAGGTCACGGGAGAAATCATGTTGCAAGTAATCATGTGAACTTGATATGTGTTCGATATTTTGATAGTATGTATGTTGTGATTCCCTTAGTGGTGTCATGTGAACGTCGACTACATGACACTTCACCATATTTGGGCCTAAGGGAATGCATTGTGGAGTAGCAATTAGATGATGGGTTGCGAGAGTGACAGAAGCTTAAACCCCAGTTTATGCGCTATTCCGTAAGGGACCGATTGGATCCAAAAGTTTAATGCTATGGTTAGAATTTATTCTTAATACTTTTCTCGTAGTTGCGGATGCTTGCGGGAGGGTTAATCATAAGTAGGAGGTTTGTTCAAGTAAGAACAACACCTAAGCACCGGTCCACCCACATATCAAATTATCAAAGTAGCGAACACAAATCAAACCAACATGATGAAAGTGACTAGATGAAATTCCCGTGTACCCTCAAGAACGCTTTGCTTATCATAAGAGACCGTTTTGGCCTGTCCTTTGCCTCAAAAGGATTGGGCTACCTTGCTGCACTTTTGTTACTACTATCGTTACTTGCTCGTTACAAATTATCTTGCTATCAAACTACTCTGCTACTTACAATTTCAGCACTTGCAGACATTACCTTGCTGAAAACCACTTGTCATTTCCTTCTGCTCCTCGTTGGGTTCGACACTCTTACTTATCGAAAAGAGCTACAATTGATCCCCTATACTTGTGGGTCATCAAGGCTATTTTCTGGCGCCGTTGCCGGGGAGTGAAGCGCCTTTGGTAAGTGGAATTTGGTAAGGAAACATTTATATAGTGTGCTGAAATTTATTGTCACTTGTTACTATGGAAAACAATCCTTTGAGGGGTTTGTTCGGGGTATCTTCACCTCGACCGGAACCACAATTAGCTACCCCTCAACCTACTGCACCTACTGAAAATATTGAATATGAAATTCCTTCGGGTATGATAGAACAACTGCTAGCTAATCCTTATGCAGGAGATGGAACCGAACATCCTGATATGCACTTGATATATGTGGAACAAATTTGTGGATTGTTTAAGCTTGCAGGTTTACCCGGAGATGAAGTTATGAAGAAGGTTTTCCCTTTATCTTTGAAGGGAAAAGCATTGGCATGGTATAGGCTATGCGATGATATTGGATCTGGAATTGGAATCGATTGAAATTGGAGTTCCACCAAAAAATTATCCTATGCATCTAGTTCATCGTGATCGGAATTATATATATAATTTTTGGCCTCGTGAAGGAGAAAGTATCGCTCTAGCTTGGGGGAGGCTTAAGTCAATGTTATATTCATGCCCCAATCATGAGCTCTCAAGAGAAATTATTATCCAGAATTTTTATGCTCGGCTTTCTCGTAATGATCAAACCATGCTTGATACTTCTTGTGCTGGTTCTTTTATGAAGAAGACTATTGAATTCCGGTGGGATCTTTTGGAAAGAATTAAACGCAACTCTGAAGATTGGGAACTCGACGAAGGTAAAGAGTCAGGTATTAAACTTAAGTATGATTGTGTTAAATCTTTTATGAATACCGATGCTTTTCAAAAGTTTAGCACTAAATATGGACTTGACTCTGAGATAGTAGCCTCCTTTTGTGAATCATTTGCTACTCATGTTGATCTCCCTAAAGAGAAGTGGTTTCAATATGATCCACCTATTAAAGAAGAAATTAAAGAACCGGTACCAGTTAAAGAAGAAACTATAATTTATAATGTTGATCCAGTTGTTCCTTCTGCTTATATTGAGAAACCACCTTTCCCTGTTAGGATAAAGGAACATGCTAAAGTTTCAACTATGGTTAACAAAAGCTATATTAGAACACCTAAACCTGATGAACAAATCAAAGTAGAACCTAGTATTGCTATGGTTAAAGATCTCTTGGAAGAAGATATGGATGGGCATGTTATTTACTTCTGTGAAGAAGCTGCTAGAATTGCCAAACCTGATAAAAAGGATAAACATAGACCTGTTGTTGGCATGCCCGTTGTCTCAGTTAAAATAGGAGATCACTGTTATCATGGTTTATGTGACATAGGTGCTAGCGTAAGTGCTATTCCTTATACCTTATATCAAGAAATTATGAATGACATAGCACCCGCAGAGATAGAAGACATAGATGTTACTATTAAACTTGCTAATAGAGACACTATATCACCAATTGGGATTGTTAGAGATGTTGAAGTCTTGTGTGGGAAAATAAAATACCCTACTGATTTTCTTGTTCTTGGTTCCCCACAAGATGAATTTTGTCCCATTATCTTTGGTAGACCTTTCTTGAACACCGTTAATGCTAGAATAGACTGTGAGAAACAAATTTTCGTTGTTGGTTTTGGTGATGAGTCTCATGAGTTTAATTTTTCCAAGTTTAGTAGAAAGCTTCATGAAAAAGAATTGCCTAGTAAGGATGAAATAATTGGTCTTGCTTCTATTGTTGTGCCACCTACTGATCCTTTAGAACAATATTTGCTAGACCATGAAAATGATTTACATATGCATGAAAGAAATGAAATAGATAAGATTTTCTTTGAACAACGTCCTGTGCTTAAACACAATTTGCCTATTGAAACTCTAGGAGGTCCTCCTCCACCTAAAGGTGATCCTGTGTTTGAATTAAAACAATTGCCAGACACTTTGAAATATGCTTATCTTGATGAAAAGAAGATATATCCTGTTATTATTAGTGCTAACCTTTCAGAACATGAAGAAGAAAGATTATTGAAAGTTCTAAGGAAGCACCGAGCTGCTATTGGATATACTCTTGATGATTTAAAGGGCATTAGTCCCACTCTATGTCAGCACAAAATTAATATGGAACCTGATGCTAAACCCGTTGTTGATAACCAACGTCGGTTAAATCCGAAGATGAAAGAAGTGGTAAGAACGGAAATATTAAAACTTCTGGAAGCAGGTATAATCTATCCTATAGCTGATAGTAGATGGGTAAGTCCTGTTCATTGTGTCCCTAAGAAAGGAGGTATTACTGTTGTTCCTAATGATAAGAATGAACTTATTCCACAAAGAATTGTTACAGGCTATAGAATGGTAATTGATTTTAGAAAATTAAACAAAGCAACTAGAAAAGATCATTACCCTCTGCCTTTTATTGATCAAATGCTAGAAAGATTATCTAAGCACACACACTTTTGCTTCCTTGATGGATATTCTGGTTTTTCACAAATACCTGTTTCTCAACCTGATCAAGAAAAGACCACTTTTACTTGTCCCTTTGGAACTTATGCTTATAGACGTATGCCTTTTGGTTTATGCAATGCACCTGCTACCTTTCAAAGATGTATGACTGCTATATTCTCTGACTTTTGTGAAAAGATTGTTGAGGTTTTCATGGATGACTTCTCTGTTTATGGGAAGTCTTTTGATGATTGTTTAAGCAATCTTGATCGAGTTTTGCAGAGATGTGAACAAACAAATCTTGTCTTGAATTGGGAGAAGTGCCACTTTATGGTTAATGAAGGCATTGTCTTGGGTCATAAAATTTCTGAAAGAGGTATTGAAGTGGACAAAGCTAAGGTTGATGCAATTGAGAAAATGCCATGTCCTAAAGATATCAAAGGTATTCGTAGTTTCCTAGGTCATGCTGGTTTCTATAGGAGATTTATCAAAGACTTTTCTAAAATTTCTAGGCCTCTTACGAGTCTTTTGCAAAAGGATATTCCTTTTGTTTTTGATGATGATTGTTTAGAAGCCTTTGAAACACTCAAGAAAGCCTTAATTTCTGCACCTATTGTTCAACCACCTGATTGGAACTTGCCTTTTGAAATTATGTGTGATGCTAGTGATTATGCTGTTGGTGCTGTTCTAGGACAAAGAGTTGATAAGAAACTGAATGTTATTCATTATGCTAGTAAAACTCTAGACAGTGCTCAAAGAAACTATGCAACTACTAAAAAACAATTCTTAGCAGTGGTGTTTGCTTGTGATAAATTTAGACCTTATATTGTTGATTCAAAGTAATTGTTCACACCGATCATGCTGCTATTAAATATCTTATGGAAAAGAAAGATGCTAAACCTAGACTTATTCAATGGGTTCTCTTGTTACAAGAATTTGATTTACATATCACTGATAGAAAAGGAGCTGAGAACCCCGTAGCTGATAACTTGTCTAGGCTTGAAAATGTGCCTGATGACCCACTACCTATTGATGATAGTTTTCCTGATGAGCAGTTAGCTGCAATAAATGTTGCTCATAATACTCCTTGGTATGCTGACTATGCTAATTACATTGTTGCTAAATATTTACCACCTAGCTTTACATACCAACAAAAGAAAAAATTCTTCTATGATTTAAGACATTACTTTTGGGATGACCCACATCTTTATAAAGAAGGAGTAGATGGTATTATTAGACGTTGTGTACCTGAGCATGAACAGGGACAAATCCTATGGAAATGTCACTCCGAAGCTTATGGAGGGCATCATGCTGGAGATAGAACTGCTCACAAGGTATTGCAATCTGGATTTTATTGGCCTACTCTCTTCAAGGATGCCCGTAAGTTCGTCTTATCTTGTGATGAATGTCAAAGAATAGGTAATATCGGTAAGCGTCAAGAAATGCCTATGAATTATTCACTTGCTGTTGAACCATTTGATGTTTGGGGATTTGATTACATGGGACCTTTTCCTTCCTCTAATGGGTATACACATATTTTGGTTGCTGTTGATTATGTTACTAAATGGGTAGAAGCTATTCCAACCAGTAGTGCTGATCACAACACCTCTATTAAAATGCTTAAGGAAGTTATTTTCCCAAGGTTTGGAGTCCCTAGATATTTAATGACTGATGGTGGTTCACACTTTATTCATGGTGCTTTCCGTAAAATGCTTGCCAAGTATGATGTTAACCATAGAATTGCATCACCTTATCATCCTCAGTCTAGTGGTCAAGTTGAACTTAGCAATAGAGAAATAAAATTAATTTTGCAAAAGACTGTCAATAGGTCCAGGAAGAATTGGTCTAAGAAATTAGATGATGCACTTTGGGCTTATAGAACAGCATATAAAAATCCTATGGGTATGTCTCCTTATAAAATGGTTTATGGAAAAGCTTGTCATTTGCCTCTTGAGTTAGAACATAAAGCATATTGGGCAATCAAAGAACTCCATTATGATTTCAAACTTGCTGGTGAAAAGAGGTTATTTGATATTAGCTCATTAGATGAATGGAGAACCCAAGCTTATGAAAATGCCAAATTGTTCAACGAAAAAGTTAAAAGATGGCATGACAAAAGAATCCAAAAGCGTGAGTTTAAAGTCGGAGAATATGTTCTTTTGTACAACTCTCGTTTCAGATTCTTTGCAGGAAAACTCCTCTCAAAATGGGAAGGCCCTATGTTATCGAGGAGGTTTATCGGTCAGGGGCCATCAAAATAAATAATGCCGAAGGTACTAACCCGAAGGTTGTCAATGGGCAACGAATAAAACATTATTCCTCAGGTACGCCCATTAATGTTGAAAGTAATATTATCCAAACTTTGACACCGGGAGAACACATAAAAGTGTCCTTCCGGAACACTCCAAAATCGTGAAAATAAGGAGGTACATGATACGGTAAGTAAACGGACTCCGAAAAATCCGTAAAAATATTTTTTGTCAGTTTTGGAATATTTAGAAAAATAGGAAAATAAGAAACTTCCAGGAAGCGTACCCTGGTGGGCACAACCCACTTGGGACACCTTCCGGACTCCTTTTTCTTTGTTGTTTCCTCCAAGATAAAAAATCTTTACATACTCCCCGAACCTATTGATCACCATATCACGGAGAAATCCTCTGTTTTTTTCCTTGCTGTTTTCTTTTAGATCCCATCTACCATGGCCGCCTCAAGCTCCTCCAAGGACAAGTTCTTCAAGAACGTCATCAACCCATATATGCGGGAGGTGGTGCAGCACCCTCAGGTCATCCAAATGCATGAGGGGGTGCTTCACCTCCGCGGTGTGCCATGTCCTAAGGGGACGGGAACCATGGAGGCCAGGCTTGAAGCCATGGAACAAGATGTCTTCCGCTGCAAGGGGATGGTGGAGCATGGACTCAATGCCAATCACCTCATGATCACAGACCTCTCCTGTGATCTCAAGGTGGATGGCAAGCCCTTTAAGGACATCGTCTTCACCCTCAATGAGCAAATCAACTTCCTTCAAAGCCAGATCTACGATTTCCAAAACCAAGTCTTTGAATATGAGGCGGTGTTTAAAGGTATGAGTTTGGCTGCTAGTTGCAGGACTCGTGAGACTCACTCCTCATCTTATGATGGTGGACCTCTAGAAACCCGAGGACAAGATATCTTCATCACCACCACCATCTTCTTCTTCACCACCAAAGGAAAACTGAGTATCGGGTATGGGCACTCCCCTTGGCTTCCGCCCAGCTTGGGGGTGGTGCCCCGGTATCGTATCATCCCCACTATATTTTTGCCTTTACTTATTTTAGTTCGATCTTTTGCTTTAGATGAATAAAAGTTTAGTTCGATCATTTCTTCTTTGAGAGTTTGCTTAGTGATCCATCCTTGTAATCGTGCGCAAGATATATACTAAAGTTTAGTTTGAGTTTTTGCTTTCATTAATTTCTTGTTGCATTTAAAAGAAAAGAAATAAATAAAGGAAAGAATAAAAAAGAAAGGAAATAAATCAAGAAGATCATATACTAATCTTATGGTAGGTGATGGCACCACATAAGGAAAAGTATAAGTAGAAAATTTTATTAGAGATTGACAAACATAGCATTAGTCAATGATGCAACTCATGAAAGAATTAATAAGGGAAGAGAAGATTCACATATAAATATACTATCCTAGAAATCTTTTGTGATTGTGAGCCCCCATAAAAATATTATATGCCAAAATTGTTGCCGTTGGACAAGGAAGACAACTTAATGATTTATGTTTGTTCATATTCACATAGAAGTCATATTGTCATAGATCCTTTAACATGTGGTGCTTGCCCCTATCTTTGCTAGCCAAAAATTCCGCACTAAGTAGAGATACTACTTGTGCATCCAAAAACCCTTAAACCCAAATCTTATTTTTAGTGTCCACCATACCTACCTAGGGATTGAGAAAGATCCCTCAAGTAAGTTTTCATCGGTGCAAAAAGGCAATAAAAATTGCTTCTAAATGTGTGAGATCATTTAGTGTAAGAGAAAATTGAGCGTTGCACGAACTTGTGATGGTGAAGAATAAAAGCGACAGACTGCATAATAAAGGTCGCTATCACAAGGGGCAATGCAACGTGACGTTCTTTTGCACTAAGGGGTTGAGCATACAAACAAATAAGCAGATGGCAACCTCTGCTTCCCTCTGCGAAGGGCCTATCTTTTACTTTTATGTATTTACTTTTATGCAAAGAGTCAAAGTTTTCTCTCTACTCCTTTTCATTTTCTCCTTTGGCAAGTATCATGTGGTGAGGAAAGATCTTGGCACATATGTCCAGTTGAATATGGGTAGCATGAGTTATTATTGTTGACATCACCCTTGAGGTGAATACGTTGGGAGGTGAAACTATAAGCCCCTATCTTCTTTTGTGTCCGGTTGAAACGTTTTCTCATGTGTACGCGGTGAGTGTTAGCAATCATAGAAGACTATATGATGGTTGAGTTTGTGGACTTGACTAAAGGCTCCGATACATGACCCTTCCTAAAAAGATGATGAATTTTGGTTGCAAAGTTGACTAAGAACATAGTTTATTTGTTTCTAATAGAGTTTTTTGCTTTATTACTTCGATTGTGTGATGAATTGTTACTTATTCATGAGAAGTATATGATAAAACTTCTATGATAAGAGTCTTATGTTTAAGTTTGTTGTTGTTATAATAATGAACATGATGCTTCTATGTCTGTATTTTGTTTTTATCGACACCTCTCTCTCTAAGCATGTGGACATGTTTTTCGATATCGGTTTTCGCCTGAGGACAAGCGAGGTCTAGCTTGGGGGATTTGATACGTCCATTTTGCATCATGTTTTCCTACTATTATTTATGATGTTTTTATCCATAATAATGCTTTTTGGAGTAATTCTAATGCCTTTTCTCTCATAATATGCAAGGTATACACAAAGAGGGAGAATTCTGGCAGCTGGAAATCTGGACCAGGAAAAGCTACGTCACCTATTCTGCACAACTCCAAACAAGCTGACACTTCACGGAGATTTTTTATCAAATATATGATGAATATTGGAGCAAATAACTACCAGAGGGGCCCACCAGGTGGGCACAACCCACCTGGGCACGCCAGGGAGCCGAGGCGTGCCCTGGTGGGTTGTGCTCACCCAGGCCCACCTCTGGTGCCCATCTTCTGGTATATTGGTCATTTTGACCTAGAAGAAATAAGGAGAATACTTTCGGGACGGAGCGCTGACGGCTAGAGGCGGAACTTGGACAAGAGCACTTTTGCCCTCCGGTAGAGCGATTCCGCCGGGGGAACTTCCCTGCCAGAGGGGGAAATCATCGTCATCATCATGACCAACAATTCTCCCATCTTGGGGAGGAATATATCCATCAACATCACCATCTCATCTCAAACCCTAGTTCATCTCCTGTGTTCAATCTTGTTACCGGAACTATAGATTGGTGCTTGTGGGTGACTAGTAGTGTTGATTACATCTTGTAGTTGATTACTATATAGTTTATTTGGTGGAAGATAATTTGTTCAGATCCAATATGCTATTTAATACCTCTCTGATCTTGAGCATGATTATCATTTGTGACTAGTAACTTTTGTTCTTGAGGTCACAGGAGAAATCATGTTGCAAGTAATCATGTGAACTTGATATGTGTTTGATATTTTGATAGTATCTATGTTGTGATTCCCTTAGTGGTGTCATGTGAACGTCGACTACATGACACTTCACCATATTTGGGCCTAAGGGAATGCATTGTGGAGTAGCAATTAGATGATGGGTTGCGAGAGTGACAGAAGCTTAAACCCCAATTTATGTGCTATTCCGTAAGGGACCGATTGGATCCAAAAGTTTAATGCTATGGTTAGAATTTATTCTTATTAGTTTTCTCGTAGTTGCGGATGCTTGCGGGAGGGTTAATCATAAGTAGGAGGTTTGTTCAAGTAAGAACAGCACCTAAGCACCGGTCCACCCACATATCAAATTATCAAAGGAGCGAACACAAATCGAACCAACATGGTGAAAGTGACTAGATGAAATTCCCATGTAGCCTCAAGAACGCTTTGCTTATTATAAGAGACCATTTTGGCCTTTCCTTTGCCTCAAAAGGATTGAGCTACCTTGCTGCAGTTTTGTTACTACTATCGTTACTTGTTCATTACAAATTATCTTGCTATCAAACTACCCTGCTACTTACAATTTCAGCACTTCAAGACATTACCTTGCTGAAAACTACTTGTCATTTCCTTCTGCTCTCCTTGGGTTCGACACTCTTACTTATCTAAAAGAGCTACAATTGATCCCCTATACTTGTGGGTCATCAAGCTTTTTCACATAAGCATCGCAACCCCAAACTTTAAGAAACGATAGCTTAGGTTTCTTGCCAAACCACAATTCATATGGTGTCGTCTCAACGGATTTAGATGGTGCCCTATTTAACGTGAATGCAATTTTCTCTAATGCATAACCCGAAAACGATAGTGGTAAATTGGTAAGAGTCATCATAGGTCGCACCATATCTAATAAAGTACCATTACGACATTCGGACACACCATTACGCTGTGGTGTTCCAGGTGGCATGAGTTGCGAAACTATTCCACATTGTTTTAAATGAAGAACAAACTCATAACTCAAATATTCGCCTGTAACGCCCACGATGCGGCTATATCTCCCACGTGTCGAGGCATGACTTAGAGACATAACCGCATAGTGGTTTTGTCGCAAGAAGGGTCATCTTCACACAATCCCATGTAATGAACAAGAATGGGATAAAGAGTTGGCTTACAATCGCCACTTCACACAATACATAAATATAATTCATACATCATCCAAAATACACACATAGACCGACTACGGTCAAGATCCAAATGAAAATAAGATAACCCCAAATGCTAGATCCCCGATCGTCCCAACTGGGCTCCACTACTGATCATCAGGAAAAGACACATAGTAACGACCATGTTCCTCATCGAACTCCCACTTGAGATCGATCCCATCATCTGCACTGGCATCGTCGGCACCTGCAACTGTTTTGGTAGAATCTGTGAGTCACAAGGACTCAGCAATCTCACGCCCGCGAGATCAAGACTATTCATAACTCAAACCGTGTTCACTTCCCGGACTCCGCCGAGAAGAGACCATCACGGCTACACACGCAGTTGATGCATTGTAATTGGGTCAAGTGACAAGTTCTCTACAACCGGACATTAACAAATTCCCATCTGCCTCATAACCGCGGGCACGGCTTTCGAAAGATAAAACCCTGCAGGGGTGTCCCAACTTAGCCCATCATAAGCTCTCACGGTCAACGAAGGATAAACCTTCTCCCGGAAAGACCCGATCAGTCTCGGAATCTCGGTTTACAAAACATTTCGACAATGGTAAAACAAGACCAGCAAAGCCGCCCGAATGTGCCGACAAATCCCGATAGGAGCTGCACATATCTCGTTCTCAGGGCACACCGGATTGTCCAAGCTTCCGGTAGGCCAGCCCAGAGTTGCCCCTGGTGGCCACCGGCAGCTGACAGGTTGGACCAACACTCGGAGGAGCACTGGCCCGGGGGTTGAAATAAAGATGACCCTCGGGCTCGCGAAAACCCGGGGGGGGAGGCTTAGGTGGCAAATGGTAAAACCAAGGTTGGGCCTTGCTGGAGGAGTTTTATTCAAGGCGAACTGTCAAGGGGGTCCCATAAATCACCCGACCGCGTAAGGAACGCAAACTCAAGGAACATAATACCGGTATGACAGAAACTAGGGCGGCAAAAGTGGAACAAAACACCAGGCATAAGGCCGAGCCTTCCACCCTTTACCAAATATATAGATGCATTAAATAAATAAGAGATATTGTGATATCCCAACATATCCATGTTCCAACATGGAACAAACTTCAACTTCACCTGCAACTAGCAACGCTATAAGAAGGGCTGAGCAAAAGCGGTAACTTAGCCAAACAACGGTTTGCTAGGAAAGGATGGTTAGAGGCTGACATGGCAATATGGGAGGCATGATATAGCAAGTGATAGGTAGCACAGCATGACAATAGAGCGAATAACTAGCAAAGCAAAGATAGAAGTGATTTCGAGGGGTGGTCATCTTGCCTGCAAGGTTCTCAGAATTGTCGAAAGCTTGATCCTCGTAAGCGTACTCAACAGGTTCCTCGTTCACGAACTCGTCTCCCGGCTCTACCCAAGACAAGAACACAAGCAACGGAACCGCAATCAATCACGAGAAATGCACAAGCAACATGATGCAAAACATGTATGATATGCAAGATATGATATGCGATGCATATGCGTGCTCCGGAAGGAAAATGATGAACAAGGCAGTAACTTGGCAAACCAAGCATGCCACTGGAAAGATGAGATGATTTCGGTCGAAATCGATATAAAGATCACCGGAAAGGATGCACGGTTTGCAAATGGCAAGCAAACCAAGAATGACACGAATCTGCGATTAACAGCATGATAGCACTTAAAATGCAAGAAGCAACAATGCTACAACACTCCAACATAGCAACAAAGCATATGGAAGTAATCTACAGGAGATGCTTGACAAAATATGAACACTGAGCTACGGCTAGATCAAAACATATCAAGCTCAAACAAGCATGACAAAAGTGCAAAAGATAACAGGTTCACAGACTTCGTGAAATTACTGGACATGGCAGAAAACAGCATCAGGTAGCAATGTTCAGAGCATGAAATCAACATGCTACAGGAACTTAACATGGCAAAACAAGGCATGACAGTAATCTAATAAATGCATACGACAAAAGTCCCTTACTGACCATAAGCCGAAAAGGAACAGAAGATATGATGGCAAGCATGTAAACATAGCAAGTTTCGTTATCAGGTTCCAGACTTGGCAGAAAACAGAGCATGGCAGAAATAATAATATGGAGGCATCTTGGTGAGCTTCATTCACTCACTACAGAGTAATGCATGACAAAACAAGCATACCTACATCAAGATGGCATGTTTATGAAGCTATCCGTGGCAAGAACAAAAGCATAGCATGTATGGATCAACTACAACAAGCTTGGCAAAATAGCATATCATGTTAAGAACCTGCCAGAAATATTTTATAGCAAAAGTAGAGCAAGATTGAGTCATGCTATGGCACTCCATAATTGCAAAAAAGGGCAGGAATGGATCAATTACAACAATATCTACAAAACATCCTTAATGAACATCTCCAAAATGTGCATGGAACTCTCTGTAGCATCAAGTTTACATGGCAACAAAATAACAGCAGACAAAGACAAAGAAATTACTAAGTCCCTGAAATCAGAAACATTACGGGGCCTAGTTTGCATGCTTGTGCTAGTCACCACAGAGATCACAAAAATACATGGCATACACCCTTGGAAAGATGGAATGGCATACAACAAAACACATGTAGAGCTCATGCCCATAAGATGCACAGATTAAAAGATACAAAAATGACAAATCTCCAAGTTCTGCTAAGAACCAGTAGATAACAGCAACTAGCACTCTTGCACCAGAGATTTGGGCATCAAGATGACCTCTAATGAACATGGTGCAATTGAAAAAATGAAGAGCATCACGAGACTAACAATTTGACATATTACACGCGCAAAACGGAGCTATATGCAGAGAGTTATGGTGCTATGAACAAGGGCACATGCTGAAGAAAATTAAAGACAGATTTTCTGGGAAACGAGAAAGTCAACCTTCGCTCGTACAGTGGATCTGGATCGAGCCCGAGCCCTCGCCGGCGACGGGAGAGGAGAGGGAGGCGGCCGGAGGTCGAGCGCCGGAGGAGGAGGCCGGAGGGGAGGCGGCGCCGGCGGCGGGCGAGGCGGCGGGGACGGCGGCGAGTGCGGCGGCGGGGCACTGGTGCGGCGACGGCGGTGGCGTGCGCGGCGACGCGGCGAAGTCCGACAGGCGGCGGGGCGGCGTGGAGGCGGCAGGGTGAGGCGATGGTCGGCGGCGGTGGCGGCGAAGGTGCGGTGGAGGCGGCGGCGCGGCGCGGGCGGCTCGGGGCCCGGTCGCGGCGCGGGCGGGCCGGCCTCGGGCCCAGGCGGGCCGCGGCGGCGCGGGCGTACGGGCAGTAGCCCGGGTGATGTGGCGGCGCGGGATTCGCTGAGGGCGGCAGCGCGATTTGTCCGGCGCGGCCGGACGTGTCCGGCGGCGGCGGGGAGAATTCTTAGGGTTTCGTCTGCGAATTCTCTCGAGAGGGTTGCAAATATATAGGTAGAGGGAGCTAGGAGAGTCCAAATGAGGTGCGGTTTTCGCCCACACGATCGTGATCGAACGAACTATAGCATGGAAGAGAGTTTGGTGGGTTTTGGGCTGTTTAGAGAGGGGGGTTTGCTGCAACACACAGATGGACTTAGCGGATGCCCGATTAACCGTTGGAGTACCAAACGACCTCCAAATGGAACGAAACTTGACCGGTGGCCTACCGGTGGTATACTAAGGCCACTTTACAAGCCTCGGTCCATTCCGAGAACGTTTGACACCCGCTCACGAAAGAAAACAAGAGGGGTGCGCCGGAGGAGATAGGAGCGCCGGATTGCAAAACGGACAACGGGGAAAATGCTCGGATGCATGAGACGAACACGTATGCAAATGCAATGCACATGATGACATGATATGAAATGCAAGACATGAAAAAAATGCAAAATGAAAGACAAAGCCCGACCACGGAGGGAATATCATAGCACATAGCCGAAAATGGCAAGAGTTGGAGTTACAAATATGGAAAGTTACATGCGGGGAGTTACATCGCCCCCGCAATCAGATCGTAGAAACTTTATTTCCTTGTTACGATGATTTTCCACTTCACTCTGAAATTGTTTGAACTTTTCAAATGTTTCAGACTTATGTTTCATTAAGTAGATATACCCATATCTGCTCAAATCATCTGTGAAGGTCCGAAAATAACGATACCCGCCGCGAGCCTCAACACTCAACGGACCGCATACATCAGTATGTATTATTTCCAATAAGTCAGTGGCTCGCTCCATTGTTCCGGAGAACGGAGTTTTAGTCATCTTGCCCATGAGGCATGGTTCACAAGCATCAAGTAATTCATAATCAAGTGATTCCAAAAGACCATCTGCATGGAGTTTCTTCATGCGCTTTACACCAATGTGAGCTAAATGGCAGTGCCTCAAATATGTTGCACTATCATTATTAACTTTGCATCTTTTGGCATCGATATTATGAATATGTGTATCACCACGATCGAGATTCAACAAAAATAGACAACTCATCAAGGGTGCATGACCATAAAAGATATTACTCATATAAATAGAACAACCATTATTCTCTGATTTAAATGAATAACCGTCTCGCATCAAACAAGATCAAGATATATTGTTCATGCTCAACGCTGGCACCAAATAACAATTATTCAGGTCAAAAACTAATCCCGAAGGTAGATGTAGAGGTAGCGTGTCGATGGCGATCACATCGACCTTGGAACCATTTCCAACACGCATTGTCACCTCGTCCTTAGCCAATCTTTGTTTAATCCTTAGCCCCTATTATGAGTTGCAAATATGAGTAACAGAACCAGTATCAAATACCCATGCGCTACTACGAGCATTAGTAAGGTACATATCAATAACATGTATATCAAATATACCTTTCACTTTGCCATCCTTCTTATCCGCTAAATACTTGGGGCAGTTACGCTTCCAGTGACCAGTCCCTTTGTAGTAGAAGCACTCAGTTTCAGGCTTAGGTCCAGACTTGGGCTTCTTCCCGGGAGCAACAACTTGCTTGCTATTCTTCTTGAAGTTCCCCTTCTTTCCTTTGCCCTTTTTCTTGAAACTAGTGGTCTTGTTAACCATCAACAATTGATGCTCCTTCTTGATTTCTACCTTTGCAGCCTTGAGCATTGCAAAGAGCTCGGGAATCGCCTTATTCATCCCTTACATATTATAGTTCATCACAAAGCCTTTATAGCTTGGTGGTAGTGATTGAAGAACTCTGTCAATGACACTATCATTTGAAAGATTAACTCCTAGCTGAGTCAAGTGGTTATGGTACCCAGACATTCTGAGTATGTGTTCACTGACAGAATTGTTCTCCTCCATCTTGCAGCTATAGTACTTGTTGGAGACTTCATATTCTCAACTATGGCATTTGGTTGTAATATTAACTTCAACTCCTGGAACATCTCATATGCTCCATGAAGTTTAAAACGTCTTTGAAGTCCCGATTCTAAACCGTAAAGCATGGCACAGTGAACTATCGAGTAGTCATCAGATTTAGCTTGCCAGACGTTCATAACATCCGGTGTATCTCCTGCACCAGGCCTTGCACCTAGCAGTGCATCAAGGACGTAATTCTTCGGTGCAGCAATGAGCATAATCCTCAAGTTACGGACCTAGTCCGTGTAGTTTCTACCATCATCTTTCAACTTAGCTTTCTCTAGGAACGCATTAAAATTCAAGGGAACGGTAGCACGGGCCATTGATCTACAACATAGATATGCAAAAACTATCAGGACTAAGTTCATGATAAATTTAAGTTCAATTAATCATATTACTTAATAGACATCCCTCGAGTCATCTAAATGATCACGTGATCCATATCAACTAAACCATGTCTGATCACCACGTGAGATGGAGTAGTTTTCAATGGTGAACATCTCTATGTTGATCATATCTACTATATGATTCATGTTCGACCTTTCGGTCTCAGTGTTGCGAGGCCATGTCCGTACATGCTAGGCTTGTCAAGTTTAACCCAAGTATTCCGCACGTGCAAAACTGTCTTGCACCCATAGATCTTATCACACCCAATCATCACGTGGTGTCTCGGCACGACAAACTGTCGCAACGGTGCATACTCAGGGAGAACACTTATACCTTGAAATTTATTGAGGGATCATCTTATAATGCTACCTTCGTACTAAGCAAAAAAAGATGCATAAAAGATAAACATCACATGCAAGCAAAATATGTGACATGATATGGCCAGCATCATCTTATGCCTTTGATCTCCATCTCCAAAGCACCATCATGATCTCCATCATCACCGGCTTGACACCTTGATCCCCATCGTAGCGTCATTGTCGTCTCGCCAACTATTTCTTCTACAACTATCGCTAATGCATAGTGATAAATTAAAGCAATTACATGGCGTTTGCATTTCATACAATAAAGTGACAACCATAAGGCTCCGGCCAGTTGCCGATAACGTTTTACAAAACATGATCATCTCATACAATAACGTATATCACATCATTTCTTGACCATATCACATCACAACATGCCCTGCAAAAACAAGTTAGACGTCCTCTACTTTGTTGTTGCAAGTTTTACGTGGCTGCTACGGGCTTCTAGTAAGAACCGTTCTTACCTACGCATCAAAACCACAATGATGTTTCGTCAAGTGTGTTGTTTTAACCTTCAACAAGGACCAGCCATAGTCAAATTCGATTCAAGTAAAGTTAAAGAAACAGACACCCGCCAGCCACCTTTATGCAAAACAAGTTGCATGTCTGTCGGGGGAACCGGTCTCATGAACGTGGTCATGTAAGGTTGGTCTGGGCCGCTTCATCCAATAATACCGCTGAATCAAAATAAGACGTTGGTGGTAAGCAGTATGAATATGATCACCCACAACTCTTTGTGTTCTACTTGTGCATATCATCTACGCATAGATTTGGCTCGGATGCCACTGATGGGGAACGTAGCATGCAATTTAATTTTTTTCATATGATCAAGCAAGATCTATCTAGGAGTTGCATATCAACGAGAGGGGCAGAGTGTGTCCACGTAACCTCGTAGACTGAAAGCGGAAGCGTTAGCTTAACGCGGTTGATGTAGTCGAACGTCTTCGCGATCCAACCGATCAAGCACTGAACGTACGACACCTCCGAGTTCTGCACACGTTCAGCTCGATGACGTCCCTAGAACTCTTGATCCAACAAAGTGTCGAGGGAGAGTTTCGTTAGCAGGACGGTGTGGTGACGGTGATGGTGATGTGATCCGCGCAGGGCTTCGCCTAAGCACATCAACAATATGACCGGAGGAGTAAACGATGGAGGGGGGCACCGCACATGGCTAAGAAACAATTGATGTGCTTTGGGGTGCCCCCTGCTCCCGTATATAAAGGAGGAGAGGGGAGGAGGTCGTCCCCAGGAGGCGCGCCAAGTGGGGGCAAACCCACTAGGACTCCTAGTCCTAGTCGGTTTCCCCCTTCCTTCTTTCGGAGGGGGAAAGGAGGAAGGAGAGGAGAGGGAGAACGAAAGGGGGGCCGCGCCCCCTCCCCTTGTCCAATTCGGACTGCCCATGGGGGGGGCGTGCGCCACCCCTTGTGGGCTTCCCTCTCTCTCCCCTTATGGCCCATGTGGCGTCCAAAGGGGTTGTCTTCATCCGGTTGTGCAAACTTGTTCCTTGAATCCGCCATCCTAAGAGTAGAAAATGGAGAGGAGTCAGAAATGAGTAGAGAAGAGTGACCTATGGGTTATCTTAGTGGTCGTGTCCTACACTCAGCGTGTGCTCTGATACCATATTCTAGCGACCCAACCTCAAACGGTCAAGTCTCTGTGCTTCAGTGTCATCCCTGGATCGGTAATGCTGACACACACAGTACTCGAAGGATTTATAACAGAGTAGCAATCACACACTTATTACATCGAATGTCTCAAAAGAGAACTTATTACAATAAATATGGCTTAAGGCCACCTAATATGATAACAGTGGAAGGCTTGGAAGATAAAGTGAGTCCATCAACTCCAACGGCATAGCTGAGCTGCACGGCAACGACCTAACGAACCTTACTCCTCGTCTGAAAAGTCAGCAACATAATACGTTGCAGCCCGGAAACGGGTCAGCACATGGAATATGCTGGCAATATAGCACAGTAGAGCAAGAACAGAATAATGCTATCACTACATGCATATTTGGCTGGTGGAAAGCTCTATGGTTACAGTTTTGCGAAAAGCCAATTTTTTCCTACAACAAAGGAATAAGTTTTATTTTAACTATCATGGTAGTTGAAACATCATTGAGAAGGTTCCTCCAACTCAATCCCAATTGAAGTAATTATCAACCCAACAATATTAATTTAGAGTGATGAGATACTTAGGATACTCCAAATACTAGATACTCAAGATTGTCCATAACCGGGGACACGGCTAACCATGATTAGATTGTACACTCTGCAGAGGTTTGCGCACTTTTCCCCACAATACTCGATCTCCTCCGTTGGATTTTCTCGCACTATAGGGTGTTAGAGAAACGGATGACCGAGACACAGTCTTTCAGAAACATTAACTCTTTACTCCGGGCAGACCATACCAACCTACATCCCTCTAACTGCAACTTACTCAACTATTCTAGAGCCCATAATAGCTTGTGGCTGCACATGGAAGTTTCTAGCATGAAAATATCTCAGTTCCCTTTGACCCTGGGTGGCGGACCTTAGGATGATCACACGGGTACTCCGGGATATCCTAGGACAACACTGGATTCTCTAGGTGCCCGACAAGCAATCCAGCCAGATGTGTATTAAAGTTGCCACCTTAAGTTGAACCATTAATTAACAATCTCACATCTGTCATGGATTCAATCACCCAAACCACGTCTACGAGCATAGCATAGCAATATAAGCAATACGTAGAAGTAACTCCCAAGGGTTTGAATATAACAGGGCAATAGGTTCTACCTCATCAACTACTTCCCAATACCCACAAGTTAATCATATCCTAATCATGTTGTGTTTGAGGATTGTAGCTAATGCATAAAAACTAGGTATGAAAAGAGTATGCTCAATGTGTTACTTGCCTTGCTGACGATCCGCAAAACCTAGGGACTCGTAGTAGCATGCTTCGCACTCCGGGAATTCTATCCCAAACAAACAATAGCATACATAAACAATCAAGAAAAGAAGCATGTGTAAATCTCAAATAAGAAGAACTAACCAGAAAGTTCAACTTAAGAACTCCGGTTTGCAAAATGAATCAAATCAAATAGAGCAACGAAACTCAAACTGCGAAAGAAACAAGATCCGTTTACTAATCTGGACTAAAGTCAAATTTAACAGTACCAAAATCTTCTTCAAGTTGGCTAAACAGAAAGAGGGTTTCGAGACGAAGATCTAGGCGCTTGAATTGCCTGATTCCGATAAACGAGCAAAAAGATAAACTCAAACGAAAATCGGATCAGAAATCGCGATCGAAAATAATCGCCAAAAATCCGAGAAAAAGAAAAACTGACGAACAAGCTAACAAACGAACGTTCGCTGTCTACGGCTAACGAGTGAACACCATTCGTTAAAACGAACGTACGGACAAACGTCCGCTAACTAAACTAAACCGGGAAAAAACCGATCTATTAAAAAAAGAAAACTATGGTTTTCTAAAAAAACCGAATCAGTTTAAAAATAAAACCGAACGGCGGCTTATACCTCCGGCGAGGTCTTGCGAGGCGGGGTGGCTCCGGCGAGGTCCGGCTATGGCGGCGGGTGGCGCGGGGCAGCGGCGGCAGGCGGCGGCGCGACGTTGGGCGGCGACGGCAGCGGCGGCGCGGGCGGAGGGTTCGGCGGGCGGCGGGGTTCGGGTCGTGGTGGAGTTGGGGGCGGCGTATATATAGGAGGGGGGCTAGCTTGGGGGAGGGGGCAAGGCGTCGCGGGGCAAGAGTCCCGGCCGAACTCGGCGTCGGGCGGCGGCGCTCGCGGTCTCCTGGAGGGAGATGAGGCGTGGGGCGGTTGGGCCGGCTCAGCTGGGCTTCGGCCCAGTCGGGCGCTGGAGATTTTTTTTTAAATAATTTCGCCGAAACTTAAAAAAATCCTAGAAAATAAAATAAAAAACTAAAAATACCAAAACAAATTTTCACCGTCTAAATAAAATATTTAGAACATGATGAACATTTTCTTGGCCCTAAAATGCAACTTTGAAAAACATGCAACTTTTCTAATTCAAATAAAATAGCAATAAACTCCGAATAAAAATCCAGTATTTGATTTTAATATTTTTGCTCCAATATTTCAATTACTTTGGAGAAGTCATATTATCTCCTCTCATATATTTAATATGAAATATTTTCGGAGAGAAAAACAATTAAAACCAAAATCCTCGTTTCAATATTTGATAGAATTCAAATATGAAAACAGTGAAATCCCCAACTCTCTCCGAGGGTCCTTGAGTTGCTTAGGATTTCGAGGATCGCGGAACGAAATGCAGCAAAATATGATATGCAGGAATGATCTATGTATAACATTCCAAATTGAGAATTTGAGATGTTACAAACCTACCCCCCTTAAGATGAATCTCGCCCTCGAGATTCGGGTTGGCTAGAAAATAGGTGTGGGTGGTCTTTGCGAAGATCATCCTCTCATTCCCAGGTGGCTTCATCCTCGGTATGGTGGCTCCACTGAACTTTGGAAAACTTGATAACCTTGTTCGGGTGACTCGGCTGGCAAATTCAAGAATCCTGACTAGCTTCTCCTCATAGGTCAGATCACTGTCCAACTGAATCGCATCCAAGGGCACTGTATCTCGTAATGGTATATCGGCCATCTCAGCATGACACTTCTACAACTGTGAAACGTGAAACACATCATGAACTCCTGACAGTCCTTCAGGTAACTCCAACTTGTAGGCAACTTCTCCCATACATTCCAAAACACGATACGGTCCTACAAATCTTGGGGCTAACTTTCCCTTGACTCCAAAACGTTTCACCCCTCGCAGATATGCTCTGTCTCCAATTTCATAGGTTACCTCCTTGCGTTTCGAATCTGCATAACTCTTCTGCCTGGACTGAGCTACATTTAGTCTATCGCGAATCAACTTAACCTTCTCTTCAGACTCCTTGATCAAGTCTGGTCCAAACAAATGTCGATCTCCAACTTCATCCCACATCAACGGTGTTCTGCACCTTCGTCCATACAGGGCTTCGAACGGTGCCATCTTGAAACTGGCCTGGTAACTATTGTTGTATGAGAACTCTGCGTAGGGCAAATTGTCATCCCAACTAGATCCATAATCCAGCGCACAAGCTCTCAACATATCCTCCAGAATCTGGTTGACTCTCTTGGTCTGTCCATCTGTCTGCGGGTGGAATGCTGTACTAAACTCCAACCTTGTCCCCAAAGTCTGGTGCAGCTGATGCCAAAACTTTGAAGTAAACTGTGTTCCTCTATCTGATACGATGGTCCTCGGAACTCCATGCAGACATACGATCCTGGTCATATATATCTTGGCCAACTTCGCACTTGTATAGGTGGTTTTCACTGGGATAAAGTGAGCCACTTTGGTCAAGCGATCAACTACTACCCCATATAGAATCATATCCTGATTTGGTCCTGGGCAATCCGGTGATAAAATCCATGCCAAGTGTATCCCATTTCTATTCGGCTATCGGCATAGGCTGTAATAATCCAGCTGGCTTTTGATGCTCTGCCTTCACTCTCTGAGATACATCACATACAGCTACATACTCGGCAATATCCTTCTTCAAACCAGTCCACCAGAAACGTTCCTTCAAATCCAAATACATCTTGGTGTTTCCGGGGTGTATCGAGTATGGTGAGTCATGAGCCTCCTGAAGTATTAACTTCCTGATCTCTGTGTTATTGGGCACATAAACACGGTCCTCAAACCATAAGGTGTCGTGCTCATCCTCACGAAAACCTTTGGCCTTTCCTTTGCTCATTCTCTCTTTCATCTCGGCAATCTCTTTGTCATCCTTCTGAGCTTCTCGAATCTTTCCTAACAATGTAGACTGAACCTCCATTGTTGCAACAAAAACTCTAGGAACAATCTCCAATCAAAGTTCCCTGAGATCCTCTGCTAACTCCTTTGGCAATCCCGTGCTTACTAGGGTGTTAGCATAACTCTTCCGACTCAAAGCGTCTGCTACGACATTGGCCTTGCCTGGATGATAGTGAAGCTTCATGTCATAATCCTTTATAAGCTCCAACAATCTCCTCTGCCTAAGGTTCAACTCCTTCTGTGTGAAAATGTATTTCAAACTCTTATGCTCCGTGTACACATCACAACGGTTTCCAATAAGGTAATGTCTCCAAGTCTTCAGCGCATGCACTACGGCAGCCAACTCCAAATCATGCGTGGCATAATTCAATTCGTGCGGTTTTAGTTGTCGTGAGACATATGAAACAACTCTTCCGTCCTGCATAAGCACACATCCAAGTCCTACGCGAGAGGCGTCGCAATACACTTGCAAATCCTTGCGTATATCCGGCAGAATCAGCACTAGGGCTGTAGTCAAACGTTTCTTTAACTCCCGAAAAACCGCCTCACATTCTTCCGTCCATTTAAATTTGGTATCCTTCTTCAATAACTCCGTCATTGGTTTCGCAATCTTGGAAAAATTCTCAATGAATCTCCGGTAGTACCTGCGAGTCCAAGAAAACTGCGGATCTCGCTAACTGAAGTGGGTGCCAACCATTCAGTGACTGACTGAACCTTGGTGGGATCTACCGCTATACCTTCTCCTGATATAACATGTCCAAGGAATCCGACTTCCTTCAACCAAAACTCACATTTGCTGAACTTGGCATACAACTGGTGTTCCCTGAGTTTCTCGAGAACTAAACGTAAATGATCCTTGTGGTCCTCCTCATTCTTCGAGTATACCATTATATCATCAATGAACACCACAACAAACTTATCCAAATATTCCATGAACACCTTGTTCATCATGCTCATGAAGTAAGCAGGGGCGTTAGTCAGTCCAAATGACATGACCATATATTCATACAACCCGTACCGTGTGGTGAATGTTGTCTTTGGTATATACTTCTCTCGAATCTTCAGCTGGTGATATCCTGATCGCAGATCAATCTTTGAAAACACTTTAGCTCCTTGCAGCTGGTCAAACAAATCATTGATCATCGGCAGTGGGTATTTGTTCTTGATCGTCACCTCATTCAACGCACGATAATCAACAGCCATTCTTAGAGACTTATCCTTCTTCTCAACCAAAAGCACTGGGGCTCCCCATGGGGATGAGCTCCGTCGAATGTAACCTTTCTCCAATAACTCCTTGATCTGCTTCTTAATCTCCTCCAGATCATTTGCGGGAATCCGGTAGGGTCTCTTTGATATTGGCCCTGTGCCTGGCAATAGCTCTATCAAAAACTCGATGTCTCGATCCGGTGGCATGCCTGGTAATTCCTCTGGAAAAACATGTGGGTAATCCTGTACTACAGGCACTTCCTCCTGAACGACTCCCGTGAGGGTATTTACTTGGCTCCTCCTTGGCGCATCCCTAGATACATACTTCATCCTTTTTCCCTCAGGGGGTGGTGAGATAAATTGACTTACTAGCACAGTCAATGCTTCCTCCATACTTTGACATCCAGTCCATGCCTAATATCCCATCCAATCCTTGTGACTCCAAAATTATTAGGTCTGACGGGAAAACATGGCTACCAATGGTTAAGGGTATCTGGTCGCACCATCGGCTAGCCATATACTCTGCTCCAGGTGAACTCACTAACAGAGGGGTCCTAAGGATTTGGGTTGCTAGTTGAAACTTATCCACGACTCCCCTTGATATGTATGAATGCGATGCACCGGTGTCAAAAAGAACAAGGGCGGTAAAAGACTTAACCAAAAACTTACCGATAACCGCGTCTGGCTGCTCTTCAACCTCCTCCACGTGAACGTGGTTCACTTGTCCTTTGTTGAATGGATAGGGTTTCTTCCCAGCGCTCCCATTACCATTTCCATTCTTCGCTTCAGGGCACTCCGTGGCGTAGTGTCCAGTCTTTCCGCACTTGAAGCAAGTAATGTGACTTAGGTCTCTCTTGGCGGGTGTGGCTGGATTGGGGCGGTTCTGATTGTTGCTTGTTGTTGTTGTTGTTGCCTTGGTTCTGGACTAACAATTGCATCAAGGCATTCTGCTACTGGATCAACTGAGTGTGTTCTGGCGGGAAGGCAAATCCGGTGTCACGTCTCGGAGGCATGTGGCGGGTTTAGAGGGGAGAGATTAGAATAGAAAAGGGGTCTAGTGAGAAAGCACTACCCATATGCACATGAGACAAACACAATCATTTCACTCAATCAATCAAGCAAGGGCATACAAACGGTCTAGAACTATCGTAAAAAGTGCTCAACTACTACTATATACATGGGGAAATACTACTAATCATTTGGTGGTCATCTAGAAATTTTGATCGGTGGAAGACTCCATGATGTCTGCTCCAGCTTCGTCTTCATAGTCATCTTCACTGGGGTCGAAGTCGGTGTCGTCGATGATGATGTAGTTCTCCGGGCAAGTGGAATTGACGTCCTCTTCTCCCGGCGCGGGGTCTCCCATGAATAGTCCGATCTTCTTTATCAAGTCGTCATTCTTCTCCAATAGTGTTGCAATTTCCTCCTCATATCCATCGCGTGTAGACTTAAGTTCTTCTTCCATCTCGATGATCCTTGTCTTCGCCTTCTTCAAATCTATCATATCTGCGCACATCTGGTTCTCCTCGCGTCAAATGTGTTGGTTTACCTCCTGGATGAAAGCTGCAATGGATCTGTCCTTCTTGGTGCTGATCATCTCCCATTGCTCATCTCGGCGCCCACATATCTGATAGATAGTGTCCTTAAGATCCTTGTTGTAGACTTCTCCAATGCGTCCCATGGTAATGTGGGCTGCCATGCTCTTGCCTAGGCTCCAGGTGGGTGCTTCAAAAGAAAACTCTATGGGCTTAGTGGTTGGCGAGAACGTCCTTCCTGGTACTTGAACTTGAATCATCCAACGCTCCTCTTCTGGTAAAGTGGCGTTGTAAGTCCCGGTGAAGCTTGGTATTCCGATGTTCAGGTACCTAGTGACTTCCTTCAAGTGGCGTCCAAAGGGGCTGTCTTCATCCGGTTGTGCAAACTTGTTCCTTGAATCCGCCATCCTAAGAGTAGAAAATGGAGAGGAGTCAGAAATGAGTAGAGAAGAGTGACCTATGGGTTATCTTAGTGGTCGTGTCCTACACTCAGCGTGTGCTCTGATACCATCTTGTAGCGACCCGACCTCAAACGGTCAAGTCTCTGTGCTTCAGTGTCATCCCTGGATCGGTAATGCTGACACACACAGTACTCGAAGGATTTATAACAGAGTAGCAATCACACACTTATTACATCGAATGTCTCAAAAGAGAACTTATTACAATAAATATGGCTTAAGGCCATCTAATACGATAACAGCAGAAGGCTTGGAAGATAAAGTGAGTCCATCAACTCCAACGGCATAGCTGGGCTGCACGGCAATGACCTAACGAACCTTACTCCTCGTCTAAAAAGTCTGCAACATAATACGTTGCAGCCCGGAAACGAGTCAGCACATGGAATATGCTGGCAATATAGTATAGTAGAGCAAGAACAGAATAATGCTATCACTACATGCATATTTGGCTGGTGGAAAGCTCTATGGTTACAGTTTTGCGAAAAGCCAATTTTTCCCTACAACAAAGGAATAAGTTTTATTTGAACTATCATGGTAGTTGAAACATCATTGAGAAGGTTCCTCCAACTCAATCCCAATTAAAGTAATTATCAACCCAACAATATTAATTTAGAGTGATAAGATACTTAGGATACTCCATATACTAGATACTCAAGATTGTCCATAACCGGGGACACGGCTAACCATGATTAGATTGTACACTCTGCAGAGGTTTGCGCACTTTTCCCCACAAGACTCGATCTCCTCCATTGGATTTTCTCGCACTACAGGTTGTTTGAGAAACGGATGACCGAGATACAGTCTTTCAGAAACATTAACTCTTTACTCCGGGCAGACCATACCAACCTACATCCCTCTACCTGCTGATCCACCTCTTCAAGAGCTCATGCAACTTACTCAACTATGCTAGAGCCCATAATAGCTTGTGGCTGCACACGGAAGTTTCTAGCATGAAAATATCTCAGTTCCCTTTGACCCTGGGTGGCAAACCTTAGGATGATCACACGGGTACTCCGGGATATCCTAGGACAACACTGGATTCTCTAGGTGCCCGACAAGCAATCCACCGAGATGTGTATTAAAGTTGCCACCTTAAGTTGAACCATTAATTGACAATCTCACATCTGTCATGGATTCACTCACCCAAACCACGTCTATGAGCATAGCATAGCAATATAAGCAATACGTAGAAGTAACTCCCAAGGGTTTGAATATAACAGGGCAATAGGTTCTACCTCATCAACTACTTCCCAATACCCACAAGTTAATCATATCCTAATCATGCAGTGTTTGAGGATTGGAGCTAATGCATAAAAACTGGGTATGAAAAGAGTATGATCAATGTGTTACTTGCCTTGCTGACGATCCGCAAAACCTAGGGACTCGTAGTAGCACGCTTCGCACTCCGGGAATTCTATCGCAAAAAAACAATAGCATACATAAGCAATCAAGCAAAGAAGCACGGGTAAATCTCAAATAAGAAGAACTAACCAGAAAGTTCACTTGAGAACTCTGGTTTGCAAAAAGAATCAAATCAAACGGAGCAACGAAACTCAAACTGCGAAAGAAACAAGATCCGTTTACTAATCTGGACTAAAGTCAAATTTTACAGTACCAAAATCTTGTTCAAACGAGTGAACACCGGCTAACGAGTGAACACCGGCTACCCGAACTCTGGTAGGCGGCGGCGCGGCGCTGGGCGGCGGGGCGGCGACGGCAGCGGCGGCGGGGTTCGGCGGACGGCGGGGTTCGGGTGGTGGTGGAGTCGGGGGCGGGGGCGGCGTATGTAAAGCAGGGGGCTAGCTTGGGGGAGGGGGCAAGGCGGCGCGGGGCAAGAGTCCCGGCCGGACTCGGCGTCGGGCGACGGCGCTCGCGGTCTCCTAGAGGGAGACGAGGCGCGGGGCGGTTGGGCCGGCTCAACTGGGCTTCAGCCCAGTCGGGCGCTGGAGATTTTTTTTAAATAATTTCGCCGAAACTTCAATAAATCCTAGAAAATAAAATAAAAAACTAAAAATACCAAAACAAATTTTCACCGTCTAAATAAAATATTTAGAACGAGATGAACATTTTCTTGGCCCTAAAATGCAACTTTGAAAAACATGCAATTTTTCTAATTCAAATAAAATAGCAATAAACTCCGAATAAAAATCCAATATTTGATTTTAATATTTTTCCTCCAATATTTCAATTACTTTGGAGAAGTCATATTATCTCCTCTCATATATTTTAATATGAAATATTTTTGGAGAGAAAAATAATTAAAACCAAAATCCTCGTTTCAATATTTGATAGAATTCAAATATGAAAACAGTGAAATCCTCAACTCTCTCTGAGGGTCCTTGAGTTGCTTAGGAATTCGAGGATCGCGAAACGAAATGCAGCAAAATATGATATACAGGAATGATCTATGTATAACAGTCCAAATTGAAAATTTGGGATGTTACACGGACCCTACGGGTTCGAGAACTATGTAGACATGACCGAGACACATCTCCGATCAATAACCAACAGCGGAACCTGGATGCTCGTATTGGTTCCTACATATTCTACGAAGATCTTTATCGGTCAAACCACAATGACAACATACGTCATTCCCTTTGTCATCAGTATGTTACTTGCCCGAGATTCGATCATCGGTATCCTCATACCTAGTTCAATCTCGTTACCGGAAAGTCTGTTTACTCATTCCGTAATGCATCATCCCCCAATTAACTCATTAGTCACATTGCTTACAAGGCTTATCGTGATGTGCATTACCGAGAGGGCCCAGAGATACCTCTCCGATACTTGGAGTGACAAATACTAATCTCGATCTATGCCAACCCAACACACACCTTCGGAGACACCTGTAGAGCATTTTTATAATCACCCAGTTACGTCACTACTGCAGGATGCCGCTAACGCGACACTATGATCAAAGACCCTTCGACGAAACTGTGTGCAATGCCATAATCGCAAACGGTGGTATAAAATAACCGTAAAAAGGTGCAAAACGTTTGCGATGGAGGATGCATCAAACACGGTTCAGATTTTAGTTGCATGTGCGATGCATGGCATACGGTTCTGCTCAATTATCTATTTGCAATGAGGAGGAACAAAAGAAACGGGCAGCCAGATGAAGGTCTGTGCGATGTACAACATACGGTTCACTCGGATAAACTGTTTGTGATTAGGCAACACAAAAGAAACGGTCAGCCAGATCAAGGTGTGTGCGATATACAGCATGCGGTTCACTTGGATGAACTATTTGCATTGAGACAAGAGAACAGAAATGGTTCAACTTAACAAGATACGTGTGATACGCGGCAAACAGGTCTATAATCAGAAATGTGTGCGAAGACCGATAATAACGCAGACGATTGCTTCCAATAAGACGTATGTGTTGTGAGAAAACGATTGATGGTATACAATTTTGAGTGCTTGATGAAATCATCACCGACGGGTTCCATTGTTTAGTCTGTGTGCGATGTGATTTTCTTTGTCCGCGCAACATCTACGCTCTGTCTACAGAGCATCATCATATATACTTGAAAAGACAGCATTGCATAACCAAATTAAGCATACAATTACATAAGTGACTACACACATAACATTTCCACACACCAAAGAAAGCAATTACATGCATACTAAAGTAAGTGAAACGAGGATCTAATCATCTACTTATTGTTGCGATGACTCTTGCCATTGCTCTGCTTCCGGCTGGATCCCTGGCCGTTTTGGGGAAGGAGGGACTTCCTCATGTCAACGATCCGCCTGTACATGTTGATGTCTACTACACAACCGTCTTCTTGTAGACGTTGTAGGGCCTCCAAGTGCAGAGGTTTGTAGGGCAGTAGCACATTTTCCTCAAGTGGATGACCTAAGGTTTATCAATCTGTGTGAGGCATAGGATGAAGATGGTCTCTCTCAAACAACCCTGCAACCAAATAACAAAGAGTCTCTTGTGTCCCCAACACACCCAATACAATGGTAAATTGTATAGGTGCACTAGTTCGGCGAAGAGATGGTGATACAAGTGCAATATGGATGGTAGATATAGGTTTTTGTAATCTGAAATTATAAAAACAGCAAGGTAACAAGCGATAAAAGTGAGCGTAAATGGTATTGCAATGCTAGGAAACAAAGCCTAGGGTTCATACTTTCACTAGTGCAAGTTCTCTCAACAATAATAACATAATTGGATCATATAACTATCCCTCAACATGCAACAAAGAGTCACTCCAAAGTCACTAATAGCAGAGAACAAACGAAGAGATTATTGTAGGGTACGAAACCACCTCAAAGTCATCCTTTCTGATCGATCTATTCAAGAGTCCGTAGTGAAATAACATGAAGCTATTCTTTCCGTTCAATCTATCCTAGAGTTCATACTAGAATAACACCTTAAGACACAAATCAATCAAAACCCTAATGTCACCTAGATACTCCAATGTCACCTCAAGTATCCGTGGGTATGATTATACGATATGCATCACACAATCTCAGATTCATCTATTCAACCAACACAAAGAACTTCAAAGAGTGCCCAAAGTTTCTACCGGAGAGTCAAGATGAGAACGTTTGCCAACCCCTATGCATAAGTTCACAAGGTCACTGAACCCGCAAGTTGATCACCAAAACATACATCAAGTAGATCACATGAATATCCCATTGTCACCACAGATAAGCACATGCAAGACATACATCAAGTGTTCTCAAATCCTTAAAGACTCAATTCGATAAGATAACTTCAAAGGGAAAACTTAGTCCATTACAAGAGAGTAGAGGGGGAGAAACATCATAAGATCCAACTTTAATAGCCAAGCTCGCGATACATCAAGATCGTGCTGAATCAAGAACACGAGTGAGAGAGATCAAACACATAGCTACTGGTACATACCCTCAGCCCCGAGGGTGAACTACTCCCTCCTCGTCATGGAGAGCGCCGGGATGATGAAGATGGCCACCGGTGAGGGATCCCCCTCCGGCAGGGTGCCGACACAGGGTCCCGATTGGTTTTTGGTGGCTACAGAGGCTTGCGGCGGTGGAACTCCCGATCTAGGTTTCTTTTCGGGTGTTTCTATATTTATAGGGATTTTTGGCGTCGGGAACAAGTCAGGGGGGGTCTCCGAGGCGGCCACAAGGTAGGGGGCGCGCCCCACCCTTGTGGGTGCCTCAGGACTCTTCTGGCCCATCTCCGATACTCCGTGGGCTTCTTCTGGTCCAAAAATAATCTCCGTGAAATTTCAGGTCAATTGGACTCCGTTTGGTTTTCCTTTTCTGCGATACTCAAAAACAAGGAAAAAACAGAAACTGGCACTGGGCTCTAGGTTAATAGGTTAGTCCCAAAAATCATATAAAATAGCATATAAATGGATATAAAACATCCACGATTGATAATATAATAGCATGGAACAACCAAAAATTATAGATACGTTGGAGACGTATCACATGTCATAGCTCGTGTATGCCTCCTTGGCCGCGTACATGATGTGAGCTTTGTCGAGTTTCTCCATCCAGGTCGAGTGTCAGGCACGCTTGTCCTTGTTGCACGAATCCTTCATGTCTATATAGTAGGGCTCGATGCTGGCCTCGGCGAGGTGAACTAGTGAGTCCGTCTCATGCTCCTTGCTGCCCCTGATCTTGTATTAGCCCTGGATGTCGACACGATTCTGGCAGGCGATGCCCGAATTCTCGAGCGCCTTTACATCCTTGGTGATGTCCACTGTAGCGAACATGTAGTGGGGGCTTTTGACAAACCTAGCGAAACGCTCGCAAGGCCTTGTGGCCAGGTAGTAGTGGTAGACAAGGACATGGTGGCGCACGCACATCTGGGCGACGGCGACCTTGCACTACAAAAAAAAGACACATCCGTGACATTTTGGGCCGAACGAAAAAAATTCTGTCATACTTATGACAGTTCTATGACGATAATTGTGACAAAACCCGGTATCATCATAGATGTGGTGGGGTCCTACTTCTATGACAAAAAATCATGACAGAAAATGGGCTTTTCGTCCTGGGCGGGCCGGAGACGCAACTGCATGACATTCTTTGGGTCGTCCATGACGGAAAAAACGTGGTAGAAGCGAGGGCGAGCAAAATATTGGGGGTGTTCCCGGTTATGGTGGGTGGTCGGGGCCGAGCGATGCACGTTTCTCTTGTACACGCACGTGCGTGGTTGCGAGGCGTTGGGCTCTAACTGAACCCGAGCGAGGCGTTGGGCTCTAACTAAACCCGAGCGATTGCACTATTGTCGGATCTGGGGTTCCGGCAAAACCCTTAAGGTTCGAACTCTGGGGTGCGCGCGAAGTCTTTCCCTCCTTCCGATCTACACCCTAGCTCGCTAAGATCTCGTGGACGAACTCGACGAACTCGCAACACTGAAAGACACGAGATTTATACTGGTTCGGGCCACCGTTGTGGTGTAATACCCTACTCCAGTGTGGTGGTGGTGGATTGCCTCTTGGGCTGATGATGAATAGTACAAGGGGAAGAACAGCCTCGTGAGGTTGAGGTGTTCTTGCGCTCTGTGAACTTGCGGGTGAGACCTCGATCGGTTCCAGCTCCCCCTCTACGGTGGTGGCTAGCTCTACTTATATAGGCCCTGGTCCTCTCCCCAAATATCGAGCGGGAAGGGAGCCAACAACGGTGGGCAATTTGAAAGGGGACAGCTAGTACAAGCTATCCTGACAAAAGCGGTCTTCGCCTGCAAAAGGCTCTGGCGTGACGCCGTCTTGGGCTCCATGGTGACCTCCATCTTGCCGTCCTTCTGGTCTTGGTCTCGTTGCACCGATGCAGAAACCTTTGCATGATGCCTCGGTACTTCGCGCCTGCGCTGGCCTCCATAGCACCAAAGAGGAAACAAGGACGCTACGCGCGCTGGCGCCCGCCTGGTGTCGATCGTCACGGCTCACGTCACTTGAGCCTCGCGAGGTTTGCCCCGCCTTGATATCTCCGCTCCTCGTGAGGCAACCTGGGGAGGCCGCTCCTGAGGAGGTCTTGCACCGTCCGCCTCGCGAGGCTTGGCCCCTCGCGAGGGTCTCGGGTGCCTTGTTGATGAAGACGGGCCGCACTGGCCTGCTAGCAAAGCCACGCCATGGGCCGCAGGCAGACAAGTCTGGGGACCCCCGTTCCCAGAACGCCGACAGTATCCCCCGGGCCCAAGGTGCGCTCGGGCTTGGCTTCGAGGCGAAGCCAAAGGTCAAGTACGGAGCGCCGCGGGCCCCAAAAGCCTGCAGCCTCGGTTGACGCATGGCGGTTGATTGGACGTGGGTGTCTCTGCTTCCCCACGCAGCCTTAGAATCTGCCTGGCTGCGCGGCCCCTGCGACCTACACAGTTATTCCTCCGTCACCTACGCCTTGCTTCCCCAATCTCTCTACTTTCTCGGAACTCTGCTTCTCCCATTCAATCTGACCTGTCTCCTGCTCGCTCCGTCGCCATGGCGCCGAAACAAGCAGACAAGGGGAAGAAGCCCCTGTCTTCGCCGAGTGTGCCTCCGGCCGCCGAGCCGGCGCTCGGCCGACCCCTAGTGATCAACGACGAGGCCATGGACAAGGTGCATCCAATGCCCGCCTCCAGCTTCAATGAGTGGGGGGAGACGGTGGCTTGGCCTGCGTCTCGCGCTCGCGTCGTCCGGGCGCCACCGAGGTCCCAATCTTCATAGATGCCCTCTGGGCTGGCCTGATTCCTCCCTTCTCCGCCTTCTTCAACGCGGTGCTCGAGCATTATCAGATCCACATGTTGCACCTCGACCGCCAATCGGTGACTCTCCTTGCCGTCTCCGCCTTCGTGTGTGAAGCCATGGTGGGCATCTGACTGACCCTCGTCAGAGCTTGGGGTGCGTGAGCTTCCAGGCCGTGGCCGCGACAGCGGGCGCGGGGATCGACTTTGAGCTTCCTCCATCCACGAGCGGGTTTCGGACACGATGGGTGTTTGTCGACGCTGGTGTGCTCAGCCCTCTGCTCCATGCTCCGCCGGGGCCTGCTGTTCCCAACTCCAGTTGGGGCCACGAGAAGCTCGCGAGCCCCCGCCTTGCTCCCGTCTGGTCCAGGCCGAGGAGGTTGAAGGACCGCGGCATGACTGCGCCTATGGTGGTGAAGGAGTTCGTCAAGCGCCGAGTCGCTCCGCTTCAGCGCCATTCCCGCCCGATGTGGGCCTTGCTCAGCAGTCAGGACCACATGAGGTTTCAAGAGGAGGGGCTTCCCCTCAAGACGCGGGAGACAGTGCTTACGGTCCTGACGGGTGCCCCTCTGTCGGATGACATGCCCAGGAAGAGCTGTCTGTTGTACCGTTGCGAGAACAAGGTCAAATTTGCCGAGAGCATGCCCTCCTTTGATGAGTGGGGGCTTCGCCCGATCGGTCTGGTGGGGCCCTGCGAAAACCCCGTCGACGTGGTCCCCTTCCTCGCCGCCGGTGCCGAGCTCGCCCTAGGTGTGGGTGCTAGAGGGCGAGCTCCGACGGAGGCGGGCGGCTCAAGTGCGGAGGAGCACTTGCCACGTGGTGATCCTGGGGTGTCGTCCTCGGGAGCATGTGACCCCTCCCCTAGGACGTCGGTCGCTGAGGAGACGCGGCATGCGGCTCCTGAGGCCAAGGCCCCGGAAGCCTCGGAAGGTTGTGGTGAGACGGCGCCCGACTGTTCACCGCAGTCGGGCACCCCTGAAGCTGCCCCTCCAAGCTCTTCTTTGACCTCGCCCCGCGCTGGCCGCCACGTCCAGCGCTTCGGTCGGCTTTGCACGGACTTCAAGGAGCTCCGCAAGAGGAAAGGATCCCCGAGCGGCAACAACATCTTCGGGCCGCTGAAGCGAAGGAAGTACATCGCCATCGACGTGTAAGCGCTATACTGCTATGGCTTCTTGCGTGCTGTTTTCATCGCCTGACGTCAGTCCTTCAGGGCTCCTTCCGTCGAGGCTGCTCCGTCTCCTGAGAAACGGCCTCCTCATTCCTCGACTCCCCCGTTGGCTTGAGCGTTCCGAGTCAACTTGCTGCCCCTGGAGGAGGGTTGGTTGAAGGAGCGCTCTTGCCTTCGTGGCGTGCTGAACCTACGGCCTCGTCGCCCCTCCCCCACGGTCTGGCGTGGAGCTTGGCGGGCGTGCCTGAGACCCCTTCTCTAGTCATGGACAGTAGCTGGTTGGCTTCGATCTTGGGTTCCCCTTCAAGCAGCAAGCCCCGATTGGCTTGGACTCCTCGCGAGGACTGGTTGACGCCAGTTGCAGCACCAGCCCCCAACCCCCTGCCGAGAGGTGGTGCGCCGCTTGAAGTCCTGCCTGCAGCCCCTGAGGTGGAGGACGAGGTGGGTCGCGCGTTCGAGTTCGAACACGGGCGGAGCGTCGTTGGCCATGAGCTCTTCCAGGAGGCGATGGGCACGATGAGCCGTCTTGGTGAAGAGCTCGCGGGTGTCGACTCACGCCTTGAGGCTGAAGGTCTTCGGCTGGTGGAGGAACGGCGCAAGCTGAAGGTGGCCATCAACCTTGTCCGCTACCAGTGTGATCTTGACAATGCGAAGGCCGAGGCGTCCCTCAAGGTTTCCCGTGAGGCTTGCTCCCGAGCCTTGGAGGAGGCTCGCGAGGCCGACCGCTGTCGCGAGGCTGTGGAGAAGCATGCGTGGTAGCTCCAGGCTTGGAGTGCGTCCCTCGAGCAGCAGGTGGAGGTGCGGAGAGCCGCCCTTGCGTCGCTGAGGGGGACGCTTGCCGAGGAAGAAGAGGTCCGGAAGCGCGAGGAGGCGCTGGCGCTGGAGGCCGTGGAGCGCAGCCTCGAGCTTGAGCATCTGGATACGAGGGAGCGTCTAGTTACCCAAGCAGAAGATGCCGTCGGCGATCGCGAGGCCCGGGTGCAAGAGGAAGTCGATCGTCGGGTGGCCGAGGTTCGCGCAGATCTGGAGGGTAGGTATGACTTGAGGTTGAAGCTTGCAGGGACGGAGGATGCGGGCAAGGCCGCTTCCCTCAGGCCCAGGTTGGACGAGGCGGAGAGGCATGGGGAGGCCACGGCCGCTGCCCTGGTCACGGCGCAGGCGGACTTGGCCTCCGCCCATGCCGAGCTGCTTTCTCTTCGGAAGCGGGTTGATGACGCCGAGGCCGTCGCACGGCAAAACAGGGAGGAAGTGCTCCAACGGCGGACGCTGGAGCGCGAGCACGCCCCCATGCTCCAGGACCTCCAGAACAGGGCTAATACCGCTCTAGGCCACATCTGTGATGAGAATGCACTGCACCCCCACTTGAATGACTACGCCAGCCACCTGATCTTCTTCACCGACGTGGTGACGCGCCTGGAAGCCCGGTCTGACAGGGCTCGCCTGCTCGTGGAGGAGAGAAGCCGAGGCCTGCTCGGGCGCGCATTCTCGCGCGTCTTCAGCCACCTCAGGAACACCTTCCCCGACTTCGACTTCGATGCCGCCATTGCCCCCGTACCACAGGCCGTCCGGGGCGACCTTTCGCGGTGGGTGGAGGACAACGTGGATGCGCTGGTTAGAGCCTTCGCTTCTGACGACGACGCGGTGGTGGTCATCGCAGACGAAGGCGACATGGTTGACGACGGCGATGGAGGCGTCGCCGGAGGCGGCGACGGTGCCGGCGAAAACGAAGACGACGAGAGAGATGCGTCCGAGGACGATGTAGCGAGCGACATATCTGGCCGACCCCATGTTCTCCTATCATTTTATCTTGTACGCAAAAACTCGGGTGCGGCCCTTGGAAAACTTGTAAGAGCATTTTGAGAGGGGGAGCCCCTCATGTAAGCAAGTTGCAGCCTTCACTTCCCTATGCGGTATTGAGTATGTGCCCTTGCGAACTCATAAGTCCAGGGGCGAGTTTCCTGTCGTGGTTTACCTTAGTCAGCACCAGCGTCGAGCTGGGTCACGAGGCCACGAGTTTATGAGAATCCTGCGGAGCTTGTCGACCCATCAGAAGGGGCCTCGCGAGAGGCAAGCACATGTTGCAGCGTTTGCGTGTGCTTGGCAGCGTGCGCTTCGCGCAGTCCCGCTCGCGAGGGGCTCGTGAGGGGAAGGCGACGGACATGAGTCCTAGACAGAACGAAATCCAGAAAGCAAGAAATTGCTCGAACGAGAAAAGGCACCCCCGCGCGCATCGACAAAAGCTCGACTTCAACTTAAATCCAAATCCAGAAAGCAAGGCTACAGAAGAAGAAATCCAAAGCAAATGGCCGCGTCCGGCACCTAGTCTAGTCTTCTGGTCTTCAAGTCTTCTCACCAGCGCAGAGCTAAGTGCTGCCACTAGGCGTGGGAGGGAGCCCCAGGGCCTGAGGCCGGCACCCCTGAGACTCTGGGGCGTGTACAGCCCCAACTCATTATTACGTGAGAGTGTCACGGGCGGCGAGCTTCACAGGCACTGGGCCTTCTTCACAGGTACCGGCCTTGCTGAGGGCCCTGCCTTGCGCCACCCTCGACCACCTTTGAGTCGACCGGCTACCAGGATGACAAAAAGGGGGGAAAGGGGACGCCAGTGGTGCCCTCGGCGACCACGGGTCCTCTGCCAGGGGAAGGCCCGCCGGCACCTCCCCGGCAGAGGGCCTACCTCCGAATGTCCCCTGGCTACGCGCGTCGTAGAGAGAGATCTGGCTCCCGACCCCTCTCCTGTAGCCCCCAACACGATCCCCCTATTGGCAGGGAGGCCGCCGAGCTAGGGCCGCCAGCCGCTGTGGTGATCTGTTCCTCCTGCGACTCATGGTTAGCGTAAGCTTGCTCCTGAGGGATTAGGGGTACCCTGTAGTTGTCGTTGCAGGCGCGGTCGTGGTGTTCCCCGATGGCTCTTGGAAAGCCTCAACCCCCAGCGCCTCTTCTTCCCAACCTTCTCCGATGAACGAGCCAGGGTCATCCTCCTATGCGTACTCCTGGTCCATCATGCGGGGCACGTAGGCTTCCGGGGCCGTCACCCCGAACACCTCGCCGTAGTGCCCCACTCTCCATGTTGACCGGCCCAGCGTGGCGTCCTGAGAATGATAGCGCGGCATCCCACTGGGACCATGGGGGGCGACGCTTGCACTCATGCTTGTCGCGGGCGGCATGGGGGCAGCGGAGCCCCCGGCGCCGCCGGCTGTTCCGGTGTTGACGATGTTGGGTAACGTAGCAATAATTCAAAATTTTCCTATGTGTCACCAAGATCAATCTAGGAGATGCTAGCAATGAGAGAGAGGGAGTGCATCTTCATACCCTTGAAGATCGCTAAGCGGAAGCATTACAAGAATGCGGTTGATGGAGTCGTACTCGCGGCGATTCAAATCGCGGAAGATCCGATCTAGCGCCGAACGGACGGCGCCTCCGCGTTCAACACACGTACAGCCCGGGGACGTCTCCTCCTTCTTGATCCAGCAAGGGGAGAGGAGAAGTTGAGGGAGAACTCCAGCAGCACGACGGCGTGGTGGCGATGGAGCTCGTGGTTCTCCGGCAGAGCTTCGCTAAGCACTACGGAGGAGGAGGAGGAGTTGGAGGACGAGAGGGGCTGCGCCAGGCAAGGGGTGCGGCTGCCCTCTCTCCCTCACTATATATAGGGGGCAGGGGGGTGGAGCAGGCGCCCTAGGGTTCCCTAGGGAAGGGGCGGCGGCCACAGGGGAGACCCTAGATGGGTTTGGGCGCCCCCACCCCTGGGAAACTTGCCCCCCAAGCCGGGAGGGGTGGCTGCCCTAGGGGAGGCGCCCTCACCTCTCCACGTTAAGTGAGAGGGGTTGGGAGGGGCGCACTGCCCCTTAGTGGGCTGGTGTGCCCCCTCCCCTTGGCCCATAAGGCCCCCCAACGATTGCCGGGGCCTCCGAAACACCTTTCAGGCACCCTGGTCGTCACCCGGTACTCCCAGAACAATTCCGGACTCCAATACCCTTCGTCCAATATATCGATCTTCACCTCCGGACCACTCCGGAGTTCCTCGTCACGTCCGGGATCTCATCCGGGACTCCGAACTACCTTCGGTAACCACATACTATTTCCCATAACAACTCTAGCGTCACCGAACCTTAAGTGTGTAGACCCTACGGGTTCAGGAACCATGCAGACATGACCGAGACACCTCTCCGGCCAATAACCAATAGCGGGATCTGGATACCCATATTGGCTCCCACATGTTCCACGATGATCTCATCGGATGAACCACGATGTCGGGGATTCAATCAATCCCGTATACAATTCCCTTTGTCTATCGGTATGTTACTTGCCCGAGATTCGATCGTCGGTATCCCAATACCTCGTTCAATCTCGTTACCGGCAAGTCTCTTTACTCGTTCCGTAACGCATGATCCCGTGGCTAACTCATTAGTCACATTGAGCTCATTATGATGATGCATTACCGAGTGGGCCCAGAGATACCTCTCCGTCATACGGAGTGACAAATCCCAGTCTCGATTCGTGCCAACCCAACAGACACTTTCGGAGATACCTGTAGTGCACCTTTATAGCCACCCAGTTACGTTGTGACGTTTGGTACACCCAAAGCATTCCTACGGTATCCGGGAGTTGCACAATCTCATGGTCTAAGGAAATGATACTTGACATTAGAAAAGCTCTTAGCAAACGAACTACACGATCTTGTGCTATGCTTAGGATTGGGTCTTGTCCATCACATCATTCTCCTAATGATGTGATCCCGTTATCAATGACATCCAATGTCCATGGTCAGGAAACCATAACCATCTATTGATCAACGAGCTAGTCAACTAGAGGCTTACTAGGGACATGTTGTGGTCTATGTATTCACACATGTATTACGGTTTCCAGTTAATACAATTATAGCATGAACAATAGACAATTATCATGAACAAGGAAATACAATAATAACCATTTTATTATTGCCTCTAGGGCATATTTCCAACAGTCTCCCACTTGCACTAGAGTCAATAATCTAGTTCACATCACTATGTGATTGTAATGAATCCAACACCCATGGGGTTTGTTCATATCTCGCTTGTGAGAGAGGTTATTAGTCAACGGGTCTGAACCTTTCAGATCCGTGTGTGCTTTACAAATCTCTATGTCATCTTGTAGATGCAGCTACCACGCGCTACTTGGAGCTATTCCAAATAACTGCTCTACTATACGAATCCGGTTTACTACTCAGAGTCATCCGGATTAGTGTCAAAGTTTGCATCGACGTAACCCTTTACGACGAACTCTTTTACCACCTCCATAATCGAGAAAATTCCTTAGTCCACTAGTTACTAAGGATAAGTTCGACCGCTGTCATGTGATCCATTCCTGGATCACTCTTGTACCCCTTGACTGACTCATGGCAAGGCACACTTCAGGTGCGGTACACAGCATAGCATACTGTAGAGCCTACGTCTAAAGCATAGGGGACGACCTTCGTCCTTTCTCTCTCTTCTGCCGTGGTCAGGTCTTGAGTCTTACTCAATACTCACACCTTGTAACACAGCCAAGAACTCCTTCTTTGCTGATCTATTTTGAACTCCTTCAAAATCTTGTCACGGTATGTATTCATTTGAAAGTACTATTAAGCGTTTTTGATCTATCCTTATAGATCTTGATGCTCAATGTTCAAGTAGCTTAATCCAGGTTTTCCATTGAAAAACACTTTTCAAATAACCCTGTATGCTTTCCAGAAATTCTACATCATTTCTGATCAACAATATGTTAACAACATATACTCATCAAAAATTCTATAGTGCTCCCACTCACTTCTTTGGAAATACAAGTTTCTCATAAACTTTGTAAAAACCCAAAATCTTTGATCATCTCATCAAAGCGTACATTCCAACTCCGAGATGCTTACTCCAGTCCTTAGAAGGATTGCTGGAGCTTTGCATACTTGTTAGCATCTTTCAGGATTGACAAAACCTTCTGGTTGTATCACATACAACCTTTCCTCAAGAAAATCGTCGAGGAAACAATGTTTTGACATCCTATCTGCAAGATTTCATAAATAATGCAGTAACTGCTAATATAATTCCAACAGACTCTTAGCATCGCTACGAGTGAGAAAGTCTCATCGCAGTCAACTCCTTGAACTTGTCGGAAAACATCTTAACGACAAGTCGAGCTTTCTTAATGGTGACACTTACCATCATTGTCCGTCTTCCTTTTAAAATCCATCTGCACCCAACAGCCTTACGACCATCAAGTAGTTCTTCCAAAGTCTATACTTTGTTTTTATACATGGATCCTCTCTCGGATTTTATGGCCTCGAGCCATTCGTCGGAATCCGGGCCCACCATCGCTTCTCCATAGCTCGTAGGTTCATTGTTGTCTAGCAACATGACTTCCAAGAGAGGATTACGTACCACTCTGAAGTAGTACGCATCCTTGTCGACCTACGAGGTTTGGTAGTGACTTGATCCGAAGTTTCATGATCACTATCATAAGCTTCCACTTCAATTGGTGTAGGTGCCACAGGAACAACTTCCTGTGCCCTGCTACACACTAGTTGAAGTGATGGTTCAATAACCTCATCAAGTCTCCACCATCCTCCCACTCAATTCTTTCGAGAGAAACTTTTCCTCGAGAAAGGACCTATTTCTAGAAACAATCACTTTGCTTCCGGATCTAAAATAGGAGGTATACCCAACTGTTTTGGGTATTCTATGAAGATGCATTCATCCGCTTTGGGTTCGAGCTTATCAGCCTGAAACTTTTTCACATAAGCGTCGCAGCCCCAAACTAAGAAACGACAGCTTAGGTTTCTCTAAACCATAGTTCATACGGTGTCGTCTCAACGGAATTGCGTGGTGCCCTATTTAAAGTGAATGCGGTTGTCTCTAATGCCTAACCCATAAACGATAGTGGTAATTCGATAAAAGACATCATGGTATGCACCATATCCAATAGGGTGCAGTGATGATGTTCGGACACACCATCACACTATGGTGATCCAGGTGGTATTAGTTGTGAAACAATTTCCACAATGTCTTAATTCTGTGCCAAACTCGTAACTCAGATATTCATCTCTATGATCACATCATAGACATTTTATCCTCTTGTCACGACGATCTTCAACTTCACTCTGAAATTACTTGAACCTTTCAATAATTCATACTTGTTTTTCATCAAGTAAATATTCTAAATATCTACTCAAATCATCTGTGAAGTAAGAACATAACGATATCCACTGCGTGCCTCAGCACTCATTGGACTGCACACATCAAAATGTATTACTTCCAACAAGTTGCTTTCTTGTTCCATCTTACTGAAAACGAGGCCTTTCAGTCATCTTGCCCATGTGGTATGATTTGCATGTCTCAAGTGATTCAAAATCAAGTGAGTCCAAACGATCCATCTGTATGGAGTTTCTTCATGCATATCTACCAATAGACATGGTTCGCATGTCTCAATCTTTTCAAAAATGAGTGAGTCCAAAGATCCATCAACATGGAGCTTCTTCATGCGTTTTATACCAATATGACTCAAATGGCAGTGCCACAAGTATGTGGTACTATCATTACTATCTAATATCTTTTGGCATGAACATGTGTATCACTATGATCGAGATTTAATAAACCATTCATTTTAGGTGCAAGACCATTGAAGGTATTATTCAAATAAACAGAGTAACCATTATTCTCCTTAAATGAATAACCGTATTGCGATAAACATAATCCAATCATGTCTATGCTCAACGCAAACACCAAATAACAATTATTTAGGTTTAATACCAATCCCGATGGTAGAGGGAGCGTACGATGTTTGATTACATCAACCTTGGAAACACTTCCAACACATATCGTCATCTCACCTTTAGCTAGTCTCCGTTTATTCTGTAGCCTTTTATTTCGAGTTACCAACACTTAGCAACCGAACCGGTATCTAATACCCTGGTGCTACTAGGAGTACTAGTAAAGTACACATTAATATAATGTATATCCAATATACTTCTGTCGACCTTGCCTGCCTTCTCATCTACCAAGTATCTAGGGTAGTTCTGCTTCAGTGACCGTTCCCCTCATTACAGAAGCACTTAGTCTCGGGTTTGGGTTCAACCTTGGGTTTCTTCACTAGAGCAGCAACTGATTTGCCGTTTCATGAAGTATCCCTTCTTTCCCTTGCCCTTCTTGAAACTAGTGGTTTTACTAACCATCAACAATTGATGCTCCTACTTGATTTCTACTTTCGCGGTGTCAAACATCGCGAGTTGCTCAAGGATCATCATGTATATCCCTGATATGTTATAGTTCATCACGAAGCTCTAATAGCTTGGTGGAAGTGACTATGGAGAACCATCACTATCTCATCTGGAAGATTAACTCCCACTCGATTCAAGCGATTGTAGTACTCAGACAATCTGAGCACATGCTCAACGATTGAGCTTTTCTCCCTTAGCTTGCAGGCTTAAGAAACTTGTCAGAGGTCTCATACCTCTTGACGTGGGCACTAGTCTGAAATCCCAATTTCAGTCTTTGGAACATCTCATATGTTCTGCGATGTTTCAAAAACGTCTTTGGCGCCTGAATTCTAAACCGTTAGTGAACTATCATGTAGTCATCAAAACGTGTATGTCAGATGTTCGCAACATCCACAGACGACGCTCGAGGTTCACACACCGAGCGGTGCATTAAGGACATAAGCCTTCTGCGCAGCAATGAGGATAATCCTCAGTTTATGGACCCAGTCCGCATAATTTCTACTATCAACTTTCAACTAAATTTTCTCTAGGAACATATCTTAAATAGTAGAACCAAAGCGTAAGCTATGACATAATTTGCAAAGACCTTTTGATTATGTTCATGATAATTAAGTTCATTTGATTATTTAATGAACTCCCACTTAGATAGACATCCCTCTAGTAATCTAAGTGATACATGATCCGAATCGACTAGACCGTGTCCGATCATCACGTGAGACGGACTAGTCATCAACGGTGAACATCTACTATATTGATCATACATGCTAGGCTCGTCTACATGCTAGGCTCGTCAAGTCAACCTAAGTGTTTTGCATGTGTAAATCTGGCTTACACCCGTTGTATGCGCACGTTAGAATCTATCACACCCGATCATCACGTGGTGCTTCGAAACAACGAACCTTCACAACGGTGCACAGTTAGGGGGAACACATCTCTTGAAATTTTAGTGAGGGGTCATCTTATTTATGCTACCGTCGTTCTAAGAAAATAAGATGTAAACATGACAAAACATCACATGCAAATCATAAAGTGACATGATATGGCCAATATCATCTTGCGCCTTTGTTCTCCATCTTCGAGGCGCGGCATGATCACCTTCGTCACCGGCATGACACCATGATCTCCATCATTGTGTCTTCATGAAGTTGTCTCGCCAACTATTACTTCTACTACTATGGCTAACGGTTAGCAATAAAGTAAAGTAATTACATGGCGTTTTTCATTGACACGCAGGTCATACAATAAATTAAGACAACTCCTATGGCTCCTGCCGGTTGTCATACTCATCGACATGCAAGTCGTGATTCCTATTACAAGAACATGATCAGTCTCATACATCACATATATATAATTCATCACATCCTTTTGGCCAAATCACATCACATAACATACCCTGCAAAAACAAGTTAGACGTCCTCTAATTGTTGTTGCATGTTTTACGTGGCTGCTATGGGTTTCTAGCAAGAACGTTTCTTACCTATGCAAAAGCCACAACGGTGATATGCCAATTGCTATTTACCCTTCATAAGGACCCTCTTCATCGAATCCGATCCGACTAAAGTGGGAGAGACAGACACCCGCCAGCCACCTTATGCATCAAGTGCATGTTAGTCAGTGGAACCTGTCTCACGTAAGTGTACATGTAAGGTCGGTCCGGGGCCGCTTCATCCCACAATGCCGCCGAATCAAGATAAGACTAGTAACGGCAAGAAAATTGAACAAATCATCGCCCACAGCTACTTTGTGTTCTACTCGTGCATATAATCTACGCATAGACCTAGCTCATGATGCCACTGTTGGGTAACGTAGCAATAATTCAAAATTTTCCTACGTGTCACCAAGATCAATCTAGGAGATGCTAGCAATGAGAGAGAGGGAGTGCATCTTCATACCCTTGAAGATCGCTAAGCGGAAGCGTTACAAGAACGCGGTTGATGGAGTCGTACTCGCGGCGATTCAAATCGCGGAAGATCCGATCTAGCGCCGAACGGACGGCGCCTCCGCGTTCAACACACGTACAGCCCGGGGACGTCTCCTCCTTCTTGATCCAGCAAGGGGAGAGGAGAAGTTGAGGGAGAACTCCAGCAGCACGACGGCGTGGTGGCGGTGGAGCTCGTGGTTCTCCGGCAGAGCTTCGCTAAGCACTACGGAGGAGGAGGAGGAGTTGGAGGAGGAGAGGGGTTGCGCCAGGCCAGGGGTGCGGCTGCCCTCTCCCCCTCACTATATATAGGGGGAAGGGGGGTCGAGGAGGCGCCCTAGGGTTCCCTAGGGGAGGGGCGGCGGCCACAGGGGAAACCCTTGATGGGTTTGGGCGCCCCCACCCTTGGGAAACTTGCCCCCCAAGCCGGGAGGGGTGGCTGCCCTAGGGGAGGCGCTCCCACCTCTCCACGTTACGTGAGAGGGGTTGGGAGGGGCGCACAGCCCCTTAGTGGGCTGGTGTGCCCCCTCCCCTTGGCCCATAAGGCCCCCCAATGCTTGTCGGGGCCTCCGAAACACCTTTCGGTCACGCTGGTCGTCACCCGGTACTCCCAGAACAATTCCGGACTCAAATACCCTTCGTCCAATATATCGATCTTCACCTCCGGACCACTCCGGGGTTCCTCGTCACGTCCGGGATCTCATCCGGGACTCCGAACTACCTTCGGTAACCACATACTATTTCCCATAACAACTCTAGCATCACCGAACCTTAAGTGTGTAGACCCTACGGGTTCGGGAACCATGCAGACATGACCGAGACACCTCTCCGGATGATAACCAATAGCGGGATCTGCATACCCATATTGGCTCCCACATGTTCCACGATGATCTCATCGGATGAACCACGATGTCAGGGATTCAATCAATCCCGTATACAATTCCCTTTGTCTATCGGTATGTTACTTGCCCGAGATTTGATCGTCGGTATCCCAATACCTCGTTCAATCTCGTTACCGGAAAGTCTCTTTACTCGTTCCGTAACGCATGATCCCGTGGCTAACTCATTAGTCACATTGAGCTCATTATGATGATGCATTACCGAGTGGGCCCAGAGATACCTCTCCGTCATACGGAGTGACAAATCCCAGTCTCGAATCGTGCCAACCCAACAGACACTTTCGGAGATACCTGTAGTGCACCTTTATAGCCACCCAGTTACGTTGTGACGTTTGGTACACCCAAAGCATTCCTACGGTATCCGGGAGTTGCACAATCTCATGGTCTAAGGAAATGATACTTGACATTAGAAAAGCTCTTAGAAAACGAACTACATGATCTTGTGCTATGCTTAGGATTGGGTCTTGTCCATCACATCATTCTCCTAATGATGTGATCCCGTTATCAATGACATCCAATGTCCATGGTTAGGAAACCATAACCATCTATTGATCAACGAGCTAGTCAACTAGAGGCTTACGAGGGACATGTTGTGGTCTATGTATTCACACATGTATTACAGTTTCCAGTTAATACAACTACAGCATGAACAATAGACAATTATCATGAACAAGGAAATACAATAATAACCATTTTATTATTGCCTCTTGGGCATATTTCCAACAGACGAAGCCCCCAGGCACGCCCGATTGCGCGTGGTTGCGGCGAGGCTTGCCGTGAGACCCTGTAGTGGCCTGAGGAGGAAGCTGATGGCAGAAGGGCGGCGCTCTCGACGCCGCCGCATCTAGCAGCTTGGCAACGCGTTCCAGCAGTGCATCCTGGCCACGCTTCATCAGCCGGCACCGCAGCAGCTGCCGCGCCACCATGAGCGCTGCCCGCATGTTTGCGGCTCCCGCCGCGATTGCGGCGCCGTCGCTGCAGCGTGGCTTGCTGCCCTTGCAGCGGCTCGTACTTGTCGTGGAGTGAGGGCGGATGGCGCCTGGCCGCGCCGCCCGCGCCCCGCAACGTTGGGCTGTGTCCGCGCCGCCTGGAGCGCGGGGTCGAGGTCTTCTTGGGCAGGTGACACCGCTCGGGCTGGCCAAGCTGCCCAGCGGTCGGAGTCTGGCCTTGGGTTGCCGGACATTGGGACGTGTAGCGTCGGCAGGCCGATCAGCGGGGAAGAGGCTCCGGTGCACCCCTACCTGGCGCGCCAAATGTTGGATCTGGGGTTCCGGCAAAACCCTTAAGGTTCGAACTCTGGGGTGCGCGCGAAGTCTTTCCCTCCTTCCGATCTACGCCCTAGCTTGCTAAGATCTCGCGGACGAACTCAACGAACTCACAACACAGAAAGACATGACATTTATACTGGTTCGGTCCACCGTTGTGGTGTAATACCCTACTCCAGTGTGGTGGTGGTGGATTGCCTCTTTGGCTGATGATGAACTGTACAAGGGGAAGAACAGCCTCGTGAGGTTGAGGTGTTCTTGCACTCTGTGAGCTTGCGGGTGAGAACTCGATCGGTTCCAGCTCCCCCTCTATGGTGGTGGCTAGCTCTACTTATATAGGCCCTGGTCCTCTCCCCAAATATCGAGCGGGAAGGGAGCCAACAACGGCGGGCAATTTGAAAGGGGACAGCTAGTACAAGCTATCCTGACAAAAGCGGTCTTCGCCTGCAAAAGGCTCTGGCGGTGACGCCATCTTGGGCTCCATGGTGATCTCCGTCTTGCCGTCCTTCTGGTCTTGGTCTCGATGCACCGATGCGGAAACCTTTGCCTGATGCCTCGGTACTCCGGGCCTGCGCTGGCCTCCTTAGCACCAAAGAGGAAACCAGGGCGCTGCACGCACTGGCGCCCGCGTGGTGTCGATCGTCATGGCTCACGTCACTTGAGCCTCGCGAGGTTTGCCCCGCCTTGATATCTCCGCTCCTCGTGAGGCAACCTGGGGAGGCCGCTCCTAAGGAGGTCTTGGGCCGTCCGCCTCGCGAGGCTTGGCCCCTCGCGAGGGTCTCGGGTGCCTTGTTGATGAAGATGGGCCGCACTGGCCTGCTAGCAAAGCCACGCCGCGGGCCGCAGGCAGGCAAGTCTGGGGAGCCCCGTTCCCAGAACGCCGACAACTGTAGGCTACGCGTTACTGAACCCGAGCGATCGATCGATGGCTGTTTACTGAATTCGATCGAGCGATTCCTTCGCTACTGCTGCTAACTGAAGCCGATCGATGCTACCTCTGGATGAATAGTGCGTGTTGCTGGGGGGTTTGGATGAACAGTTCCCGGTGGGGGTGTATGAACAGGACCCCGTGGTGTTGCCTCTGGATGAACAGTGAGCGTTGCTGGGGGGTTTGGATGAACAGTTCCCGGTGGGGGTGGATGAACAGGACACCGTGGTATTGCCTCTGGATGAACAGGACCCCGATCGATCGAGCCGCTTGGGGCTGGATGAACAGGACCCCGTGGAGGGCTGGATGAACAGGACCACCCCGTGGAGGGCTAGATGAATAGTAGACGGTGGAGGGCTTGATGAACAGTAGCCCGTGGAGAGGGCTGGTTGAACAGTAGTCGGTGGAGTAGCGCGCGGTGGAGGCTAGATGAACAGGAGCCCCGTGGATGAACAGTCGCAGGTGGAGGCTGGAGGAGGTCGACGGTGGATGAACAGTAGCCCGTGGAGGGTTGAGGGGGTCGACGGTGGAGATGAACAGTATCCCGTGGAGTCCCGTTTTGCGGTACGCCACACCCCTCTCGATGAACAGGACCCCTGTTTCGACCGTAGCGCTCCAACACAAGTCCGTTTCCTCCGTTTTGCGGTACGCCACACCCCTCCCGATCAATAGGAACCCCTTTTCGATCGTAGGAGGTCTGTTTCCTCCGTTTTACGGTACGCCAGACCCCTCCCGATGAACAGGATCCCGTTTCGAACGTGGCCGGTCGAACACAAGGCCGTTTCCTCCATTCTGCGGTACGCCAGGCCTTGTTTCCATCAGCTGTTCCGTCCAAGCCGGTTGGCTCCCACGCGTTCCGTTGCCTCCCGATGAACATGACGCATTCCGTTGCCTCCCCATGAACACGACAACGACGCAGTTTCTTCGTTCTGACCCAGCCATGTACACGAGCCCTGGCCGTATGTATGCGCGAGTAGGCGTTCTAGACCCTCCCCGTATGTACGTACGTGGCCGTATTTTCTTTCTTGCACACTGGCCGCTTTACGTACATGTACATGCTACGTGCGCGCCTCTACATCGACCAGTATGTATGTACACATTCGCGACCAGAATGACAACGCTACGTACGCTTCGACCAGGTGGGTCCTGACTGTCAGGCACTTCCTTGCCTGCGAAGATGTAGCTGGTGGGTCCCAACAGTCAGGGGGGCGAATCATTTGTTTTTGCCCGGACACACTTCCTTGCGTGCGAAGATGTAGCTGGTGGGTCCCAGCAGTCAGGGGGAAACATTTTTTTACCAAATACGGTGGCCCATCCGGTGGGTCCCCGCTGTCAGGTGGAGGAATAATTATTTTGCGCGTAATAAGGAGGCACTTCCTTGCTGCGGCCGTGGACCCAGCTGTCAGCCTCTCCACGTACAGTACTCTTCCGATGGAAGTTGTTCCTTGACCACGTTGACCACGCCGCGCCGAGAGCACCAGGGCGGTGGACGATGACAAGGCCTAGGAAGGGGACAACGCGGAGCCGGGGAAGACGCGGCAGTGGAAGCCCGCGTGGAGAGGAGTATGAGGGTTCACTGGTTCGGCTGCGACGTGAGGCTGTCGTCGCTGCAGGGCCTGGCCAGCGGTGGGAATAGTAGGGGGCGGTGAGGCCTCCGCGGCAGCACAGCCGGCCACGGGAGGTAGGAGCATGCAGCACGACCGGCGCTGCTTTGGGCGGCTGGAGCAAGAAGACCAGAGGTTGAAGAAGCACTACGGTCGTTGGAAGCACTACGGCCGTTGGATGGACATCGTACGGTCACTGGAGCTAGAATCGTTCATATTGACTAACTTGACAAAGCACTCCGTCCCCGTCAACTTAGTAGGCCCACTAGTCAGCCTCCCACCAAAGTGGGTCCCAACTAGCCGGGGGTATTCATTTTTTTGTGCGTAATAAGGAGGCACTTCCGTTGGGTCCGAGCTGACAGCGGGGGGAACTTTTTTTCACGAAATACGGTGGTCCGTCCGTTGGGTCAAAGTAGTCAGGGGGAAACGTTTTCTTGCCAAATACGATGGCCCGTCCGGTGGGTCCCTGCTGTCAGGTGGAGGAATAATTATTTTCCGCGTAATAAGGAGGCACTTCCTTGCGGCTGCCGTGGACTCAGCTGTCAGCCTCTCTACGTACAGTACTCTTCCGATGGAAGTCGTTCCTTGACCACGTTGACCACGCCGCGCCGAGAGCACCAGGGCGGTGGACGACGGCGAGCGGCGAGGCCTAGGAAGGGGACGACGCGGAGCCGGGGAAGACGCGGGAGTGGAAGCCCACGCGGAGATGAGTACGAGGGTTCACTGGTTCGGCTGCGGTGTGAGGCTGCCGTCGCCGCAGAATAACAGGGGGTGTGGGTGAGTGGAGGGATGGCCTGGCCAGCGGTGGGAGTAGTAGGGGGCGGTGAGGCCTCCGCGGCAGCACAGCCAGCCACAGGAGGCAGGAGCAGGTGGCACGACCGGCGCTGCTTTGGGCGGCTGGAGCAAGAAGACCAGAGGTTGAAGAAGCACTACGGCCGTTGGATGGACATCGTACGGTCACTGTAGCTAGAATCGTTCATATTGACTAAGTTGACAAAGCCCTTGGTACGCGTCAACTTAGTAGGCCCACAGGTCAGCTTCCGAAACGGTGCGCCCCAGATGTCAGGGGAGGAATCATTTTTTGGGCGGGTGAAGCTAGAATATCCGAGATTGAAGAAGAAGCACGGCATCCGTTGGATGGACATCCAACGGCCACTGCTGCTAGAACCGTGTGTTGACTATAATAAGTTGACAAAACCTTGCATACACGTCAACTTCTTTTTTTAAGGGAGGCGTCAACTTAGTAGGCCCACAAGTGTGTGGCAGAGAACTTATAGCCCATTTCCGATTTGTAAGAATGTATAGCCTATTTTTGAATTCTAATGGAATTTACTACAGCCCATTTACAGTTTGTTAAAAGTACAGCCCATTTTCTAGCTAGGACAACGATTAATAATTTCAACCAACCGTTCAAGACAGAATTCAATAAAATTTCCCACATTTTAATGGGATCTGAAATATTTTTATCCCGAAATTTCTAGTCAGATTAAATATAAATTTGTATGACGTAAAAATCTAGAGGAGCATTGCGCGCGCAACAATTAAAAATTAAGATTTTCAAAATCCATAAACAATATTTTATAAACTAATTTCATGCTTGGTGCATTTTTTTATAGTTACTGCCGAGTTTTTATAATTACATCCAATTTATTATTTTTTAAAGCCCATTTTCCTGTTAAGCCTAATGCATCCCTCCTAGGATAGATTTACAGCCCAGCGGGGCGGAGAATAACAAGTTGAGCTTGCCTGGGTATTCCTCAAAAAAAGTATAGCTGGGCTAGCCATTTTCATCTTGAAAAAAATTAATATCTCGGCTGGATATGTGTCCTGGGCTAGACGGGCCACAGCCCGCCCAGTTTACCCTGCTCTCCTCTGAACAACAACAAAAACATCGCCAAGAAAAACTCTGCAGTGCTCACGCCTCAAAAACACAAATACTGCTCGAGCTGCTTGGTCCCAGCTGTCGGCCGCACCTTGTGCAATTCTCTCGTTTATATTGACTACATAGGTTGACAATGGTGTGGGACCGTGATGTCAGGAAACCAGGAGGAAGCAAAATAATATAGTTGTACATAATAAGGAGGCACTTGCGTACGTACGGCTATGGCCCTAGTGGGTCCCTACTGTCATCCAGTCAAAATAAAGTCATCTCCTGAATCCTCATGTTCATTGACCATGTTAACAATGCTCGGTGCCACGGCGAGCGCAACAACTCGAAGGACGACGGAGAGGGCCTCGCGGGCCCTACGGATGGTCTGATACAGCGCCCGCTGCTCATTCAGGAAGCCAGGATCATCGGACACCTATGAGCACCTTCGAGAGACTGAGACGGCATGAAACGGTAAGGCCGCGCTTGGGAGCTCTGGTTTATTTCACACCTGTATTAAGATACAAGTGTAATTTACTCGTCATCGGAAACAACGCGTAAAATACAGGCGTAATGAAACCGAGGGCCCGAGGTCTGTAAGTAAAACCGGCGGGTTACGCGTGTAATTTGAGAGACCGGTGTATATTTTACTAGTCGAAATCGACCAACCAAGCGCTTCGCCCGAGACCATCTGCTTTTATTTACAAGCGTCAGTTTTACAAGCGGTTTTGGTTGGAAAACGACGATCCAATCACGGCCTAAGATGATGAGTTGGTCGGAAGATCATATGGTTTCACGTCTAACCTACCCGACTTGTCGTATAGGCTATGAATGAAACATAAGACGATGAACTTCTTAAGCACGGAAACAACAGAACAGGATGATCTTCCTAACAACAAATCACTGGTATTAGATCGACATGCAAAACAATACGAAGCATTATTCTCAGGAGGCACGGTGAACAGCTCGTGATGCCGCATGCCACAACATTCCAAGCTCAACTTTGCAATCAAAGACAAGGCCTGGCATTACATAGACAATATTCAGAACAAACTCTTAAAATATCTTACATAAGTCAACATTCATGTGACTATGCATCTCAGCAGAGTAAATATTTACTTCTGAACTGAAGACAGGAATAGGAAAAAAAGATCGACGTTGCTCACAGCAAAGGGCATCCCACTCAAAAATATCAAATGCATGTCTTCTGGCTAACATCAATGAGGAAAAATTTACAAGGTTTTCCAATTCCAATATATAAAACTAATGTCAACTTTGACAAGCTTTTCCCATTCAAAATATGTAATGCCTATGATTGTGGAACGGGCAGGGTTTGTCATCAGTTTGTCATCTGATAATCCGGTGGCTCAAGGTGACGAAGAATGATTAGAGAACCATTCGATGTATTGTGCATGATGTGAAGTATTATGGAGGACACGAACCATCTAAACATTTTGTGCAGTTCCACTAAAATCAAGCTGAGCATCACTGTGGATTTCGTATTTATATGCTGCCAGAAAACAAAGACACATCAGCACACACATGAATATTGGCCCCAGTGTCAACCCACCAATCAGTGGACTAACAAACTGAAAGTACGGTAAACAGATTACCATACCCAGATGCCCCATCATTGTTGCTTAGAGTGACATTGACAGACTTGGAGTCCTGTCCTGGCTTCTTGGTACTTGTTTGGGCACTTGTTTTCCCAGTGTTCCCCCGAACCACAAGTAAAGCAGCCATCTCTCGTTTTGTCTTTCTTCTTACCCTTCTTAATGGCCGACGCTGGCAGCACCATTCAAACATATAGTCCGGTGGCTCAAGGTGACGACGAATGATTAGAGAACCATTCGATGTATTGTGCATGATGAAGTATTATGGAGGACACAAACCATCTGGACATTTTGTGCAGTTCCACTAAAATCAAGCTGAGCATCCCTGTGGATATCGTATTTATATGCTGCAAGAAAACAAAGACACAGCAGCACACACATGAATATTGGCCCCAGTGTCAACCCACCAATCGGTGGACTAACAAACTGAAAGTACGGTAAACAGATTACCATACCCAGATGCCCCATCATTGTTGCTTAGAATGACATTGACAGATTTGGAGTCCTGTCCTGGCTTCCTGTACTTGTTTGGGCACTTTTTGCCCAGTGCACTCCACGTGTTGTAGAGTTTCCTATGCTCTCTGCAGACTAGTCATGTCACCAGCGTCTACTAATACTCTGTAAAGCTTCTCGATCATTCCTTGTGTAATGTAGCGCAAACAGTGACTGCTTCTTTCTGCAAAGTGGTAAGACCAACTGGACCCACTAATGCAGCAGTTTGCCTTAGACACATTGGCTCCTTTTGTGCAGTTCAACTAAAATCAAAGTCGGAATAAAACCGAGCTTTAATTTTGATATCCCTGTAAGCAACAAAAGGTATAAGGGAAACAATTACTGAGAAATAACGGTTGATGACTTGTACTCCCAGAAGAAAAACATCTACTGATCTACCTTATCTTAATGGGAAACAAAGCAGGAGAGTAGCAATTCTCAATCAGTGTGATTCATTCATATTAACTGAGACATTATCTTAACAATGCCTTGTTTCAACATGTATAAAGAACGACAAAGCAGAAAAGTATCATTCCTAAAACAATGCGACTGATTCATTTTAACAGAGACATTATCTTAACAATACCTTGGTTAAACATGTAGAAAGAACTACAAAGCAGGATAGTACCATTTGTAAAACACTGTAACTGATATATAATAACAGAGACATTATCTGAACAATACATTTCTTAAACATGTACTCCGGCCGATCCCTAACAGAAATGGTACTCCCGCCGATCCCTAACAAGTGTTGCAGTTTTGAACTAAGATTCAGTAGTTAATTCTGAGGAAAGTCGGTACTGACCTTTCAAGACCAAGATTTGAAACAACTCGTGAGGAAGACCTGAGAGAGATCTCAACACATATATGGAAATCCGGTCTCATTTTGTGCAGTTCCACCAAAATTAAGCGAAGCAAAATGTCGCAATAGCAACAAGTTGAATAGATATCCCTGTTTTAACAGAGGCAAAAAAGGAATCAATTACTGGCCAATAAAGGAGGATGAAACATGCGGCCACAAAAATGGTAATCCCGCCAATCCCTAACAAGTGTTGCAGTTTTGAAATAAGATTCAGTAGTTAATTCTGAGAGTGGCATTGCTTAATTTTACCAGCGGCATTAGATTAACAAAAAGCATAAACAGTTCCAGGGGAGAGTGGGCGCAACAACAACATGTGCTTCCATCTACTTATAAAGGGGGTGATGCAGAGTTTGTTGTAACAAAGCAACAAGCATAATGTCTGGGTTGGTCCCATTTTTGTTCACTACTTAATGGGAAAAGACAGCAATACAATAGCTTCAATTCAACATTTATTTAAAACAGTACCAATACAAGTAGCACACATCTCAAAACACACTGCACGATCATGTGGATGAAGGCAAGTACCAACCTGTCATGACGCACACAAGATCACGTACGAATCTGCCAACACGAATAGGAAATCCAATCTCGTTTTGTGCAGTTACTCTGAAATCAAGTAAAGTCGCCGGTGTGACATTTAAGTTTGCTATAGCAACAAGTTGAATAGATATCCCTGATTTAACAGAGGCAAAAAAGGAAACAATTACTGCCAATAAAGGAGGATGAAACATGCGGCCACAAAAAGAAGCATCTACCTTATCTTGATGGAAAACAAAGTATAGGACAGTAGCATTTCTAAAACGGTTGCATTGATTCATATTAACAGAGAAATTCTCTTAAAATAGTTCAGTAGTTAATTCTGAGAGTGGCATTGCTTAAAATACAATAGCTTCAATTCAACATTTATTTAAAACAGTACCAATACAAGTAGCACAACATCTCAAAACACACTGCACGATCATGTGGATGGGACATGGGACATGCCAGCACCATGTGCGTCCACACGTATAAATGGGTGATGCAGAGTATGTAGCCAAGCAGCATATCTGCGTTGGTCCCATATTTGTTCTCTTTGAAACTTTTTCGATGTGAGGGCAGCAAATCTAGTCCTGCACAAACTACCCGACCCCCCAGTTTCTTTCTTTTCAACAAAGAGTTCGGTTCGTTACAGATGTGTGTACTCGGTTACCCCCTTTTTCCCTTTTCGACCAAAAAAGCAGCTGGATAGCTAGTCTATACTACTTTCCCTCCCTCCTTTCCTCATTGAACCACGTCCTAGATTCATGCTCCACCCCACCACACCCTTCTTTCCTCTTTGAACCAAGACCTAGATTCGACTACAGAATCGAAAAAGATCAGCATGCAGCTAGACCAATGATGGTTTCAAAGAAACTTATACCTTAGGGTCATCGGGATGTGGTAAGGCCTGCGACGGGAGGTTGGATCTGCCCACACTACGTACGACAGCGAGGAAGAAGGGGTCGGTGGCCCTCCCGCACAGGCGCTGGGTGAAAGAGAAAAGCGCAGCCGGCAGTGGATTGCCTCCCTCGCCGAAGGCGATAGAGTGAACGCTGCACCTCCTCCCTTCCCGGTGCGACGGATCCGGACGCCTCCTTTCGCCAGCTGTGAGGGGGGTGAGAGAGACAGAGGCCACAACGCAGTCTTGTTTAGATCTGGTGAAGAGGGTGAGAGATAGTGAATATAGCAAACCCTAGCAAAGGAACGCTGAGCCTCCAGTGTGTATATATATATGTAGTGCGGTGAGAGTGTGGGAGAGTGCAAACCCTAGCGAACAAGCGCTGAGGCTCCAGCTTATATATATACTGTAGTACGGACTGAGCTCCGTGCCTTAACTGCACCTGCTTTTGGCTGTATGACAGGTGGGCCAGCCACATTTTGGGCCCACCTGTCATAAACCCAAAGGCAGGTGCACTAAAGTCAATGAAGCTGCGTCCATATAATACTCGTGTATACGACTAATATATAGTGGAGTGGTTTTCTTATTCTCTCCATAACAATCGTTTTAAATTGTGTAAGTACGAAACGAAACTCTTTATTTAACGTACCAGTGAAGAAAATTACTACTCCCTCTGTTCCTAAATATTTGTCTTTCTAGAGATTTCAACAAATAACTACATACGGAGCAAAATGAGTGAATCTACACTGTAAAAAATGTCTATATACATCCGTATGTGGTAGTCCATTGCAAACCACTTGAAAGACAAATATTTAGGAACAGAGGGAGTACTTCCGATGAACTAACGATCCACGCGTCCTGGTCGCACTTCCTGTCCTTCACGTGCGGTACACTACCCTCCCTTAAGTGAACAACCACACATGCGCCAAATTATCGAAAACGTGTGAGAGTGTGTACAAATAAAGAATTTTAATTTCAATTATCAGAAAGGTTTGAGAGTATGTGCAGTTTGCCCTCCCTAATAATTATGGTTTGTTGTGTTCGGCCTAAACTTGGTCAAACTTTACAAAGTTTGACTTCAGTCAAATCTAATATGCGGAGTAAATAAAAATGGAGGGCTACTACGTCCATCCGGGTTTTTAGTCCACACCATTTTTTTAATCAAAGTTAATAGCTGGACAAATAAAATTACAGGGGAGTTGGAGACAAAGTTGTGAGAAGGCTTAGAAATCAATACAAAACTTATGCTCTTAGTACCAACGTCGATCCTTCTTCGAGGAAACATTTGGTTCATAGCCAATTGTGTGATAAAATTGCACCAACGTGAAAGACGACTGCGTCTCCAACGCAACCAAGGTGAACTGACGAAGGATATCATCTTTGTGGGTAACAAGCAAAGAGCACTGATGGAAGACAGCTTGTTTTTCATTGAAAATCGATCAGCTTCACCAGCCGACGCAACCATGAGGCGCAACCATGAGCATCGATAGGTCATCGTGGTGATGCATCATCCATTTGGCATCAAGTTTGGGTGAGGCACCTATGAAGTTCGACAAATCCTCACCGTGGTCTGTTTCTTCTCAGTAGACAAGCTCGAGGAAGGAAGAACCACGTGGCAGAGGACAGTGAGGCGGAACAACAATGGCCATCCAATTTTGTGCAGTTCCACTAAAATTGAGGAAGACATGCCCGGGTATGGAGATACGCATCGCTGTTTCCAAAAATATAAAAAAGGGATATAGTGTTGTTACTTTGTTTTACAAGATTAACAACGACATCTCAATTGTAAATAAGAATTATGAAAAGTACACCAACAAACAGAAGCATCATGATTATCTCGATGGGAACTAAACCAGGATACCCGAGAAAAAAAAAGCATTTCCTCATTTAACCAGTGATAGTATTAGATTAGCAGCAGCAATAGGAGCATATGGACAATGACCGCACAACCACCATGTACTTTTTGTCGAAACAAAATGTATACCTCACCGAGGCATAAATCAGGACAACTTTTCGAGTGGCATTTCCCCTATAATAGTAGGTGATGTTGGACCAGCCGACGAACCCTAGCTACTACACATGGGGAGCTGGGGAGTAGTCGCATAGAAGAAAACCCGCATGCAGCGACCTGGGGAGCTAGACCAGTACAAGAAGTTATACCTCAAGTGGGCGAGATGTCGCTTAGGCGGGCGGGCGGGATCTGCCCACACGACGGCAGCAAACAAGGGCGCGGATGACCTTCGTCCGCGCCAGCACCGGCTCCAAGAGGACGGTGCACATCGGCTTCCTCCATCGCCGACGGCGACAACGTCAACGCTGCACCTCCTCACCTCCCGCAGCGGACGGGATCCGGCCGGGTCTGTGACCACCGGTGAGGAGAGAGATAGTGTGGACACTATCATCTTGTTTTGATATGGAGAGGGTGAGAGAGCGAGACACGAGAAACTCTATCAAACAAGAGGCTATAATGGAGTAAAACAATCTCTCCATAGAAGTGGTTTTAAATAGAATACGCGTGTTTCCGGAAAAAAGAAACGAAAACTGGCGGACAATTTTTTAACGTACCAAGAAAGAAAACTAGATCAAAAACACGCCCCTGCTTCCAGGTCGCGAGAGTCGTCGCGCACACACACATAGACATAGACATGCATATCCGTGTTTACGTAAAATTCCATTTCCATCTCCATCTCCAATCATATTTGTCCAACTCGCACATTATTTACGTTGTTTGCGGGCGTACGGACCACTGCCACGGCCGCTCCTGACCAACCCGAACCCTCTTCATCACCCGCGCGTGCTTGCCGCCCGAAACGGTCAGTGCCGCATTCATGCTCGGCCAGAGCGGACGCGACCTCTCACTGGCGCCGGCATTGAAGCGGCGCACCGGCCTAGAGAGCGTCGCCCGCGCCGCTTCCTGGTGCACGCGACTGCTCCACGTTGAAAGGTCGCAATAGCCGGCCACAACATGCATGTAAAAAGTTCTTGGGAGTCCGTGCTACAGCTAGCTGTCCTCCCCCAACTCGTCAATCTCTTCCAGTAGTACTAGTACGCCATGGCGCGATCAGTCGACAAGCAGGCGGGAAAGTTATCGTATACTTGGTTTGCGATGAGTGGCATGCCGAGCGACCGTGTGGGGTCGAGCCATGGAGGAGGTGAGACACGAACGCGACAGACGTGATTAAACGTTGGTTTTGCTCGATGGCGTGATCCAACGAAACGAAATGTTGGTTTCTCTCCGTTTCCATTTTTCTCCGGAAAAACGGAAACTTTCCACTCCATTTTCATTCCTACTCCAAGGTTGCCCCGTTACAATAGTCCATCAAATACAAAGGAAAACTAACACGCATGCTGATGCATCTCAATGATTCACATATCATAGCCAATATTTACTTCACAACTAAAGACAAAAGTTTTGAGAGCGTGTACGAAAGAAAAACTACTGATGGGGTCACTACGACTTAAACCCTAAACCCTAAACAGGATTTAATTTCCTGGCCAGGTAGAACCTGTCGAAGGAAAGAAGGCTGGCACCCTCGGATCATACGATGCTTTTGTGCAGTTCCACTAAAATCGAGCTGAGCATCCCTGATGGCAAAGATATTGAAGAAGTGTGATTAGAATAATAGTACTAGCACTAGTTCATGAGACATAAACTCATCACAAGTAGAAGCCGGTAGAAGTAGAGAAAGATCGACATGGAGATGGAGCTACGTGGGGAGCTGCGGCAGTGGAGCAAGCTGGCTCCAAAAGGAAGATGGACCACCTGGGACGTCGGGCTGTAGCTAGAAGGGCGGTTAGGACGCGGCATCGGCCCATACCGTGGTGACCCCCGATTGGGACACACCGACTGTGGATTTTCTCCCTCGCCGATGTCGACCGCGTCTATGTAGAACATTGTTCCCTTCCCCCAGCTGCGGGATCAGGCCGGATATGTGACCGGCGGTGTGGCCACCGTCGTTCAATGCTTCTGAAGAGAGCAACCCAAGCAAGCAGGCTTGTAGCTTAGGCTCCTGCTAGTGTATATATAGTGGTTTTCTTTTTCTCTCCATATCAACCATTTTATATTGCGTACGTGTCATTGAAGAGTGAAATGATGGTTGCTTCTTCCGACTAACTTACTGCGTGATTTAACTGCTCCTTTAGTGGCCCCTACACGTACTCCCCCTACGTGTATGCAACAGTCACACGTACACATGGATGCAAGAACACGCGCGACGCCCTAATGCATGCATGTCCGAGCACACGACGGAACACACACGGTCACGCTCAAGTGCTCAACCTACACATGCATGCACACATACTCAGCCAGGGTGAGCTAGTGACCGTATAAACACCGGAAAATGTATATATTGAGCGCAATGAGCGTATTATGAAGTCCACTGACCGTATTTTTACAAATATACAGTGACAGACAGTGTATTTATCTCGTTTGAAATTAAGCCATATTAACCGGAGAGGAGGCAGTATGGACTAGCATTACTTTGCTGTGTCCCGTCAACTTGCCGAACGTGCAACAGTTAATTCGGTGTCAGATTGCCAGAAGCATACACTATACTAGTACTATTATTGTTGCACTTCCCGAAGAGGCGAACAGCCAAGTGCAAAGTTTACTAGTACTAGTAAACAGGTCAGCAAACCTTGGGGCGCATCTTTGTGAGAACCGTGCTTGCTGCACTTTGAATGTGGCCGAGAGCTGGCTTGATGAAACACCTCGCTTCCTACTTCTTTTTTTGCGGGGTACCTCGCTTCCTAGTGACCAGTGTCTTGGCTGATCGTCCTAAGAATGCTTATATATGAATAAAGCTCTCTCATTTACCTGAAAAAAGATTAAGCCATATTAACCGGAAAGGAGGGAGTATGGACTAGCACTACTTGTTGGTGTGTCCCGTCAACTCGCAGAACAAGGAGAAGCTTGCAGGACAAGGTGAAGCTCGCTTACGCCTTTTGACTAATGCAACGTACCCTCGCCCAGGCGGTGGACATGCATCAGTTCATTCGGTGTCAGATTGCCAGAGGCATACACTGTAGTACTGAACATGCGGAGTACCATCATTGCTCGACTTCACGAAGAGGCGATGAGCCAAGCGCGAGGTTTAGTAGTACGAGTAGTACTACTACTAGAACCGCATGGTGGAGCCTCTGTACTCTTCTACTACGAGTAACACATTTATTCCGGAGAAGGGCGGAAAACGGCAGCCCAACATGTAATGATGATATCGATCAACCATGCTCGAATATATCTTGGCCTCCGTGCGAGCCCGTCTGTGTGTTCTTGCTCCTTTTCTCTCTCAAGGAACGGCGGGTTGGCCATTTTGCCGTCAATTGAGATCGGTTTGCTCACACTCCGGTCCCACATGTCAGTGATATGCCAAGAGGAGGTGCGTTGACCGGCTGGCCATACGTGTACTTGGTTTTGCACCTTCATACTACTCCCTCCGTCACAGTTTATAGGGCGCGCTTCATTATGATGCATTTCTCTCAATGCATTTCCACCACCAGAGAGACTTTAGACGCGTTTGGTTTAATGCTCAATTAATTAGGGCGTGGTAACCGCAATTTTCTCTCGATGTAGTACTACGGAGTGGAGTAAGTGCATGCATGTGTGTACCCGGGGTGGAAGCACTGCATGCATGTGTGTACGCATTATTTCCTCTAGTAGTAATAGACGCCATGCTATAACTACCAATGGTATTTTTTAGGCCAATCGCTAGTTGCCTTGGTCCCAGAGATTTTCTCTTTTTCTGAAGCGCGCTCTATAAACAGTGATGGATGGAGTAGTATGAGCGGATTCAAAGAAGAGCCTATTTATGGTTGCTTCTTCCGAGCAACTTACAGTGGGAAAGGTGGGGCTTATGATTTGACTGCTCATTACTCACTATTAATGCGGCGCAACGACGGGTCTGAGTCTCCCATGCAGCTGTGCACTACCCCCTCGGTTCTTAAATATACTCCGGAGTATTTGTCTTTCTAGAGATTTCAACGAGTGACTACTCAAATATTTGTCTTTTTAGAGATTCAAATGGACTACTACATACAGATGTATATAGACATATTTTAGAGTGTAGATTCACTCATTTTGCTCCGTATGTAGTCACTTGTTGAAATCTCTAGAAAGACAAATATTTAGGAACGGAGGGAGTACACATACGAAGCAAAATGAGTGAATCTACACTCTAAAATATGCCCATTTGAAATTTGTAAAAAGACAAATATTTAGGAACGAAGGAGTATAATTTTGTGCATGGCACATGGACCCGGATCCCGAAGAGGCTTATGGCAATGCTATCAAGCTTCCAGCATTTGTTTACATAATTGATGTACTATACAAATAATTTTCCAGCGACATGAAATTGTACAATGGTGTGAGCTTTCAACTTTTGTTTCGTGTGTCTTGCCATCGATGCTCTTTCGGAAACAATAAAAAACTAACTTCCTTGCTAATCAGAGCAAATATTTACATCACAACTGAAGACAAAGTTCTGAGAAGGTGTTAAATTAAAATTGATCCATGCTTTCATTGGCAGCAACGTCCCCCCAGCTCTGTCTAAATCAACAAGGCATGTTGGGAAAAAAAGTAGCTGTCTGGAGCATGCAACATTCCGATCATTTTGTGCAGTTCCACTAAAATAGAGCTGAACGTCCCTGTTCCAAAGATAGTAAGTGTGATTACGATAATAGAGGACTGCTGATGAAACAATAAACACACAAATAGAAGCCGGTCAGTCTCTCTTAAGACTAACTAGTTGGAGAAGATTAGGCTCGGAGTTGGATGAGGAGGATAGAGCAAAACCAATCTCCCTTTGTGCAGTCGCACTGAAATGTAGAGACGTTGCCCGTGTGACATTTTGGTAGAATTGCACAAAACACTCTTAAGGAAAAAAAAAGTGATTTGTGCAGTTCACCAAAAGGTCGCAATAGCAACGAGGTGAAATGGATAGCCCTGTTTGCAAAAAAGAGGTAGAAAGGAAACAATTACTGGTCAATAACAGTTGATGACACATGCGACGACAAAAAAGAAGCATATTCCTTGTCCTAAGGGAAGATAACAATACGGTTGTGTTTGTCTAAAACGGTGTGAGGAGGAGATTGCAATATGGAAAGTACACCGGACGAGCTACGTTTTGGGCAAAGAACTATGGAAGATCCACATGCAGCGACGTGGGAAGACGGGCAGTGGAGCAAGGCCGGAGGGGATACCTGGAGGTCGTCGGGATGTAACTAGGTGAGCGGCGGCGGGCAGAATCTGCCCATACTGCGGCAGCGAGCAGGAGGCGTAGGCCCTACCACGTCGGAGCTTGGTCAGAGAGGACAGCGTGTACCGCAGATCGGGATGTGTTGCCTCGGCGCCGTCGAACGGAGAAACTATGCACGTCCTCCCTTTCCACCGACGGACGGGATGCGGCCAGATCAGTGACCAACGGTGAGAGAGAGAGAGGCCACCGCAGCCTTGTGTGAGATACTCTGAAGAGAGACAAACCAGGCAGGCTCCATTGTATATAGTGGAGCAGACTACCTTTTTCTCCATAAAAATCGTTTTATATTCTGTGTACGTGCCATTGAGCGATATAACTTTATGTAATAATAACGCGGCAATGCATCAAGTCGAACTTTGTTTCATGCACGCGTGGTACACGACCTCCGTAGGTAAACAACTGATACACGTGTTCAAATTAGCACGTGGGCTGCCATTTCGTACAGAAATGAGCTCCACGGTGTACCCGCGCGGGTGTGGTTGGGCACGAAGCGTGAGTACGTGCACGGTGCACCTATTCTCTTCTTGTATACGTACACCACCTACGTGGGGTTGTGTGAGAGAGATACAAACATAGAGAGATATAGTGTGTGGGTTCGTGAGAGTTTTTTTTGGGGGGGGGGTGTGGGGTTAATCAAAAAATGTAACATATGCAATGTGTGTGAAATAGAGTCTTGGATATATCATATATATAGAGGGGGCGATCCACGAGAAGAGAGTGGAGGTATCATCGGCTTGAGGTGTCAATAGAATCGAAGAGAGGGATGATGTGTGTGTGTGTGTGCGCGCGCGCGCGATCGATAAAGAGTGCCATCGAATTTGTGTGTGCCCACGTCGAAGATATAGAGTGGCTGGCCTACTGGAACATGATAGGGGACATGTGCAGTTTGTCTCTGTGGCATGGATACCTACCTACAGCGCTCGACTATCGGTGTGTGGTGGGGGGGAGGGAGGCCTAATTAATATAGAGGTACAATGGCTAGTATATGTGTGGAGGAGGAGAGAGGCCTACCTCATGTATTAAGGGAGATCGATCGGCATCCATGCATATGTGTAGGATAGGAATAAGGTTGGGAGAGAGACAGAGCTAGAGTGTTGGAGGGGGTGGTAGTGGAGTTGCTTCTAAGAAATGGTGGGATAGGCTTCCTAGACAACCAGAGGGCACGCCTGCAATATCAATAAGAGAGGGGATGGCTGCCTGTCTGTGCACGTGCGTGTGAGAGACGGGTCAGGAGGCATGCACGAATGATGAGGGGGCGATATGGCTATGGTAAGCAGACATAACTACATAGGAAGATCAATCGTCCTTTGTCAGAGAAAGGAGAGACATAACTTGTGAGGTACGTCGATCGATGGGGGGGAATAGTTAAAGTCGACCTAGGTATATGTTGGGAGATCGATCGGTATACATGCATGTGTGTGTTAGAAGCAAATGAGGCACGAGGAGAAGGATAGAGAGAGAGAGGGGAGCATCTAGGAGGTGGTGCGAGAGTCATACTATATCGAGGGGGAGGAGTGTGCGAGTACGAGATCGATGAAAAGAGTGGTGGGAGTGAGGCATGGACGGTGATAACAGAAGATGGGAAGCTTGTGTTTTGTGCTAGGCACACCTGGCTAGAGAGGCATATCGATCGATGTGTGCCGTAAAGAAGGAGCTGGGGGGCCTACACACACCGTGGGTGAACGACCTAAAGTGAAAAGACGAATTTGCGCGATGGAGCTAGAGAATGCTGAGGGAGGGTGAGAGGGATGCGGGCGTGTGCATGCACGAGAGAAAGTTAATTAGCGCTAGCTAGCTACAAAGATAAGAGGATTGTGTGGGTGTAAAAGACGAATAGAAATCATACTTCATTATAAAAAGCGAATTCGGATATTTGAAGAATTTATTATAGTGTTTTAAACCGACGCATGTGTGAATATATATAACGGTGATACACATGTTGTGGTTATGAACATGTTATACTACATATAATATATTTTATCTCTACTCTTATAAAAAAAGGAGTTGTTGAGGATGGTGTGCTTGCCATCCTGCAATATAGGCTGTTTGATTTATATCTGACGGATAGGAAGGAAACTATGGCCATTTTGAAAAAAGATACCCACACCCCTCTCCATATTTGCAAATTAGGCCTCCCCTTGATCATGTTGATGTTCTGTGGAACGCATGGGCATCATGCTAGTACTACGTATAATATATAGAACATTGATCATAATTTGGGCTAATGTGTGGCTTTTGCAGCTCAGGTCTAAATACTTGTCATAATGTAGGGGGCGTGGCACTATACTATGTGTGATAAACACGGTGTACACATATGGAACATGGTTTAGATTATGAATATATAGTTAGTACATCAAATGTACTATTATTTGGAATCAACATCAAGTGTATTCAAAAAATAGAATTCAAGTTCATGTAGTACACATAGTTCATATCTATCTCTATAGTAATCATGTGGTGTGTTATTAAGGTAATACACGAATGATGGTTGAAGTTGGCAACAATCATGATTGTAGATTCTTATTGAAATAGAGAAACGAATTCAAATTCGGTTCGAATTGCTGCAGTATTATAGACATTTGGAATGCACTAAAATGTTGGTATGAGTAGGTTACATGCATTATACAGCAAGTGAAAAAATTTAATTGGACATAACATGGATTCATACTCCCTCCTTCCATCTATATAGGGTGTAATGCGTTTTTTAAGACCGCCTTTGACTATTGACAAGATTAATAGTACATGACATGCACAACGTGAAAATTATATCATTGAAAGAAACTTTCACAGACGAATTTAACGGTGTGCTTTGTGTAAGTTGCATGTCATATATTATTGCTCTAATATTTGGTCAAAGTTAGCATCGAAAAATGCATTAGGCCCTATATAGATGGAAGGAGGGAGTAGCTTTGAATAGCATTTTTATAGTAAAACGGGGCAAGACTCTCTCTTTGTGTGGTGTGAATAGTTTTATTTTTTTGTTTTCTTTTTGGTTGAGGGAAGTGCGAATTGATTTGGTACGTACAAGTACAATATTACACGTTAGGCTTGTCCCTAAAATTCAACCCGCGCCTTGTTATATCCCGAAAAATCAGATATCGTGCTCCCAAAAATGGCGCCTTCACAACCCGCGCCTTGCTATCCCGAAATTACAACACGCGCGAAAACTCCCTCCAGCTGCCAAATCCCGACACACGAAATCCCCCTTCTAACCCTGAGCCGAAAGGGCCACTAGTTCAAATCGGTGGGGGGTACTTTTGTAACACACCCTACATTTTGGACAAGCGCGTCCCTAAGTCATGGTTCACCCCCTCCCATCGCCTCCTTTTTGCCATTCAAAATCCCAGGCCAACATAACCTCTCCGCTCCAGCCGCGAAACCCCACCCTCCTCCGTCCGCCACCTCACCGCTGCCCAGCCGGAGCCTCTTCCCCGACGACGTCGTCCACCGCAACAGCTCGACGTCCCTTGTCCACCTCCCCGGATGAGGATCCGTCGTCCATCTCATCGTCCCGCCGGTTCAGCCGCCCCATCCTCCACCTCCAAGGAGCTGCTCCAACGATCGCCTCGTCTATCACGACTGCTCCATCCCCACAGCGTCGCCTTAACCTGCTCCACCGGAACAACAGAATCCTCACCGACTACTCGGACGAAGCCGAGGCCTACTCGGCGCCACCAAAGAGGTTGTACACTCATCGCATCGCACCTTCTCCTTAGCTCGACCTCCCGGCACCGACGGTGCTCCATCCAGCACCCCCATGGTGTGGCTACCTTGAAGCCGGCGACGCGGGCAACATCTCCACGGCGGCTCTCCCCCAGTGCGAGGCCCCTTCGGTGGCGGTGTCCATACCAGCCGGATCTGCTGCTGCTGCTCCGGCTCTCGCTCGCTCGCGCTGCTGCTGCTCCGGCTCTTGCTCGATCGCTCGCTGGCCCAGCTGCTGCTGCTCCGGCTCTCGCTTGCGCTGCTGCTGCTACTCTCCCCCTCGCTCATGTTACTGCTCTACTCCGATTTAGCTACACTTCAGTCGACTAAATCAACTTTTGGGTCAGTCGATTTTCAGGGGGTGGGGGCTCGCCGGAGTTAAGGAAGAACCACCCGCAGTGGGGACGGGGGCTCACCGGAGAGATACCCCACTATCTATCTTAGGGTTCAGGGTAGGGGCGGGGGGCCTATAGGGCTGGCTGGGGTGGCGGCGGACCGAAGGTGGGGATTTGTTCGGGGCGGCGAGGCGGCGCTGGGGCCGGCGATTCGGCCGATGGTGGCTGGCGGCTCAGCGGGTGCAGGTTGAAGATGAACTGCAGGCCCTCCCTAAACTACATGTCAAGTGCCTCTCTGCTACCATTGCGTTCAGTTTCGACAGTAACATTCAGATTCCACAGTAAATTTCAGTTTCGACAGTTAAGTTCAGAGTCAACAGTTTTTACCTCATCTGTTGTAGTCAGGTGGTTTTTGGTGATGTAAATTTTACATCTATTTTACATCATCTATTGGAGATGCTATTAGAATCCCACTTGAGATTGACGATGTCTGTCTTGTGCTGCTTCAGCCTTGACGTCTTACGGCTCACCGGGGCTGCTCCAACAACAGAACAATCCATCACAACAGAGCAGTGCCCTGGACGCTGTCGGTGTCAAAACCGGCGGATCTCGGGTAGGGGGTCCCGAACTGTGCATCTAGGATCGATGGTAACAGGAGATGGGGGACACAATGTTTACCCAGGTTCGGGCCCTCTCTATGGAGGTAATACCCTACTTCCTGCTTGATTGATCTTGATGAATATAAGTGTTACAAGAGTTGATCTACCACGAGATCATAATGGCTAAACCCTAGAAGTCTAGCCTATGAGTATATGGTAATGAATCTTGTCCTATCCGGATTGTGCCCTCCGGTTTATATAGACACCGGAGAGATCTAGGGTTACATGGAGTCAGTTACATAGGAGGAAATCTTCATAATCGGTCACCTAGCTTGCCTTCCACGCCAAGTAGAGTCCAATCCGGACACGGGTATAGTCTTCGGCCTTCATGTCTTCATAGCCCATCAGTCCGGCCCAACAGATAACAGGTCGGACGCCCGAGGACCCCTTAGTCCAGGACTCCCTCAGTAGCCCCTGAACCTGGCTTCAATGACGAGGAGTCCGGCGCGCAGATTGTCTTCGGCATTGCAAGGCGGGTTCCCCTTTTCCGAACTCCAAGATAGTCTTCGGATGCGATGATTGTATCCGGACCTCTTACACACCATGCACAACCGCAGAGAGAATATATACATATGTTTACACAAGTCCCATCTGCTGACAGCTTTTTGCAACACGACATTATGTCTGTCCGGCCATAATCTCGAACCGTTTTTTTATCCGCCATCCCACGTTTCAAAACGCGGTTGCTATTGGCATGTCTTGTCGATGCAGAGGTTGTGTCCCCCTATTGTGGGATTCTCATCAATGTGGGCATGGGTAACCTAACCGCGCCGTTTGCACGGCCCTTGGGAATAGGCGAGTTCAAGGCGGGCGGGGAGGCGCTTGATATTCGCGGCCTCTATAAGGAGGTAAGGATTCCCCTCTTTTACCCACGCCCTTTATCCTCCTCAGCCCTTCCGTCTTCGAGCTCTAGCGCCCAAGCTTTTAGCTTTTCCCTCGCTTGAGAAAGTACTCCAAAGATGTCCGAATCCGGAGCTGGAGGCAAGTGGATGGCCTCCTCCGTCAAGAAGAAGGATATCAAGGAGCTCCGGGAGGCCGGGTATCTGGCCAAAGAGATCGTTCATCGACTCCCGGCCAAGGGACAAGTCATCCCACCCCCGAGCCCCATGAGAGGGTTGTGTTTCTCACACACTTCGTCCGCGGGCTTGGGTTCCCTCTTCACCCATTCGTCCGCGGGTTGATGTTTTACTATGGGCTGGATTTCCACGACCTAGCCCCCAACTTCATCCTCAACATCTCGGCGTTTATCGTCGTTTGTGAGGCCTTTCTCCGCATCCCGCCTCACTTCGGCTTGTGGCTGAAGACCTTCAATGTGAGGCCAAAAGTAGTGCGCGGTCAACAAGCAGAGTGCGGAGGCACTATGGTAGGCAAGATGCCCAACGTTACCTGGCCCGAAGGTTCGTTTGCGGAGACGGTGACGGGGTGGCAATCTGGGTGGTTCTACATCACCGAGCCACGCGACGCTGACTGGTTGGCAGCCCCCGAATTTCGATCCAGAATCCTGATGCGGCTCACCTCCTGGCAAGAGAGGGGCCTAACCTAGGGTCCCTCGGACGAGCTGACTGGGCTCCAGACGTGCATCCAGAACATGATAGAAAATAAGATCAAGCTCGTCAACATGGTCCAGGTCATGCTTGTTCGTCGGGTCCTTCTGTGACAACGCCAAGCTTGTAATTTTTGAGAGTTCGAGCCGGCCAAGCACCAGACACTACTGGAGCTCTTCGGCATGATGCACGAACAAATCTGGAAGGTGCTCTTCAAGGCCGGCGAAACGCCACCACCTGTGACCGAAGACCGCGGGCTTAGCTTAAAGCGCCAGCCCAACCCGGTCAGTTCCTTTAATGTTTTCAAGGAGTATCCCCTACTAGCATATTTTGAGAGGAAATTTAAGCTTCCTTCCCCTATTTTCAGGCCTGGATTAAGTTGGCCGAGAAGATTAACTGTCCGGCTCCGCTACCCGAGGACCAGGAATTTCCATTATTGGAGAAGATGCTGTTCCCTGCACCTTATGAGGTGCCGGAGAAGATGGCCAAGAAGGCGGCCCCAGGGGCCCAGAAGGGCCTTTGCCGGAGAAGAATTTCGGACGAGACATCTGGAAGCGAGACTTCCTCTTCATCCTCTGACGACGATGATGAAGAGGAAGAAGAAAATGACTCCCCACCTGAAGCGGGGAGGAAGAAGAGAGCGGCCCCCGCAAGCCCGGAGGCGAAAGCGCCTAAGAGGGTTAGAGGCTCCCTCGTGGATAATTCCGCATGGGATGTCGATAGCAGTCCGGAACGGCCTCGCCTGACCAAGCCTCAGGCCGCTTCGTAAGCATCAGAATTTGCGAATATCTGGCCTTTCTGGTTTGTGATATTGACATATTGCAAACTTTGTCCTTGCAGTCCGGCACGCGATGGCTCTCCGTGATCCTCGACAGAGGATTCATTAAACACGGAGGAGATGGCTAGCATGTCTCCGCCACCTGCTCATTCCCTCTCACCCAACAGTGATGACGAGGTGGTGTCCAAAAAGACTTTCCCAGGCCGGGGGGGTTCCGGAGATCATCGGGGTGACGCCCCAGGACAACTCCTCAGATGCCGGACACATGGGGGAAAAGCCCCCATGGGGACTGGTGATGGGGCCCGAGTTTCCTTCGACCCTCAGCTGGATACCCTTACGGAGATCTACACAGCTCCGGGGTCCAGCGAACGGCATTCCCCGCGAGGAGTGAGTGTGCCTGTTCCACCAGTGACCTCTGTCCACCCAGAGGCACCGGACAATCTCCTGGAGGCGATACGAGGTGCCTCTATTGTGGATGAACATCGTGTCCTTATGGACACGGTAGTAGAGAAGGTTCAGTTTGTTAAAAGCAGACTGACCGAAGCCTGCACTAGCCTTCTAACAGGCTTTGAGGTAAGTAATATGATTGTAGGAAAAGTATCACAGTGTAGACAGTAGCCCCTGATACTCTGTTTGGTGTTCGGGAAGAAAAGCCGAACAGAGGATCGAAAAATCACAGGAGTCTAACGTGAGTTGTCTATGTGAATAAGCAGGTATCCCTGCAGGCTGCCACTGCTCATGCTGCGGAGGTCTCAGGACTGAAGCAGAAACTAGAGCAGGCCGAGGAGGAGCTCGGCCATGTGAAGAAGAAGTTGGAGGATAGCCAAGGTATGCAATAACCTGTAGGTACATTTCAAAAAATGAATAGTCCGACTTGTCTAAAACGTCATAAACTTTATTAGGGGCCATGGTCGAGGTGGCAACCCTGAAGAAGGTGCTAGCCGAGTCGGATGGTCGCGGCGGTCGAAGGTGATCGGGGATGATGACCACGGATTGAATTTCCGGGCAACGGGCTCTATCGCGTAGACATCCCTGAGTGCGCGCCTACGCTCTCTTTTTGGAATATGTGTAGTGTATATCATTTTCACCGTTTTGACTTGATGGGGAAATTTCTTTTGCCCCCCGGTGTTCGGCTGCCGGGGCTCTTCGTCGTCGTCCTCGCTCTGTGATTCCCCTTCTTTGCTTCTGCTATTTACTTTGCTGGCTTGTTTAAAGACCTGGCAATCTCTGTTAGTATAGCTGGCTGGTTTGTCTGGGGTACCATGTATTTGGCAAGGACGATCGAGTATGCGGTCCAAGTTGGATGGTTTTCCGCTGCTCCTTTTATAGGGCTTCTTTCGTTGGCTGGACTTAGAGCCACTGAATCTGGCATGAACTGTTGTGTCATTGGTGTTATCGCCATTGCTTTGGCGTTTGTTTCTGTTGCGCCGGAGCTTGCCGGCGCTATTTTAGGCCTCGGAGGGACTTATTTCATTGGCCATATTTGTACTGCGGGCCAGCCAACTATCTTCTCCCACGCAAAAGCGGGTCATAAGTGCCGTTAGGGCTGCCATGGACCCCGGTTTTTCTTGGCCAAGGTGGCGGGCGAGCCATTCGTCCCGGATACTATGCTTAAAGGCCGCTAGGGCTTCGGCATCCGGACAGTCGACGATCTGGTTCTTTTTGGTTAGGAACCTAGTCCAGAATTTTCTGGCTGATTCTCCAGGTTCTTGAACTATGTGGCTTAAATCATCGGCGTCTGGTAGCCGGACATAGGTTCCTTGGAAGTTGTCCAGAAAAGCTTCTTCCAAGTCCTCCCAGCCGCTGATAGAATTTTCAGGCAGGCTGTTAAGCCAGTGCCGAGCTGGTCCTTTGAGCTTTAGTGGGAGGTATTTAATGGCGTGGAGGTCATCTCCTCGAGCCATATGGATGTGAAGAATGAAATCCTCGATCCATACTGCGGTATCGGTTGTGCCGTCATATGATTCGATATTGATGGGCTTGAACCCCTCGGGGAATTCGTGATCCAGTACTTCAACTGTGAAGCAGAGAGGGTGTGCGGCGCCTCTGTACCGGGCCGCATCGCGGCATACCTCTGATGGAGTCCGTCCGCGACATTCGGCCCGGGCGTGGCTAGGTTTGTCACGTCCGAATAGTAGCCGTCATCGTGCCTTGAGGCACGGCCTCACGATCCGTAGATCGATCTTGTATGTCCTACTCTACTGTCCAATTCCTGCCGGAGATCGTATGTATGATCCCGAGCTTGTCTGTCCCTGTTTTTGCGAGGCGTTGGGGCGGGCTGCTGTTCGGCCTTAGTTGTCGTTTTATCCTGACCGCGTGGTGGCCGGTCCGCCACTCTGTCTCGACTACGTGGTGGTCGGTCCGCATTGCGCGAGGGAGGTATGGGATCTGGTGCCTCCTCATCGAACTGAGGAAGCAGTTTGCGTTTTGGGTAGCTCTTGGCTGGGCGCTTGAGGCTGTATTCTTCAGTTGTCAGGACATCAGTCCATCTGTCGACGAGCAGGTCTTGTTCAGCTTGAAGCTGCTACTGTTTCTTTTTCAAGCTCCTCGCAGTGGCTATGAGCTGAAGCTTAAAGTGCTCCTGCTCCAGAGGGTCCTCCGGCATGATGAAGTCTTCGTTGCCGAGGCTTGTCTCCTCCTCGGAGGGTGGATGGTAACTATCATCCTCCGAATTATCTTCTATGGCCTGTTCATCAGGGTTGTCTTGCCTGTTGTCGTGTTCTTCCTGTTCGGATGCAGCGACGACAGGGTCTTCATTGTTTTCGGCGTTGCCCGGAGTACTGTTTTCTCCGGTGCCAGTGTTGCCATCCTTTGAGCGACGAGGTTTAGAACGGCCTTTGGGGCGCCAGCGCTTGGACTGCTCAGAGGGTTTGTTCTTATCCGGCTCTTCTTTGTCGTCACCAGATCCTTTTGGTGTATCAACCATGTACACGTCGTATGAAGAGGTGGTTGTCCAACGTCCAGTGAATGGAGGGTCTTGGCCTTGCTCTCTGTCGGCATCGTCGTCCATATCGTCGATGTCTTCGGAGCCATAGTCAAGCACGTCGGTTAAGTTGTCAACAGTGGCTATGAAGTGGGTGGCAGGTGGGAAGCAAAATTCCTCGTCGTCCGCCTCCAGCTCGAACCGAACATAGTTCGGCTGTGAACCTTCTTCCAAGGACAAGTTCTTCAAAGAGTTCAGTACGTCACCCAAAGGCAAATGATGGAAGATGTCTGCGGCGTTAAATTTGAAAATTGGTAACCGATCCACCTCGGTGTCCGCAGGCGCACCTGATCCGGGACGTGTAGCCGGAGACGAGTCCGGAGTTCCATTGACGCGAGCATTGCAGGATGTCGAGTCCATGTGCAGCTCCAACACCGCGGACTTTACAGCCTCGGAGGGCACGATCTGCTTGGGTCCTGAGGTCGTCGCAGCAACAGGATCCATCTCCTGGATGTGATCCGATGGTAGATTTGAATCATTTTCATCGGAGAGAGGGGGAGCGATCGCCGCAGTCTCGAATCAATCGAATATCAAGTCTCCATGGATATCCGCGACGTAGTTCAAGCTTCCAAATCTGACCTGATGGCCAGGGGCGTAGCTATCGACCTGCTCCAGATGGCCAATCGAGTTGCCCGCGGTACGAAGCCGCCGAACACAAAAATCTGTCCGGGAAGGAAGGTTCTTCCTTGGACAGCATCATTATTGACAATTGAAGGGGCCATCAAACCTTTCGTCGACGGCACAGTGGAACTCTCAATGAAAGCATCAATGTCGGTGTCAAAACCGGCGGATCTCGGGTAGGGGGTCCCGAACTGTGCGTCTAGGATCGATGGTAACAGGAGACGGGGGACACAATGTTTACCCAGGTTCGGGCCCTCTCTATGGAGGTAATACCCTACTTCCTGCTTGATTGATCTTGATGAATATGAGTGTTACAAAAGTTGATCTACCACGAGATCGTAATGGCTAAACCCTAGAAGTCTAGCCTATGAGTATATGGTAATGAATCTTGTCCTATCCGGACTGTGCCCTCCGGTTTATATAGACACCGGAGAGATCTAGGGTTACATGGAGTCGGTTACATAGGAGGAAATCTTCATAATCGGTCGCCTAGCTTGCCTTCCACGCCAAGTAGAGTCCAATCCAGACACGGGTATAGTCTTCGGCGTTCATGTCTTCATAGCCCATCAGTTCGGCCCAATAGATAACAGGTCGGACGCCCGAGGACCCCTTAGTCCAGGACTCCCTCAGACGCCGTCTACAGATTCCTCAGATCTTCCTCCACACCTCCGACGGCCACCTCTGCCTCAACTGCTTCAGCGACCAACCCAATGATGCTGAGGTCAACACGGCTACGGCAAAGAGGTTGTACACTTGTTGCATCACTTATTACTATACATTCATGTCGATCCATTAGGGCTATTTTGGTTCAACAGAAAAACATAGCAATAGGGAATTTTCCAATGGCACTCTACTATTCAATTATTCATGCATTTTGTTGAAAGCAATGAAGCAAAACATCCACCTGGACCTACTTTTCAAAATCCTATGCATGAAAACAAGACCAAGTGCATTAGTGGCAGAATAACATTCTAACTGTACACGCTTTCATATGGTTTCACTTTATTTTGGCCATGTTTCTTTGCATTCCTCTGCTCTTCCAATTCCTGTAAACCAAACACTCAGGGCTTCTTTGATTCAAAGGATTCTCAAAGGAATTTTGGAGGATTCTAATCCTTCGGAATTTTTCCTATCTTGGTTGTTTGATTCGTAGTATTGTAAACCATAGGAATTTTTCCATAGGATTCATTTGCACTAGATTTCATAGGAAACTTTCCATCCACTCAAACCTCTTTAAAAGAATCAAACACTCGTACAGTCCTGTAGGATTCAAGACGACATTCCACTCTAATACCATGTTTTTCCTATTCCCGCGTTTTGGAAATCCTACGAATCAAAGAGGCCCTCAAGTTGACAGAAATCATGTGTTTACAAATGCTCTGTTTACCATGTGCATTCCTATCCTATTCCGGTGTTTTTCCTATCCCTGCGTTTTTAGAATCATGCAAGACAAATGAGCCCTTACATAATTACTTCAGTTACAGGTAGGTGTCGAAGGGAACTTTGTGTGGTTTGTCCTGCTCCTGCCGCGACGTCGTCCACCTCAACTGAGATGCTCCATCGACAGAAACATCCACCAAACCAGACATCACGACTCCTGGCCGTCTTTCGCTGCCTCAGATCTCCTTCCCTGCCGCTAGCACCCACCGCAATGGCATCACCATCATCGACTCAGCAGATGAACCTGAGGAGTACACGGGTCCACAAGAGAGGTCGCACTCTTTTGTTTCTGCTTATGTTATGCATTGCTTAAAATTACCTGCTACTTTATCGTCCCGTTCACCTCTTGGACTCCAAGTCAGGTCCAAATTAATGTTCAAACTTGAGTTCTAAATTAGTTGTGGGGCACATATCGAGGAAGTAATGAATAGTATCTCTGTCTAATATCTGGTTCACCTAGGGTATGCCTATGATGTTCATCTTGGGTGGGAAACAAATAGTAAAGCAATCATCATCTGTCTTTTTATTAAAGTAAAGCAACCATCAGCCTACTATCATTATTTTTGGATCCATCCACTGGTTGTTACCATCACTCTAAATTTCTGCATGCTCTCCTTACATAATCTCACCATATTTTTTCGTATGCATGTCAGATATTGTACACAGTCATGCTAAACATGTAGGGAAAAAGAGAAGAGTTTTGCGCGGCAATACAATGTCATGCAGACATCGCTCCATGGTGGGTTCAATGGCAAACCCTCCCCACCCCTCTCCAGATTGTAATCCAGAGGAAGATATCTATTCTGAGGCGGATTCAGACGCCGCTGACCACTCCTATTTACCCCCCAAGGTGTTTGCTCTACCTTCGCATGATGATGTTAGTCATATCATGCATATGTTGCCTTGCAGTGCCTACTTTTGACATCATATATGTCATCTGCTTAGTTTAGACATGTTCTGTAATGCCACCTGTTTAGTTTCTATATCATATATGGGAATTATGCAGTCTCATGTCTTTTAGCCTGCCATAATATACGTGAAATGTGCAATGCCATCCTGTTTAACCAGGCATCATATATTTGAATGATATCTTGCCCATCCTTTTCTTCATTACATTTCCATTTGTCGACAATGTTTCTACATTAAACTACTCTTCCTGTGAATCAGCCATTTGGGTGGGAGATTGAAAAATCTGGAGTGAAAACAAGGCCTTCAGAGCAGACAGTGCTACCTGTCAAAGCAGATCTCTTGTTGGGTCCCGATAGCTCCTCAGAGCTGGATTCAGAGACAGATGACCAGTCCTATTCCCCCACCGAGGTGTATGCTCTAATTTGGCACGGTTATACTGCTCATATCATGCATATGGTGTCTTGCATTGCATAGTTTAGATATCATATACACAATATTCAACACCATGTTCTTAGTTCAGACATCATATCTAATGCCCTCTGTTTAGCATATAAATCACATATGTGAATTAAATGATGCGATCCTGATTACTTAGATAACATGTAGCTGAATTATGTCATGCGATCCTGTTTAGTTATTCATCATATCTTTGAATTATGTTATGCCATGCTATCCAGTTTAGATAGACATCATACATGTGAAATTATGTCATGCTATCCATTTTAGTTAAACAATATACATGTCAACTATTTCATGCCCTCTTTTTTCCACACTATCTATTGCATGTGTCTCTCATACAATGTCTATACATTCAACTATGTTTCCTGTTTATCAGCCATTTGAATTGGAGCGGGTGATGCCAGCATCTAGCAGACTAAAAATACGGTCTTCAAATAAAACAGTGCTACCTCTTGGTGGAGATAGCACCCCAGTTGTACATGCGCGAGAACCAGCCCTACCACACATAACCCAAACTCTCGCAGATTGTACCCCTATTGCGATGGACAGAGAACCAGCTTCACCCAATCTAACCCCAACCCCAGTAGATAGTAACCCAGTTCCTGTTGACACAGCACCATCTCCACCACAGAGCTCGCAAACAAGAGCAGTTAGTAAGGTAGCTCCAGTACCCAAAGGGCCAGCACTACCACGGCGAACCCCAACTCCACCAGTTAGTACGCCTATTCCTGTGGAGGAGGCACAACCAGCTAGTCGTAGTTTAGCATCTATCGCATTTGATGTTGTTGAATCGTATCTGCGTATCTTCTCATCTTGGAAATATTATACAAAAGATGAAGGAAAATGCCAGTTGCAGGTGTTTGTCCAGGAGTTATGTGTAAGTAATGTTATTCATGGCAATTACTTTGCTTTGTCCCATACATCCTACCTCCATGATGGTTATAATACAGCAAATTTCCCATTTTTCTCGATAGAGAAGGACCGATTTGGAAACTCTGGATGAGGTAACCTGTGCTAATACCTCTGCTATCTTCAAGAATGCTTGGTGGCAGTATCGGAATTACCTGAAGAAAACGAACTTCACCGGCAAAGAAACTCATCAAATTCCCTTACGTTCTCCTGAGACACATTTACTGGACGATGAGTGGGAACACCTTGTTCTGTACTGGTCCCGAACCAAGAATGTGGTAAGGTTTATGAGCTCATTTTCTATTTTGAAGTACTATATTCTTGCGTCTTACTATACTCTGTTCATGTACAACAAGTGCCTAAACCTGAAGAACAACTGTTCTAATTTAAGATTCCATTCCTATCATAGTTCAAAAAAGCGCTAGGCGTTAATTGTGTGTTTTGCCACCGCCTTGCGCTTTACTGACCAAAGTGCATGCTTATGCGCAGTTATGCACAGATTAAGCGTAGTTATGCACAATGCGTTTCGCCAACGCCTTGAGCCTTGGCGCGCTTAAGCGCTCGCTTAGGCGCGCCTTTTTTTAACTATGATTGCTATCGTGCATACTGCTTTGCTCTTGTATCACTGTATTTACTCATACAAACTTATTTTTAACTTGAAGGATCCAATCGAAACTCCAATGGCATAGCAGGTATGTTCACGCATGTTTCTTTAACAGGCTCGCTCTTATCAATAGCTCTGTTGATTTCAATTTCAATTGTGTATACAGTTGACTTCTCATATCATGCACATTACTAGCATCACAACAGAGCCAATAGCGTTGTTGTACATGTAGACCCGTGGTACCCATCTGAAATCTTGTTGTGTCGTGTAGTTTCCCACGCTTTGTATTCTTTCACTGCTGCTTTGTCTTGAACTTATATGATTTGAACCGTGTCTCTATTTTGATTTGGCAAGACAATGCAGTGACCATAGGACATAGATATATGTTTGTTTGATGCTTTTATTATGTACTAGTACTTGGCAATAGAAGACTTGGTAGTTTAATCCTGTCCACCTTACTAATGAACTGGTTCACCGAAATGAGTTTCATATACTGGTACATGCTAAACATGTTATGTGTCTGCTTGTTTCTTCTTTTAGAATGCTGACAGAATATTGGGAAGAGTGCCTTATTAAGCAATGGTAAAGGAAGTAATGCAGATAAGGTTCAGGATAGTGACACATCCTTGTTGGTCCAACAAAGCTGATAAAACAGCTAAGGAAGACTATCTCGAAGACAGTGAGACAACCCCAAAGTCCTGTGTTGGTTTAGTGTTCGAGTTACTTGCCACTACCACTTGCACAAGCTATTCAAACTCACTGTCTGAATCAGTTTGGTTTCTTGAGTCTCAACTACAAGCTGAAAGACATCGATCAGCTGTGCTGCGACAAGAAGCGGAAGGACTGCGGAAGTCCCTGGAGCATTTAGATGCATACTTTCTGGTGCAACAGCAAGCGTTGGAGGATTTTAGCGCCAAACAGGACAAAGCTAATAAGCTTGCTAAGCTTATTGCCAGCATGGTGGATACCACGTTTCTTGAGCTCTTCTGAAGTTGTTTCAGTTATGCTCTTGTTTTGCTGCCGCGTTTATTTGCACTGGTGGCCAATTTTGACGGCCAGTGTATGTTATATGCTTCTTTGTTCCCTATATTTGCACTAGTGGCGAACTTGATGCCAAGTGGATGTAATATGTGTAATAGCGGTAATAGGCTAGCGTTAATTGCTTGCTTATTTATTTCCTTATTGTTCTGTTTAGTTGTTTGCTTGTAGTCACTGCAGTTCTTTTTTGTGTTTTTCTAGTGGACACAATAACCTATTTTGGAAACTAGGCCAAAACAATCATGGCAACACATGGACTGTTGTAACCATGGGCCTCCTGCGGGCCGTATGATCCATGGGCCTTCTATGGCCGTAGGATCCATTGGCCTTCTATACAGGCCATAGGATCCATGGGCCTTCTACGGGCTATACGATCCATGGGCCTTTTACGGGCCGTAGGATCCATGGGCCTTCTACGGGGCGTATCATCATTTCACCAATCATGGGTCCTACTATTCATGGACAATAACGGGTCGTTAATAGGCTGTATTTGATAACTCTATGAAAACAGCCCAACGGGTTTTTTTCGACATGAAAACAGCCCAATGTATTAACGGGCCACAAACGGGCCGACTGTAACCACGGGCTGAATTTGGCCCACATGCAAAAAATGACAGTAACGGGCCGTAAGTAACCGAATGCTGGAAATGAGCCCAAGAAAAATGGGCCCTGAGAAGGCCGAAAGATAACATGGACTGGAAACGGCCCAACGGAATAATGGGCTGTTAATGGGTATAAAGTGATACACTGTTCATAATTGGCCAGTTTTACCACGGGCGTTAAGGGGCCGAGGGTTACTAAGGGCCTCATATGGGCCGAAAGACGTCATGGGCCATACATGGGCCGGAAGTTAAAACGGGCTGGAATTATATTGGACGGCCCAGATGACGCTACTGGGCCTAATTCAGATAGGAACGGGCCCTGGGATAGCGGGCTGTAAATGGGCTATATGCGAACAGGCCATTAACAGGCTTGCTGTGGGCTGGCCCGCCACCTTTTGACCAAGTCAAACGGGCCGGCCTTTTCACAGGAATGGGCCTCTGTTGGGCCGTGCCACGTGTCGACGTAACATAGGCGCTTTGGGTCCAATGAGTGGATGACATCTGTCCCAACGGTGAGCCGACACGTGTTTCCTCCAGCCAATGATGATTTTACACGTGGAAAATCCCCATTGGTCGGGGCTGTTAATGGGTTATCGGATCCAAAACCGGACCCGGTAGCTTAACGGCGTTCCGTTACGGTGGATGCCACGTGTCGGTCACCCTTGACGAAAGCACTTCTGTGACACGCGATTTATCGTCATGGAAGTGGACACTTCCGTGATGATAATTTTGGTAATGTCATGGAACACTTCTACGACAGCATAGGTATGACTATCTTGATTCTGTCATAAATTTGTCATGGATGTACATGCATGAAAGAAAACGTGACCTACTGTGACAAACCGGGTGTATTTTTTTGTAGTGTTGGGACGAGACCCGGCACGAGCGCGGGTGTACTCAAGGTCGAACCCGACCACCTGGTACTTCTCCTCGGCAAGCAATAGCTCCATGATGTGGATGGAGTGCTCCGCCCAGACCGGGACGTTGGTGTACACCACCGAGAGGTCCATGAACCTTCTGTGGGTGTCTACCATGGCACGCATGGTGAACTGCTGCTCGTCGTCAGCAGCAGCTCGGAGCGCCATTGGAGCCGCACAGGATACCCTCTAAGAATTTCTCATGGTGGGTGTGCTTCTTGCAATGGTGGGGCGCGATCGAAAGGTTGAAGAGACACAAGGGTAGGTTAAATGGCCGCTGTAATAAATGGGGGCCGGCCGGCCTATAATCGTCACGTCTTGTCACGACGTTCAAAGTGGAGGATTCCAGAATCCAGTGCACGCTTGACAACACCGCACCCCAGGCGTGGGCTCGAAGAGGCGCCAAATGTATCGTCGGTGAGCCTGTTCCTGCGCTACCGCGCTGTTTATTGCGCAAGCTTCCCGCACGGCTAGTTTGGCCACGCGTCGGCTAGAAGAGGGACAAATCGTGGGCGTTTATTGGCAAAAAGCTTTGTAAAAACAAAGTGTGTAGAATGACTTCGGTCATAAGTTTACCCTTTGGTGATGAGGTCAAAGTTACATAGAAGGGTGATGATGGACACTTTGGCTAGAAGAGGGATAATTAATTCTGCGCTCTACAGTGCACACGGTGGAAGAAACCAACTGTGTGCAATAATGTCGAAGATCGCAGTTGAGTTAGCTATACAGATCGTGTGCTGTGAGATCGACAAGGTAAACTGATTTGAGAATGATTAATAAAATCTAAGACCATTGCATATTAAGGTCAAAATAGTGCTAGCAATATATGAGTCTCATACGATGCCATTTCAACGATTGTACCACAAAAGCTCGAAATGTTACAAGGTTCAAATTCCAGAGTTATATGGCTCAAATTCGAAGATTACAAGGTTCAAACTGATATTAGAAATGAAATTCAGCTCATCAACTGCAAACGCTCGCGCTGATGCGCTGAACATGGATATCAGAGAGGTTCAAACTAATATCACCGCTTCTAAGTCTGGCTTCGAAATCTCACAATTTTTGCAAAGGGGCCAGCCACTGAGAAGTCATGTATGGGGTTGACCCGTTGACTTCCAATTACTCTGTCATCTGAAGTTCCAAAATGAAATTCAGCATTTTTGGGCCTACTCCATTCTGCCGCAGGCCCCGGCGCTGATCAACAGACCATTCATTTTTGCGAAATAAATGTAGGGCAAACCTCATTTCCTTCAGCACCCTTGCACTAAGAACAAAGAACCTGGCGAATATAATCTCTGGTAAGGTCCCTCGGTAGGAGTTCAAAGTAACTTCTGAGAGATGCAGATCTAGGCATTCGACGTGATTGTTATATTGTATCACATTATCCACCATTGGGCCTAATCTTATCCGCAAAAGAAGAAAACGTGTTAGTGCCTACATGCAGTTTTGAACATTACTACAGGCCTAGCTATTTGGTTTGCAGGATTTGTAAAATGCACTAACATTCCATCTTCGATCTGACATGATTAACATGGGCATTTGATTACATTCTACAAAAATATAGCCTTCTTCACAAGAGGTTGGAGTGGATGAAAAGTTCCCTAAGAAACTAGTACAGATGAATCCAAAGGAGAAATGCTTATTGAATGTAACCATATGGATCAAGCAACCAATATGGGGGGCATGTATGTACCAAATCCTCCAAAAGAACCTTCAGAAATCGTAGTACATTGTCATTGTAAACTTGGAAAAAGGTGTCACAAATTGAACTCCCTTATGGTTAACATTTAACAGGAAAGGAACATCACCTCGATATATAGCTCCTCCAGGCACGGAAAGCATCTCAAGAAACTGACAACTTGCTCCAGGTCGGGCCCGATAGATTCTAGTGCCAAGACCTTCACTGTGCGCAGTTTCAGGGTCAAGCTTGTCGGAATCATTTTCTGAATGACATACAAACAAACATCTTCAAAATTAGAAATAATGTTAATTTGTAGAAGGAGAGGTAGAAGGCGGCTGTTGTACCTGAACGGGTGTGGATCCAATAACAAGTTCAGAGTATTTGTCAGATGAGTAGCTCACCACTGTCAATTTTGGCGCAGAAATGACATGGATTCTTGTTGGACCTTCTTGATCAACTACAAGTAATCTCTCAAGTGCAAGTGTGTCCTGGATGACCATACCATGGTCCACCTTTTGTGATGTCTTCCTGTCACACCAGCAACACACATAAATAGTCCGGAGAGTCATGGAGGTGCTGTGGAAGGTACTCAACCCATTGATTGCATGAAGACGAAGGTACTCGAGTGCAGTACAGCCACGAAGCAGGCGCTCCATATCACCCTTTGAGAGGCAGACGGCGACGAGCTCGAGGTGCTTCAGTCGTGGTAGAATAAGAGCGGGCGCGTCATTAAGGGGCGGGAAATGGCAGTTGCTGAACTTGGTGACGTGCGGCGTGGGCACGAGGCGGAGTGCGGATATTGGCAGCGACCGCATATGCCCATCATCAAAAGTGAGCTCCTCGAGCTGATCTAGGGCGGGGGATCGGAACCAGTCGTCAGGCTTGGCTCGGTCCTTGCCGTTGGGACGGAACTTGCCCATTATAAGGCCTTTGGTTGGGCCAAGGTGACTGCCGAGGATCTTGGAGAACGCATCCAAGCTTTTGCGATAGCCATGGCAGAGCTCGTGGGTGTCGATGAGGTCGAGAGGGCTGGAGTTCCATAGGGGGCGCCACGGCTAGGAAAGGAGGGTTGTCCGCGCCCATATTTTATTGGGAGGAGGGAGATGATGACTCTCAACATATCATCGGGGAGGCTGATGATTAAATCTAGGCCTGCTGGAGTCGCTTGCGGTTCTAGCTCGCCCTGCCTCCGCTTGTTGGCAGCCCCGTTCTCCACCTCCGGAGTCTCCTTGTCAGCGGCGCTTTCTGATAGAAATGGGAGTATAGGGAATATTTAGTTAAAACAGGGCAATAGAAAAGTGTATTGGTAACTAGAAGTTATTAGGTAGGAATATAGTAAGAAAAGGGAATAACAATTGGTTGCTTAAATACTACACAATTCATTTGACATTGCTGGGTAAGTCAACATATGCAGATAGTTGAAAAGAAAACTTACTTCGAACAAAGTCTGCACGGATGATTTTGTCAGGGAAGTTAGCATATATCTCATGACCAGGCCCTTCTATGTGTAGTGCAATTTTAGTGCCAGCTTTCGGTACAAAAAACTTTGCAATTCATTCCAAAAGCCAGTGCCTAAATAGGAGGCACAACGTTCATCAAGTCTTACAGTAGCAACGATTGTGAATCCATGGTTTATGTGCAGTATGACATTCTTGGAGCCTTGATGTATGTAAAGGGAAAAATTGTGCACTAGATAATCTGTTGCATAGCGAGGGGTCTCCTGCAGAAAATGGTAGGATTGTTAAAGAAATATGGTAACATCCAATTATGGGCCCAAATTGAAAGAACTGTACAGCGGTTGAAATCGAAGGACAAAAGTCTATAATTAAATAGATAGGGTAAACATGATGTCATGGAAATATGAGAGTGATCGAAAGAACAATACATCATTAATTTGCCTAATATAGAAAGAAGAGGGGGAAAATCCCCTTTGACGTATATGGTGCATGTGGCACCTTTTATCCAAATGTAGCAATATTTAGAATATGTTCAGGAAAGTAGGCCATGCCAACCGATTTAGGGTGAGATTGAACATACCGCGCGCGTCCTCAAGTTATCTGGTACGATGAGATGGAATCTCTGGCAGCGATCTCCAAGTCCTGAAGTGTCGGCGCACTGTACATTCTATGAATGAAAGAAAACCCTCAAATCAGCTCGAATAAAAATGAATTCACGGTGATTTATGCCGGTGATTAAAGGAGGCAGATGAACTGGTATAAGAGATGAGATAATATCTCGTTAAATTAGTTACCTTGTCGTCCATGAGAAAGAACCCTCAGTACGGCAGATTCCCCAACCGAGCGGAGCTGGGTCGACCGCGAGCAGCGTCGAGAAAGTCGATGGCGATAGGCGGCGGCAAGCAGAAGTGGCGAAATGCGGTGAGCTTTGCCGGCAGCCTGGCGGCGGCTGCAGGCGGCGAGCTAAGTGTTTACCGCCGCGATAGGCGGTGTCAAGGCATAGACGCGGAGGAGCTTGTGCAGGTGTGAATAGGGAACATACCGGAGGGGCCGAGGGGGTGGCGGGCGGGGTGAGGGTTTTTGTGACGTGGGGATGCTGAGGGTTTTCTTTTTTCTTTTTTGAATTGGGTGGTGAGGGTTTTCTGTCCCACAAAGAATTTTTGGGGCGACGGTTTGCTAGATCGAATCGTGTGTGATTGACGTAGCAGGCAAAATGAAAGTCATTGCACACGGTTCCAATTTTGGGAACCGTGTGTGATTGACGTACTACCTTCGTCCTGGTTTATTGGTCCCCAGTTGTAATTTTTACCAAAATTTGGCGAAATATTTAACATACTCAGACATAGATAATAAGCGTACACGTACATAAGCATAGTTCAACCATAAGTACATAGTTCAACCGTCATCAAGCATACTCAAGCGTACATAGTTCGATCCATCCCACATCTCATCTCACATGCGGCCGGCACGATCCCGAAGCTTCTCCGGGCACTCCGCGTACGCGTCGTGCGCCACCCTGCGAGAATACTTCTGCTTGAAGGAGCCAACGGCCCGTCCTCTTGCATGCGCCAGAACACTTAGATACGCGTCATGAATCTTGTGGTTGCAAAATGGGCATCCATAGCCGTCGTTCCAGGTCCTAATACGCCTGTTATGCATTCCCGCATAAAGCTCCCTCAGGGTTCGCCTCTTGTACCTCCTCTGGGCATCTTCATCCTCGCTGTCCACATCGTCAGAAAGCACCAATACAAATAGTAAAACAAATTTGGCATCGAATCACTGATTACATGCCATGAAGTAGGATTAGGAATTTATGGCTATTTATTTATACATATCCAGAGATTATGGTTCGATTTTTAAGCATAGTCGTCTATGTACAGACCAATCTTCAAGAAAATAATGGCACAAACATATGTAGGTCATTCAAAATCAATTGTCAAGTCCTGGCTAGGAACTATTAGCACGAGCACTAACCCTAGTCGGATTACTAGCAGAAATCATTTGCACAGATGAAACAACTAATCACTTATCACCTGTACCATTCAAACAATCAATACACTACACGGATCTAACGAAACTTACTCAGATTTCATGGATTGGGAGAACATAACCACATGATTTCTATTCCAAATGGGGGGAGGCAGGAGTAACCAGAGAAACCCTATGATCTATTTGACACATAAATGGGTATAGATGACTAACTAGCTGTCCGTCGTCGTCGGAGTCGTCGCCGGAGTGGTCGTCGGAGTCGTCGTCAGAGTGGTCGTTAGAGTCGTCGCCGGAGTGGTCATCGGAATGGTCGCCGGAGTGGTCATCGGAGTCGGTATGGAACACCGCCTCCGGCTGTGGAAGCTCGACGCCGTCGACGATGTCAGGGTGCATCGATAACTCGCCGGCGGTGACGGCAACCTCTGTCTCCGTCTCCACGCCGTGCTCCGGTGCTTTAGCAGCCCCGGCGTCGCCACTCCCTCTGATGGGGCGCTTCGGCGGCATCCTCATACACTGACGGCTTTGAGGACTGAGAGCGGCGTCGAGGATGCAAGCGGAGAGAGAGGATTGTGTGTGCGTAGCGAGGATGGGGGTGCGGCCGCTTGGGCGCACCATTAATATGGAGTAGTGGAAGTTGTGGGAGAGAGGCGGGCAGCGGTCAAACCGATGGCTCGCCTCCCGGTGAGCCTACGCACTGGACTGATGGCATGCCTACCAAAGTTTCACACAGCTACTCGCACGCCTCCCGATGACACTGCGCAGCGAGCACGCCTCCGTCAATTCACACACTTGCACGCATGCCTCCCCGTCTGCCTACGCGACGGGCTACTTGCATGCGTCCCGTCAACTCACGCCTGCTCACACGCCACACGGGTCGCGCGGCGGCACGTATATTGTTTTTCTATTTGGATGATTAATGCTGTCGCTTTATTGCTTAACCGAAGCATGGCACGTATCCATTGTTGTTCTAACGCTCACGGTTCGAATAAATAATCCGTTTGGGATATTGGTTCCCAATTATTAATAATCTCCCGTCTGTAATTAGATAAAGACTACATCAAAACTGGTCTCAAATTTGACAAAAAAAAGTACAATGCCACTTTGTATTGGTGTCCATATGACAACACAATAAGTTTCATGAACTTCAAATAAGTTTTGGATGTACTAGAATTTAAAAATCAAGATTCTCAATGTTTGAAATTTGTTGCACGAGGAGTAAACATGCACCCAGTGAGACACATGTGTTTTTGCAATCCATTTAGGTGCACTGTCACGTGTGCATGTAGATCAAATTTGATTTTTGCACATTATGCCCATAGAAAATCAATCAATCAATGTACTAAAACATCTTAATGATCTCTGTGATTTTTTTGAAATTAAAACGTCCCTCCTTTGGTAACATGTATGTTCACCGCGGGATAATAATTTAACATGAATTGTAGTTGCGATGGATTCATGGTGTGTGTGTGGGTGTGTGCGTCTGAGGGTGGCGGGTGGCTCGCAGTACACTACGAGTTGTGAGCCACCGTGTGGGTTGGCCGTTTTTTTAGGCAAGCTGGTGCCACATCAGAGTCGTGAAATCGTTATTTAAAACATTACACAACCCTTTTGTACATAAATGTTTTGGCCACTTGCAGTCGATGGTTGTCCTACACGACACTCGATACTCGCGTGTGACGCTTTCTGTGGGCCCGCGAGGTCGTCCTCCATCACTTTGACGAACAGCCGGCAGTGAGGTTAATTTGACCAGCAAGGTAGAATCTTTTTTGTTTGTGCTATGGTGGTATATAGTACTGATACGTCTCCGTCGTATCTACTTTTCCCAACACTTTTGCCCTTGTTTTGGACTCTAACTTGCATGATTTGAATGGAACTAACCCGGACTAACACTGTTTTCAGCACACTTTCCATGGTGTTATTTATGTGCAGAAACAAAAGTTCTCGGAATGACCTGAAAATCCACGGAACGTCTATTTGGAAATAATAAAAAATCCTTGCAAAAGATGAAGACCAGGGGGACCACACCCTGTCCACGAGGGTGGGGGCGCGCCCCCCTACCTTGTGGGCCCCCTGGAGCTCCTCCGACCTCAACTCCAACTCTATATATTTGCTTTCGGGGAGAAAAAATCAGAGAGAAGAATTCATTGCGTTTTACGATACGGAGCCGCCGCCAAGCCCTAAAACCTCTCGGGAGGGCTGATCTGGAGTCCGTTCAGGGCTCCGGAGAGGGGGATTCGTCGCCATCGTCATCATCAACCATCCTCCATCACCGATTTCATGATGCTCACCGCCGTACGTGAGTAATTCCATCGTAGGCTTGCTGGACGGTGATGGGTTGGATGAGATCTATCATGTAATCGAGTTAGTTTTGTTAGGGTTTGATCCCTAGTATCCACTATGTTCTGAGATTGGTGTTGCTATGACTTTGCTATGCTTAATGCTTGTCACTAGGGCCCGAGTGCCATGATTTCAGATCTGAACCTATTATGTTTTCATGAATATATGTGAGTTCTTGATCCTATCTTGCAAGTCTATAGTCACCTACTATGTGTTATGATCCGGCAACCCCGAAGTGACAATAATCGGGACCACTCCCGGTGATGACCGTAGTTTGAGGAGTTCATGTATTCACTATGTGCTAATGCTTTGTTCCGGTTCTCTATTAAAAGGAGGCCTTAATATCCCTTAGTTTCCATTAGGACCCCGCTGCCACGGGAGGGTAGGACAAAAGATGTCATGCAAGTTCTTTTCCATAAGCACGTATGACTATATTCGGAATACATGCCTACATTACATTGATGAATTGGAGCTAGTTTTGTGTCACCCTATGTTATGATTGTTAAATGATGAACCACATCCGGCATAATTCTCCATCACCGATCCAATCCCTACGAGCTTTTCACATATTGTTCTTCGCTTATTTACTTTTCCGTTGCTATTGTTACAATCACTACAAAACACCAAAAATATTACTTTTGCTACCGTTACCATTACTATCATATTACTTTGCTACTAAATACTTTGCTGCAGATACTAAGTTATCCAGGTGTGGTTGAATTGACAACTCAACTGCTAATACTTGAGAATATTCTTTGGCTCCCCTGTGTCGAATCAATAAATTTGGGTTGAATACTCTACCCTCGAAAACTGTTGCGATCCCCTATACTTGTGGGTTATCAAGACTATTTTCTGGCGCCGTTGCCGGGGAGCATAGCTCTATTCTTTGAGTCACTTGGGATTTATATCTGCTGGTCACTATGAAGAACTTGAAAGACGCTAAGACAACAATTTATCCCTCAACTACGAGGGGAGGTAAGGAACTGCCATCTAGCTCTGCACTTGATTCACCTTCTGTTTTGAGTAAGCTTGCGACACCTAAACCTGCTTCTGCTATTCGTTCTAATATGTCGCATGTTATTGATGATGCCACTTCTGCTATGCATGATACTTATGATGAAACTACTTCTATGCTTGATACTACTGTGCTCCTTAGTGAATTTCTTGATGAACAAATTGCTAGGGCTAGAGAGAAAAAAATTATTGAAACTGATTATATTGATGAAAGTGATGATGAAGACTTGCCTGTTATTCCTGAGGGTTATTTTTTTGATAAAGAAGCTTCTTTAGCTATTTTAGCTTGCAAAGATAGATATGAACTCAAGAGATTATTAGCTAAATGGAATCAGCAATCTCTTAATGATAGAATGAAACCAGACCCTGCTTTTGCTACTTCACCTATCTGTGTTACCGATAAGGATTATGAATTCTCTGTTGATCCTGATATAATTACTTTGGTTGAATCTGATCCTTTTCATGGCTATGAATCTGAAACTGTTGTGGCACATCTTACTAAATTAAATGATATAGCCACCCTCTTTACTAATGATGAGAAATCTCGCTACTTCTACATCCTTAAAATATTTCCGTTCTCATTAAAGCGTGATGCTAAGATATGGTTTAATTCTCTTGATCCTGGTTGTGTACGTAGTCCCCAGGATATGATTTATTACTTCTCTGCTAAATACTTCCCTGCTCATAAGAAACAAGTTGCTTTGAGGGAAATATACAACTTTGTGCAAATTGAAGAAGAGAGTCTCCCACAAGCTTGTGGGAGGCTTCTCAAGTTACTTAATGCTTTGCCTGATCATCCTCTCAAGAAAAATGAAATACTTGATATCTTTTATAATGGACTAACCGATGCTTCCAGAGATTACCTGGATAGCTGTGTGGGTTCTGTTTTCAGGGAAAGAACACCGGATGAAGCTGAAATTTTATTGAATAATATGTTGACAAATGAAAATAATTGGACACTTCCTGAGCCAGCTCCTGAGCCTATTCCTAAACCAACTCCGAAGAAGAGAGGTGTTCTATTTCTCAGTCCTGAAGATATGCAAGAGGCAAAGAAATCTATGAAAGAAAAAGGTATAAAAGCTGAAGATGTTAAGAATTTACCTCCCATTGAAGAAATACATGGTCTTAATCTACCACCTGTTGAAGAAACATATGATCGTAATCCATTACCTATTGAAGAAACTCATGGTCTTGATAACCCGACACAGGTAGTAAAGGTAAATTATCTCTATAGATATGATAAAGCTGAAATCCCTCCTACTAAAATTGCTAGCCAATGCTTGGATGAGTTTGATAACTTTATGGTTAAGCAAGAAGATTTCAATGCTTATTTTGGTAGACAATTAAAACAAAATGCTTATATGATTGAACACTTGGGTAATTATATGGCTAATGTTAAAGGTGAACTTAAACTCATTAGTAAACATGCTTCTATGGTTACAACTCAAGTAGAACAAGTACTTAAAGCTCAGAATGATTTGCTCAATGAAATGAATAGTAAGAAAAATGATTATGCTGTTAGAGTGGCTACTAAAACTGGTAGAATGACTCAGGAACCTTTGTATCCTGAAGGCCACCCTAAGAGAACTGAGCAAGATTCTCAGAGAAATAATACACCTAGTCCTTCTAAAAGGAAGAAAAAGATAAATGATAGGACTTTGCACGCTTCTAGTGAACCTATTGCTGAACCACCTGAGAATCCAAATGATATCTCTATTTCTGATGCTGAAACACAATCTGGTAATGAACATGAACCTAGTGAAAATGTTAATGATGATGTTCATGAAGATGCTCAACCTAGTAATGATAATGATGTAGAAATTGAACCTGCTGTTGATCTTGATAACCCACAATCAAAGAATCAACGTTATGATAAGAGAGACTTTGTTGCTAGGAAACATGGTAAAGAAAGGGAACCTTGGGTTCAGAAACCCATGCCTTTCCCTCCCAAACCATCTAAGAAAAAGGATGATGAGGATTTTGAGCGCTTTGCTGAAATGATTAGACCTATCTTTTTGCGTATGCGATTAACTGATATGCTCAAAATGAATCCTTATGCTAAGTACATGAAAGACATTGTTACTAATAAGAGAAAGATACCGGAAGCTGAAATTTCCACCATGCTTGCTAATTATACTTTTATGGGTGGAATACCAAAGAAACTTGGAGATCCAGGAGCACCTACCATACCATGCTCTATTAAAAGAAACTATGTTAAAACTGCTTTATGTGATCTTGGAGCCGGTGTTAGTGTTATGCCTCTCTCTCTTTATATCGTAGACTTGACTTGAATAAGTTGACACCTACTGAAATATCTCTGCAAATGGCCGATAAATCAACTGCTATACCTGTCGGTATTTGTGAGGATGTGCCTGTTGTGGTTGCAAACGTTACTATTTTAACGGACTTTGTTATTCTTGATATTCCTGAGGACGATAGTATGTCTATTATTCTTGGAAGACCCTTTTTGAATATTGCAGGGGCTGTTATTGATTGCAACAAAGGCAATGTCACTTTTCATGTTAATGGTAATGAGCATACGGTACACTTTCCGAGGACAACCTCAAGTTCATAGTATCAACTCCATTGGAAAAATTCTATCGATTATATTTGGAGGTTTTGAATTTCCTCTTCCTACTGTCAAGAAGAAATATGATATTCTTATTATTGGGGATGTGCATATCCCCGTTGAGGTAACATAGTGTTATTCAAAATTTCTCCGGTTCCATGTTATTCGGAATGAGTTTGTTAACAAGACCTGATCAACCTTGTTAGTGGATTCCTTTTGATGAGCATGAGATGGATGAAACTAGAAGGCACAACCTTCTGTACCCTCCTTCTACTTTCTTTTATTTATTTGAAATAAAGTAAAAATAGTATTTTTCTGTCTGTTTTCTGATATATCCGTGCAATATAAAAATACCCCGAAAATAAAAGTTCTCCAAATGCCCTGAAAATGGAATATGATATTTTTTCTAGAATATTTGAGAATTTCTGGCACTGAGAACACAGCAGGAGGGGCAAGCACCTGGCCACGAGGGTGGAGGGCGCGCCCTACCCCCCAGGGCGCGCCCCCTGCCTCGTGGGCCCACGGTGGCCCTCCTCCACTTATTCCTGCACCCATACACTTCTTCTTCCTCCCACAAACACCAATATCCAGCTCAAGCACGAGTTCTAGCTCATTTTGCTGCGATTTTCAATCTCCTTGCTCAAAGCACCTCCCACAAAACTGCTTGGGGAGATTGTTCCTTGGTATGTGACTCCTCCATTGGTCCAATTAGTTTTTGTTCTAGTGCTTTATTCATTGCAAATTTGTGTTGCCTAGGTGACCATGTTCTTGAGCTTGCATGTCGAATTTATATGGTTCCAAGTATTTCTAATGCATGATATAGGCTCTAGGCATTTGTAGGAGTAGTTGCTATCAATTTTATTGAGGTTGGTTCACTTTTGTTTGAAGTTACTAAAAATTAGAATATTTCAGAAAATAATGAAGAGATTTTTGAGGGGCTCGTCGAGCCGAAGCTCGAAGGAAAAGCAAAATGAAGAAGCACAGAGGCCCAAATATAATTTGCCTCGCACCGCGGAGGTCCGGCCGTGTGAATGACCCTCCGATGATTTCTTGAGAAAAGCCGGGATTTATGATGATTTCTATTCATTGGCTGAGAATGCTGGCCTCACCGACTTCCTCCGCGACCAACGTCGTCAGTATCTCTTACTCACCAATACTTTTGTGCTAAACTTCTACTATTTTCCTAAGGAATCACCTCCTTCAGTAGAGTTTCATTTATATGATGTTGTTAAGAAGATGCCACTAGATGAATTTTGCGAGGTTTGCAAAATACCCTTCAAGGGTACCTTAGATGAACCACATCGTAAAGATGTGGACGGGTTTATTGACACCATTACTGTGGGGGAAACCAGGAAGGTTTCCGATGCAAGAATCACTAGCATACATTTTCCTGTTTTACACTACTTTGCTATATTTGCTAGTCGTTGCTTAATTGGTCGCGGAAACTGTGGAAACCTTAGTGTCCCTTATCATTTTGCTCCATGGTTTATATTCCGATAACACGGTTAGTATGGGCGGCATTATTGCTAAACGGTTAAGTCTGAACCATACTAGGGGTCCCATCTTTGGAGGTATTTATGCTTCATGCCTAGCTGCACATTATAACATACCTATTAGGCTCTATGAGAAAGAAGAAAAATTGTTGCCCAATGCTTATTTAGATTATAAGAGTATGTTAGCGCATGATGTCGGGTGGTAGGTGCGACATATGCCAACGGGTGGCTTATCATGGTGGGAGCCAGTAAGACGTCGCCGGTGCCTGGAAAAGGGATGAGACGAAGACATGCACGCCGGCGAATCTTACCCAGGTTCGGGGCTCTTCGTGGAGATAACACCCCTAGTCCTGCTCTGCGGGGTCTCCGCATGATCACTAGATCAGAAAGAGTAGCTACAAATGTTCCTAGAGCTGTCGGGTTCAAGGGAGAAGAAGAGCAAGGCTAGCTCTCACTTCCCTCTCTATATGGTGTGTGTGTAACTCTAAGAAGCCCACCCTTTGCATGGGTGCCCCGGGGGGTTTATATAGGCCTACCCCCCGGGGGTACAATTGTAATCCGGCTGGGCGCGGGTCCCAGTCGTCAGTGTCTGCGCTCGCCGGCTTCTCCGCCGGCCGTTGGGGCCCGCCGACTGGTGGGTCCCGCCGGCTGCCGGCCTCTTGGTCGACAGGCCGGCCCCACCGCCTAGGGGTCTTGTCGGCGGCTGCTTACTGTAGCCTCGTCCCTGATGACGAGGGCTTCGTCGGGGTAAGCGTGGCTACAGCGTGCCGCCTCGAGGGCTCTCACTGTAGCCTTACCTCGCCTTGTCTCCTTAATGTGGCACATGCTTCGAGGGAGGGTGGTAGCCGGCTTCTGGGGGCCGGCTACGCCCTTGGCCGACTGGGGGAGGCCGGGCCGCCTTCGCGCCTCTCTCTGGCTAAAGGGGCCCGCCGCCCGTGGGCCGTACTGGCGTCTGTCGTGGATGACGTTGAGACCAGCATGGCTACAGTGCCGAGCGGACGGGAGATGGCTGACCCGTACGGCGTCCTGTGGCCATGCCTGCCTCGGGCTTCGGGGGTAGTGGGCCGCACTGTGGCCACACCCCGTCTTGTCACCGTTATGTGGGTGTAGTTTTGGTGGGTGCGGTCTTGGCCGGCTTTGTGGAGTCGGCGTGCTTCATGGTTGGCTCTTGGAAGTCGGTCCTCTTGGCGCCGGCTTCCTGGAGTCGGCCATCTCGCAACCATCTTGGGGGAGATTACCGGGGTCGGGTCGCCTTTGGAGAGCCGGCCCCTGCGGTAGTCGGCCAGGGGAAGTCGGCCCAATGCTTCGAACGCTTGAAGGCTCAATCGGCCTGATAAGTTTTGAAGAACCATGGGTAGTCGGTTAGGCTACCCGTGGCCATTTACTCCGACACATGACTTTATTGTTAAGAATAGGGAAGGGGAGCTTAAATACAAATTGTTCTTTGATAAACATCACCCTGAGACTATTACCTTGCCTGCTCCTTCCTTATTTAATTTATCTGAAGGTCCGTATCTCGTTCCGTGGGCGGCCATTCAAGCCTACCGGAACCCTACACCAGCCCCGGAGCCGGAACCACAATTTGAGCCTCCACGACAGTCTGATTACTTTTGGGATCCGGAGATGACTGCCGGCCAGTGGCAGTCAGAGTCCTCTTCATCTCAGTACGACCCCGGCTACAACTACGGATATCCGCCAGGCCATCCGTGGCAATGAACCAACTTAGGCCAAAAGCCTAAGCTTGGGGGAGTACGTATTTCCCACCGACATTACATTTATGTTCACACACACTCATTGCTAGATGTCGGTGCTCATACTCTTTCACTGTAATATCCATGCTAGTTTATTTTCTTTTTCTTGCTTTCTTCTTGTGTGTTTAATAAACCTTAAGAAAAACCAAAAAAAATAGTAATAGCTTCTAGTTAGTTTACTTTTCTTGCTGTAGTAGTAATAATTAAAAAGAAAACCCAAAAATATTTCCCGTTCTTCTTTTGCTTGTCGGGAGCTTTCCCGTGTAAATAGTTTTTATTTCTTTTCTTTCCTTTGGGGGTCGGTAGGAGAAGACCATAATTAAATTGTTGAAGTGGCTCTTATATGCATTATTGTTGATTTAACCAAGAGCCCATATTGCCTTGTCTTCTCCTATTTATTGAATGCTCGCAGATTCCAGCTTAGTCCAATGCACATGCACTCTTATTATTATTCACTTCGTTCGGTCGTGCAAGTGAAAGGCAATTATGATGATATATGATGGACTGACTGAGATGAGAAAAGCTGGTATGAACTCGACCTCTCTTGTTTTTGTAAATATGATTAGTTCATCGTTCCTGATTCAGCCTATTATGAATAAACATGTTTGCAATGACAATTAGAGATCATAGTTGCTCGTGCCATGCTTGATTAGCTATGAGTTATAATGGTTTACCTTGCGTGCCAACATGCTATTAAAATGGTTGTGATGTGGTATAGTGGGGTGGTATCCTCCTTTGAATGATTTAAGTGACTTGACTTGGCACATGTTCATACGTGTAGTTGAAACAAAATCAACATAGCCTTCACGATATTTATGTTCATGGTAGATTATATCCTACTCATGCTTGCATCCAATGTTTATTAATTTTAATGCATGTTCATGACTGTTGTCGCTCTCTAGTTGGTCGCTTCCCAGTCTTTTGCTAGCCTTCACTTGTACTAAGCGGGAATACTGCTTGTGCATCCAATCCCTTAAACCCCAAAGTTATTCCATATGAGTCCACCATACCTTCCTATATGCGGTATCTACCTGCCGTTCCAAGTAAATTTGTATGTGCCAAACTCTAAACCTTCAAATAAACATTCTGTTTTGTATGCTCGAATAGCTCATGTATCAACTAGGGTTATCTGTATCTTCCATGCTAGGCGGGTTATTCTCAAGAGGAGTGGACTCTGCTCCTCATTCACGAGAAAATGGCTGGTCACCGGGATGCCCAGTCCCATGCTTTATGCAAACTAAATAAAAATAATTGCAAACAAAACTCCCCCTGAGACTGTTGGTAGTTGGAGACACTCGTTGTTTCGAGCAAGTCATGGATTGATGCTTGTTGGTGGAGGGGGAGTATAAACTTTACCATTCTGTTTGGGAACCGCCTATAATGTGTGTAGCATGGAAGATATCGCCATCTCTTGGTTGTTATGTTGAAAATCAAAGTATGCCGCTCAAAATATTATTTATCTCTATTTCAAAACCGAGCTCTGGCACCTCTACAAATCCCTGCTTCCCTCTGCGAAGGGCCTATCTATTTACTTTTATGTTGAGTCATCACCCTCTTATTAAAAAGCACTAGCTGGAGAGCACAGCTGTCATTTGCATTCATTACTATTAATTTATATTGGGTATGACTATGATTGGATCTCTTTTACCATGAATTACAATGTCTAGTCAGTCCTTGATCTTTAAAGGTGCTCTGCATTTATGTTTTGCGGTCTCAGAAAGGGCTAGCGAGATACCATCTTGTTATATCATATCATGATTGTTTTGAGAAAGTGTTGTCATCCAAGATTTATTATTATGGCTCGCTAGTTGATTATGCTATTGATATGAGTAAACATGAGACCTAAGAGTTATTGTGAATGTGGTTAGTCATAATCTTTGCTGAAAACTTGAATGCTGGCTTTACATATTTACAACAACAAGAGCAAACAGAGTTTGTAAAAGTTTTTCTTTATCTCTTTTAGTTTATCAACTGAATTGCTTGAGGACAAGCAAAGGTTTAAGCTTGGGGGAGTTAATACTTCTCCGTCGTATCTACTTTTCCAAACACTTTTGCCCTTGTTTTGGACTCTAACTTGCATGATTTGAATGGAACTAACCCGGACTGACGCTGTTTTCAGCAGACTTTCCATGGTGTTATTTATGTGCAGAAACAAAAGTTCTCGGAATGACCTGAAACTCCACGGAACGTCTATTTGCAAATAATAAAAAATCCTTGCGAAAGATGAAGACCAGGGGGCCCACACCCTGTCCACGAGGGTGGGGGCGTGCCCTCCCCCCTAGGGCGCGCCCCCTACCTCGTGGGCCCCCTGGAGCTCCTCCGACCTCAACTCCAACTCTATATATTTGCTTTTGGGGAGAAAAAAATCAGAGAGAAGAATTCATCGCGTTTTACGATACGGAGCCGCCGCCAAGCCCTAAAACCTCTCGGGAGGGCTGATCTGGAGTCCGTTCGGGGCTCCGGAGAGGGGGATTCGTCGCCATCGTCATCATCAACCATCCTCCATCACCAATTTCATGATGCTCACCGCGTGCGTGAGTAATTCCATCGTAGGCTTGCTGGACGGTGATGGGTTGGATGAGATCTATCATGTAATTGAATAAGTTTTGTTAGGGTTTGATCCCTAGTATCCACTATGTTCTGAGATTGATGTTGCTATGACTTTGCTATGCTTAATGCTTGTCACTAGGGCCCGAGTGCCATGATTTCAGATCTGAACCTATTATGTTTTCATGAATATATGTGAGTTCTTGATCCTATCTTGCAAGTCTATAGTCACCTACTATGTGTTATGATCCGGCAACCCCGAAGTGACAATAAACGGGACCACTCCCGGTGATGACCGTAGTTTGAGGAGTTCATGTATTCACTATGTGCTAATGCTTTGTTCCGGTTCTCTATTAAAAGGAGGCCTTAATATCCCTTTGTTTCCATTAGGACCCCGCTGCCACAGGAGGGTAGGACAAAAGATGGCATGCAAGTTCTTTTCCATAAGCACGTATGACTATATTCGGAATACATGCCTACATTACATTGATGAATTGGAGCTAGTTCTGTGTCACCCTATGTTATGATTGTTAAATGATGAACCGCATCCGGCATAATTCTCCATCACCGATCCAATGCCTACGAGCTTTTCACATATTGTTCTTCGCTTATTTACTTTTCAATTGCTACTGTTACAATCACTACAAAACACCAAAAATATTACTTTTGCTACCGTTACCATTACTATCATATTACTTTGCTACTAAATACTTTGCTGCAGATACTAAGTTATCCAGGTGTGGTTGAATTGACAACTCAACTTCTAATACTTGAGAATATTCTTTGGCTCCCCTTGTGTCGAATCAATAAATTTGGGTTGAATACTCTACCCTCGAAAACTGTTGCGATGCCCTATACTTGTGGGTTATCAAGTACGCGTCGAAGAGGTGGGAGGGGACTAGCATATATACTATACGTATGCGTCCGTAAACAAGTACACCTCACTCAGTGTCGGGACTTTTTGGTTACCGAGGCGCGTGCCACATCAAAATTGTGAAATTGGTTATTCAAACATCACACAACACCTTTTTGGGCCACATGCATATATATCCTAGCTAGGACACTCATGTGTGACGCTTCCATCTGTGGGCCCACGAGGCCATCGTCGATGCATGCATGCATCACTTTGACCTACATCAGGAGAGGTTAATTAATTTCACCATCGATGAGGATTCATTTGGGTTGTACATATGTTACGGCAGGAGCATATAGTATGCGGTGAAGAGGGGGGAAGGGGACCATCATATGTAGTACGCTCGATATGAACCTCGCTCTGTGTGGGTGCATGGTTTACGGTTTTGAGGCATGTGGCACATCAAAGTTGTGCATTTTGGGTATTCAACATATATATATGTTTGGCCCACATGAAAAGCGGTGGTGGTTGTCCTCTCGCACCCACTTAAGCGGTTATCAGCGATATTGATGCTTTCCGTCTGTGGACCCGCTTGGTCCATCACTTCTTTTTGCCTGACAACAAGAGAGGTTAATTTGACTTAGGAGGGGATTATTATTTTTGCTCTGGGATGACATGCATGATACACTTTGAGCACACACACATGCATGTGTACGCATGAATCCCTCCCATCGAGTCGAAGTGGCTAGTACAATGACACCATCATGAACCGATCTCGCTCTGTGTGGGGAGCTAGTGTATGATTTTTGACACACGTGCCAGATCAATATTGTGTATTCAAACATGCATGCACGCATCACCTCCATACATATGCATGTAGTGGTTTCGAACGATACACTCCCTCGCGTGGTTATCAACGACAAGCCTATATATTCGTGGGCCCGCGTGGACATCCATGATCACCTTGACCAACAACAAGATAGGTTACCATGGCGGATTCTTCATTTGGTTCGTGTTATCGTAGTATAGGTCATGGTGAGATTCAGACCTAATTAAGTTTGAGCGCATATACTATGCATGCATGCATATATGAATCCCCGTCGTTGGCTTGAAGTGTGGTGTAACATACATATGCATCGTCAACCTAACCCTCACTCAGTGTGGGGATTTCTAGTTCGAAATCACGGTGCCACATCAAAGTTGTTCCATTGTTACTCAAAAACACACCTCTCCATACATATGTTTCGGATACATGCATGCAGTGGTTGTCTTCGGGGACTAGCTACTTGCGTGATTATTGGCGAGCTAGCCCATCTCCGGGGTCGCATGGACGGCCATCACTTTGACCAACAACAAGAGAGAGGTTGTACGATCAAGGTGGATTATTCTTGGTCTGTTTTATGATCCATCTTGGTGAGATATATGCCTCTATGGCCCGCCGACTGAAAGTGTCTGTGTGGGGGGGTGTCAGTGTCAAAACCGGCGGATCTCTCGTAGGGGGTCCCGAACTGTGCGTCTAAGGTCGATGGTAACAGGAGACAGGGGACACAATGTTTACCCAGGTTCGGGCCCTCTCTATGGAGGTAATACCCTACTTCCTACTTGATTGATCTTGATGAATATGAGTATTACAATAGTTGATCTATCACAAGATCGTAATGGCTAAAACCCTAGAAGTCTAGCTTGTATGTCTATATATGTTTCCGGACTAAGCCCTCCGATTTATATAGACACCGGAGGGGACTAGGGTTGTACAAAGTCGGTTACAGAGAAAGGAATCTTCATATTGGGTCGCCAAGCTTTCCTTCCACGCCAAGGAGAGTCCCATCCGGACAAGGGAGAGAGTCATCGGTCTTTGTATCTTCATAGCCCATTAGTCCGGCCCATGTCCAACAGGCCGGACGCCCTAGTACCCCTTAGTCCAGGACTCCCTCAGTAGCCCCTAAACCAGTCTTCAACGACGAGGTGTCCGGCGCGCAGATTGTCTTCGGCATTGCAAGGCGGGTTCCCCTTTCCGAATACTCCAAGATAGTCTTCGGACACAACGAACGTGTCCGGATCTGCAACACAAGTACCACACACACAGCCGTAGAGAGGGTAATATCTCACGAGTCCCATCTGCTGACAACTTTTCGTAACGTGACATCATGCTTGCTCGGTCATTATTTCGAACCGTTTCTTGTCCTGCCGTTCCATGTTTCGAGGCGTGGCTTTTACTGGCACGTCTTATCGAAGCAGAGATCGTGTCCCCTTATTGCGGGATTCTCATCAATACAAGCGTGGGTAACCAAACCGTTCCACTGGGAAGATTCCTTAGGAATAGGCTGGTTTTCAGGCTTAGGAGGAGGCGTTTGATACCCGTTGCCTTTATAAAGGAGCCAAGGGTCGTCTCTTTTTACGCCAAACCTCTCATCAGCCTTTCCAACCTCGAGTTCAAGCACCCAAGGTTCAACTTCATTGCTTCAAGCTTCCCAATCATGTCCGGACCCAGCCCACAGGGCCAATGGGTGGCTTCCTCTATTACAGAGGAGGACATTGCGAAGCTTCGGGCGGCCAGATACCTGACCGCGGAGATCCCCCACAGGCTTCCTGCTCAAGGTCAAGTTATTCCGACCCCCAGATCCGGCGAGAGGGTCGTATTCATCTCTCACTTCCTCCGAGGGCTAGGGTTGGCTCTTCACCCCTTCGTCCGGGGGCTCATGTTTTATTACGGACTAGATTTTCACGATCTAGCCCCAGATTCTTTCCTCCACGTCTCGGCGTTTAGAATCATGTGCGAGGCCTTCCTCTGAATCCCCCCACACTTCGGCTTATGGCTCAAGATCTTTGGTGTTAAGCCGAAGGCAGTCGACGGGGAACAGGTGGAGTGCGGTGGTGCTGTAGTAAGCAAGCTTGCCAACACTCTCTGGCCAAAAGGCTCTTTCACCGAAACTTCCAACCAATGGCAGCGGGAGTGGTTCTACGTCACATAACCCTGCGGTACTAAGTGGGCAGCTATACCTGCATTCTGTTCCGTCCCTCCGTTACAGCTTGCATCATGGATTAATAAGGGGCTGGACTGGAGATCAGTTGATGAAGTGCAGACTCTACAGAGTCGCCTCCGAACCCTCCTTGAGAAGGACATCGATCTTGTCAACGCGATTCAAGTAATGCTAGTCCGCCGAGCCCTGCCATGCCAGCGTGGGCCTCTCTGCATGTGGTAGTTTAATCCGGAGGGACCACGAACCCTCCAACACTTCTTCGGCACTACGCACAAAGGGATGTAGAAGTTGTTTTTTGGGAAACGAAAACAGTAGCCGGACACCACCGAGCACATTGGCCTCGACTGCAACCATCCGGATACCTCGGTAAGCACTTGACTTCCGAACACTTTGTAGTTAAGTATGCCATAATATGTTACTAAGCAAACTATCTTCTTCCATGGCTGGATAAATAAAGCGGAGCGAGTTAGGTGTTCGGCCCCCCTCCCCGAAGACTCAGCGGATCCCGTACTAACAAGGATGCTGGCCCCGGCACCATACCAGATGCATGTGGAGGAGGACAAGGCCGAAAGCGGGAGGACCAAAGGTGGCCTTCATCTCGAAGGTATATCAGAAGTTGTGTCCGGGGGAATCAAAATTCCATCGTCTGAATACAAAAGTGAAGGAGAAGTCAACGTCTCTTCCCCCCATGGTAAGAAAAGGGCTGCCTCTGAAGATTGGGAGGAAAGGGCTCCAAAGCGAGGCAAGGTGCCCCAGTCGGGCGGCTCGGGCTTGGAGGATGGCGTCTTCGCACAGTCCCATGATGAGGACAGGCCTCTAGCCGAATCGTAAGTGAACAAGGATGTTTTTAAACATATCACGTTCCTTTCCTGTTACCAAGGTAACATCTAGAATATATGTTTTTGCAGATCGGCAAATAGTCTTCTTCACCAATCCTTCTCGTCGGGAGATCTTCTTCCGGAGATGATGGAAAGCGAGACACCTCCATTGGTCTCCTCGCCCAATAAGGCGGACAACTTTGAGGTGTCGTCCCGGAGGGTCTCTCCTGATCAACAAGTGGTGCGAGGGGTCATGAAGACATGCTACCTCTTGAGCACTGCGTTGGTTTTCCCTTGAAGAGGAAAGGGTGATGCAGTAAAGCAGCGTAAGTACTTCCCTCAGTTTTTGAGAACCAAGGTATCAATCCAGTAGGAGGCCACACTCGAGTCCCACGCACCTACACAAACAAATAAGAACCTCGCAACCAACGCGATAAAGGGGTTGTCAATCCCTTCACGGTCACTTACGAGAGTGAGATCTGATAGAGATGATAAGATAATATTTTTGGTATTTTTATGGTAAATACTAAAAGTAAAGAAAGCAAAATAAATGGTAATAGAAATAGCTTGTTGGCGGGAGATTAATATGATGGAAGATAGACCCGGAGGCCATAGGTTTCACTAGTGGCTTCTCTCAAGATAGCATAAGTATTACGGTGGGTAAACAAATTACTGTCGAGCAATTGATAGAATTGAGCATAGTTATGAGAATATCTAGGTATGATCATGTATATAGGTATCACGTCCGTGACAAGTAGACCGAAACAATTCTGCATCTGTTACTATTACTCCACATATCGACCGCTATCCAGCATGCATCTAGAGTATTAAGTTCATAAGAACAGAGTAACGCTTTAAGCAAGATGACATGATGTAGAGGGATAAACTCATGCAATATGATATAAACCCCATCTTTTTATCCTCGATGGCAACAATACAATACGTGCCTTGCTGCCCCTGCTATCACTGGGAAAGCACACCGCAAGATTGAACCCAAAGCTAAGCACTTCTCCCATTGCAAGAAAGGTCAATCTAGTAGGCCAAACCAAACTGATAATTCGAAGAGACTTGCAAAGATAACCAATCATACATAAAAGAATTCAGAGGAGATTCAAATATTGTTCATAGATAATCTTGATCATAAACCCACAATTCATCAGGTCTCGACAAACACACCGCAAAAAGAAGAGTTACATCAAATAGATCTCCAAGAGAATCAAGGAGAACTTTGTATTGAGATCCAAAGAGAGAGAACAAGCCATCTAGCTAATAACTACGGACCCGAAGGACCGAGGTAAACTACTCACACATCATCGGAGAGGCTATGGTGTTGATGTAGAAGCCCTCCGTGATCAATGCCCCCTCCGGCACGACGCCGGAAAAGGCCCCAAGATGGGATCTCACGGGTACAGAAGGTTGCGGCGGTGGAATTAGGTTTTCGTGGTGCTCCTCGATGGTTTGGGGGTACGTAGGTATATATAGGAGGAAGAAGTAGGTCGGTGGAGCCACGAGGGGCCCACGAGGGTGGAGGGCGCGCCCAGGGGGTAGGCGCGCCCCCTGATACGTCCATTTTGCATCATGCTTTTATATCGATATTTATTGCATTATGGGCTGTTATTACACATTATGTCACAATACTTATACCTATTCTCTCTTATTTTACAAGGTTTACATAAGGTGGGAGAATGCCGGCAGCTGGAATTCTGGGCTGGAAAAGGAGCAAATATTAGAGACCTATTCTGCACAACTCCAAAAGTCCTGAAACTCCATGAAAGTTATTTTTGGAAATAATAAAAAATACTGGAAGAAGAATCTACGTCAGGGGGGCCTCCATCTGTCCACGAGGGTGGGGGCGCGCCCTACCCCCTGGGTGCGCCCCCCTGCCTCGTGGGCCCCCTGTTGGCCCTCAGGTGCCCATCTTCTGATATATGAAGTCTTTTGTCCGAAGAAAAATCATAAGCAAGCTTTCGGGACGAGACTCCGCCGCCACGAGGCGGAACCTTGGCGGAACCAATCTAGGGCTCCGGCAGAGCTGTTCTGCCGGGGACACTTCGTGATCACCAACGCTCGTCTCATCGGGAGAGGGCAATCTCCATCAACATCTTCACCAGCACCATCTCCTCTCAAACCCTAGTTCATCTCTTGTATCCAATTCTTGTCTCATAGTCTGGGATTGGTACCTGTAGGTTGCTAGTAGTGTTGATTACTCCTTGTAGTTGATGCTAGTTGGTTTATTTGGTGGAAGATCATATGTTCAGATCCTTTATGCATATTAATACTCCTCTGATTATGAACATGAATATGCTTTGTGAGTAGTTACGTTTGTTCCTGAGGACATGGGAGAAGTCTTGCTACTAGTAGTCATGTGAATTTGGTATTCGTTCGATATTTTGATGAAATGTATGCTGTCTATCCTCTAGTGGTGTTATGTGAACGTCGAATACATGACACTTCACCATTATTTGGGCCTAGAGGAAGGCATTGGGAAGTAATAAGTAGATGATGGGTTGCTAGAGTGATAGAAGCTTAAACCCTAGTTTATGCGTTGCTTCGTAAGGGGCTGATTTGGATCCATATGTTTCATGCTATGGTTAGGTTTACCTTAATACTTCTTTTGTAGTTGCAGATGCTTGCAATAGGGGTTAATCATAAGTGGGATGCTTGTCCAAGTAAGGACAGCACCCAAGCACCGGTCCACCCACATATCAAATTGTCAAAGTACCGAACGCGAATCATATGAACGTGATGAAAACTAGCTTGACGATAATTCCCATGTGTCCTCGGGAGCGCTTTTCTCTATATAAGAGTTTGTCCAGGCTTGTCCTTTGCTACAAAAAGGATTGGGCCACCTTGCTGCACTTTATTTACTTTTGTTACTTGTTGCTCGTTACAAATTATCTTAGCACCAAATTATCTGTTACCTATAATTTCAGTGCTTGCAGAAAATAGCTTGCAGAAAACCACTTATCATTTCCTTCTGCTCCTCGTTGGGTTCGACACTCTTACTTATCGAAAGGACTACGATAGATCCCCTATACTTGTGGGTCATCAAGACTCTTTTCTGGCGCCGTTGCCGGGGAGTGAAGCGCCTTTGGTAGCTAGGTGGAATTTGTAAGGAAAAATTTATATAGTGTGCTGAAATTTACTGTCACTTGTTACTATGGAAAGTAATCCTCTGAGGGGCTTGTTCAGGGTATCTTCACCCCGACTAGTAGAGCAAAGAGTTGCTCCTCAACCTACTGACAATGAAAATGTCTACTTTGAGATTCCTTCGGGTATGATAGAAAAACTACTAGCTAATCCTTTTGCAGGAGATGGAACAAAGCATCCTGATGAGCACCTAATATATGTGGATGAAGTTTGTGGATTATTTAAGCTTGCAGGTGTGCCCGATGATGTTATTAAGAAGAAGGTCTTCCCTTTATCTTTGAAGGGAGATGCATTGACATGGTATAGGCTATGTGATGATATGGGATCATGGAACTACAAATGATTGAGATTGGAATTTCATCAGAAGTTTTATCCTATGCATCTTGTTCATCGTGATCGCAATTATATATATAATTTTTGGCCTCGCAAAGGAGAAAGCATCGCTCAATCTTGGGGGAGGCTTAAATCAATGTTATATTCATGCCCCAGTCATGAGCTCTCAAGAGAAATGATTATTCAGAATTTTTATGCTCTGCTTTCTGATAACAATCGCACCATGCTCAATACTTCTTGTGCTGACTCTTTTACGATGAAGACTATTGAATTCAAATGGGATTTATTGGAAGTATTAAATGCAACTCTGAAGATTGGGACCTCGATGAAGGTAAGGAGTCAGGTATGACACCTAAGTTTGATTGTGTTAAATCTTTTATGGATACCGATGTTTTCCGTAAATTTAGCACTAAATATGGACTTGACATTGAGATAGTAGCTTCTTTCTGTGTGTCACGGCCCTAGATTCATGTTTGTAAATAGTGGCATTGCATCCATGCATCATGTCTAATTTTATCCGAAACCTGAAATGGGGACTGATAAACCCTAGCAGCAAATGAAATTCAACTAGGGTCAAAATTAAATCTTTTCAATGAACCCAAAATGCCCTTGATAAATGTTCATCACTTTTGTATTGGTCTAGAACCTCTGACAAAAATGATGCACACTTTTCTAGGTCATTCCTGGATTTTTCAATTAAATCATATTGTATTTGACTTTGGGAATTTAAACATTATAAATAATTTAAATGCTCAAGTAATGCTGAAATTAAATGTGGGCCACTGGAGTGATCCATGGAGCGTCCACAAATTATTGCAGCATTTTGCAAAATGCTTTAGTATTTTTACTAAAGCCAAAATAGCAGCAGAAAAATAGAAAACAAAACAGGAATAAAACAAAGAGAGAAAACCTACCTGGGCCTTACCTGGCAGAAGAGGCCCGGCCCACCAGGGGTTGAGTGGTCTTCTTCCTCCTACCAGGAGGACAGACAGGTGTGTGGCTTGCGCGTCGACGACGCCTTGCCACCTCCTGCTTCAGCCGCGCAGCCCCGACCCCTCCAGACGTGCCACGGAGACGCCCCGAGACCCCTCTCTCCTCTCCCTCACTCGCTGCTCTCTCTCCCCTCCTCTGGTTCTCTCCCCCTCGCTGTTCCCCACCTCACCGAACCGCGCCGCCGCCACCGACGAATTCCACCACGGCCGTAGCCACTCCCTCGCTCCCTCTCCACGTCCCCGAGCTCCGCCACGACCCCGTGGAGCAACACACCCGACGCACGCGACCAGAAGAGGCCCTAGTCGACCGGAGCGTCGTCGTCTTCACCTCCGGTGCCCGGAGATTGACTCCGTCGATTCGCCTTGTCCAGAGCGTCCCCGAGGCCGCTGACCTGCCCTGCCGCATCCCCGTGAGCTCCTCCCCGTTTCTCCTCCATCCTCATGCTCGTTTTCGCACCGCAGCACCGCCCACGCTCACGCCCGAACTCCGGCCGCCGCCCAAGTGGTCGCCGCCGTCGACCCCGGCCTCCCTGCGCCCAGCTGTGTGCACCCCTGGATGCGGGCGAGCGAGGGCTTCCTCGTGGTGCCCTCAGCCCGCCCAGCCGCTGCCCTAGCGCCACCCCGGCGAGCCACCGCCGCGCTGCAAGGTCGCCGGCCCTTAATCCGGCGATGCTGACGTGGCTAAGGCATTAGCCGCTAACAGCCCCACTAACTAACCCCCTCACTCGCTAACATGCGGGCCCCACTGCCTAACTAACCAGCTAACAAAAATAGTTTAAGTTTAATCTAAACACAGTGGCCCCACGCGTCGGCGTTGACCTCGCTGACGTGGCCGTTGACCGGACCCACCTGTCTGTGACACTAAATGTCACAGGGTCACTGACCAGTGGGTCCCACTGGTCAGGTTTGACCTGGACCGTGCCCCGTTGACCTGCTGACGTCATGATGATGTCAGGCTGACGCAGTAATCCTTTTCTGGAATTTAAATAAATCTTAAATGATTTGTTTAATTCAGAAAATATCCAAAACTTTGAAAATCATAGAAATTAATCTATAGCTCCAAATGAAATAAATTATATATGAAAAATGATCAGAAAAATCCAAGGAATCTGAATATGGCATTTTCATGCATGTTTGAACAACTTAACCTCACTGTTTAGTCCAAAACATGATAATGCACTATTTGAATTCATAGTTTGAATTTGAATTTGAACCTTGAGTTCAAATCAACCCAAACCTTTCTGTTACTAGTTGCATTAGCTCAAATCACAACATTTTGTCATGTCATGATCATGCATCATATTGTGCATTGCATTGATTGTGCTCTTCCTTGTTTGCCGGTAATTGTCCCCTCTCCGTAGACGCTGTGATCGTTGACACTGATGAAGACTCAATGTTATCTTCAGAAGTGCCAGGCAAGCAAAACCCCCTTGTTCATTCCGATACAATCCCACTCACTCGCTCCTACTCTCTTTTACTGCATTAGGACAACAGCGATTCAACTGTTACATGTTGCGGTAGTTGAACCCCTTTCCTCTGCATGACCCGTCATTGCCACAGTAAATAGATGAAACCCACTAGTATGAGTAGGAGTTGTTTGAGCCCTGATGTGCCTACTCATTCATGCTTGTTGTAATGCCTGCTATTGCTTAGAGTTGAGTCAGGTCTGATTCATCGGGGATGAATTGGAATGTGGTGAACATGTCCTACCGTTGAGAGCTAAGTGTGTGAACATGATTTGGCAAAGGTAGCGGTGGGAGGCCATGTAGGAGTACATGGTGGGTTGTCTCATTGCAGCCGTCCTCAGGAACTGAGTTCTGTGTTTGTGATCCATGAACAGTTACTACCACACATTAGGCTCCGGGCGCTCCAAGCTCTCTCGACTTATTAATCAACCTGATCTCTGTCCAGGAGTTGCAACTAGTTTCTGGTGTTTGTAGGTTGTGTTAGTAGTCTACCAAGTGGTACCCGGTACAGGTGGGCTTGGGACAGACTAGGCACCGTGGCACGGTGTACCAAGCATAGATCCATCTGTCGAGGTGGGCTTGGGAACCCTGCACACATCGTTTGGGGCTGTGAGCGACACCCCGGCCGGATCTCCTTGCATATGGAACCCGAATAGGCGATAACCCTGGACTAGAGACTTGTGTGGTTAGTCAGGTCGTGGCTGACTCCCTCGCCAGGCTTCCGCTTGAAGGTTGCCGAGATACACGATGTGTACATGGTGGTAAGAGGCGAGAGCGTGTGTGAAGAAGTACACCCCTGCACGGTTAACATCATCTATTCGAATAGCCGTGTCCGCGGTAAAGGACTTCTGGGTTGCCTGTACAGTTCATAGACAAGTGAAAGTGGATACTCTAAAACTCGCAAGATAAGCGTGAGTGCTATGGATGGCGTTCTCGTGAGGAGACGGGAGCAGATCCCTAGTGGTGTATTGATTGGTGAATATGTGGACTCGTGTGCGCCACCTCAAAAGAGTTACTTGCAGTCGTAGTTCAGGTTAGCCACCGAGTCAAAGCTGGCTTGCTGCAGTCAAACTCCACCACCCCTTTTGATTCTGATGCGTATGTAGCTAGTTCTGATGTAAGTCTTGTTGGGTACATTTGTAATCACGTTTGCCTATTTTATGTTTTGCAGAGAGACGTCAGTCTCGCTAGTAGTTCCGTGTGGACTTCGATGTTTAGCTTGATACCTCAGCTACGATCTTGTGCCCTCGGCAGGATCTGATAGATAGTCAGGCTTCTCAGCCTTTTTCATTTGTAGATGTCTGTACTTAGATATGTTAAGCTTCCGCATGTGCTTTGACTTGTATGCTCTGAATGTTGGGTCATGAGACCCATGTTTGTTATATCTCGCTCCTCGGAGCCTAATGAATAAATACTTTGAGCCGTAGAGTCTTGTTGTGATGCCATGTTGTATTTACACATATCGAGCATATTGTGTGTATGATTGAAATGCTTGGTATGTGTGGGATCCGACAACCTAGTTGTTTATCCTTGGTAGCCTCTCTTATGGGGAAATGTAGTCTTGTGCTTCCATGAGCCATAGTAGTCCGCTACAGCCCGGTTCACCGGAGTCCTGCTAGCCCAGCACTACTGCTTCGGAACACTTGACTGGCCGGCATGTGATTCACATCGTTCCTGTGCCTGTCCCTTCAGGGAAATGTCACGCAGTGACATCCAGAGTCCTGCCTAGCCTGCTACAGCCCGGTTCACCGGAGTCCTATTAGCCCAGTGCTACAGCCCGGGTTCGCACGCTGCTGACCGACATGCTCGATGTTGATTCATGTATGCCTGTCCCCGTAAGTTAGTTCCACTTTGGGTTCACGACTAGTCATGTCGGCCCGGGTTCTCTGTCATATGGATGCTAGCGACACTATCATATACGTGAGCCAAAAGGCGCAAACGGTCCCGGGCCATGGTAAGGCGACACCCGTGGGAATACCGTGCGTGAGGCCGCAAAGTGATATGAGGTTTTACCGGCTAGATCGATGTGACTTGGAATCGGGGTCCTGACACTGTGAATCTTTTGCTACTCATGTTGATCTCCCTAAGGAGAAGTGGTTTAAATATCATCCTCCCATAGAAGTGAAAGTAGATGCACCTATTAAAGTTGAAGAAAAGACTATCACTTATAATGATCCTATTGTTACTACTGCTTATGTTGAGAAACCACCTTTCCCTGTTAGAATAAAGGATCATGCTAAAGCTTCAACTGTGGTGCGTAAAAGCAATATTAGAACCTATACACCTCTTGAGAAAGTTAAAGTTGAACCTAATATTGCTATTGTTAAAGATCTCTTGTCTGATAATATTGACGGGCATGTTATTCATTTCCGTGATGAAACTGCTAGAATTGCCAAACCTTGTGCTAAAGATAAACATAGACCTGTGGTAGGCATGCCTGTTATTTCTGTTAAAATAGGAGATCATTGTTATCATGTCTTATGTGATATGGGTGCTAGTGCTAGTGCAATACCTATTGACTTATACAAAGAAATTATGCATGATATTGCACCTACTGAGTTAGAAGATATTGATGTCACAATTAAACTTGCCAATAGAGATACTATTTCACCCATGGGAATTGTCAGAGATGTTGAAGTCTTGTGTGGGAAAACTAAATATCCTGCTGATTTTCTTGTTCTTGGTTCCCCACAAGATAGCTTTTGTCCCATTATTTTTGGTAGACCCTTCTTGAACACAGTTAACGCTAGGATAGATTGCGAAAAGGATATTGTTACTATTGGTCTAGGTGATATGTCTCATGAGTAACTTTTCTAAATTTCGTAGAGAACACCGCGAAGAGGAATTGCCTAGTAAAGATGAAATTATTGGTCTTGCTTCTATTGTCGTACCTCCTAGTGATCCTTTAGAACAATATTTGCTAGACCATGAAATTGATATGTTTATGAATGAAAGAAGGGAAATAGATGAAGTATTCTTTAAACAGGAACCCATCCAGAAACACAATTTGCCTGTTGAAATCCTAGGGGATCCTCCTCCAGCCAAGGGTGATCCCATGTTTGAGCATAAACCATTGCCTAATACGCTTAAATATGCTTATCTTGATGAGAAAAAGATATATCCTCCAGCCAAGAGAGATTATTGAAAACTCTGAAGAAGCACCGAGCTGCTATTGGATATACTCTTGATGATCTTAAGGGCATTAGTCCCACTCTATGTCAACACAAAATAAATTTGGAGAAAGATGCCAAACCAGTTCGTGATCACCAACGACGGCTGGATCCTAAGATGAAAGAAGTGGTAAGAAAGGAAATACTAAAGCTTCTTGAGGCAGGTATTATTTATCCCATTGCTGATAGTCATTGGGTAAGTCATGTCCATTGTGTCCCTAAAAAGGGAGGTATTACCGTCGTTCCTAATGATAAAGATGAATTGATTCCGCAAAGAATTATTACAGGTTATAGGATGGTAATTGATTTCCGCAAATTAAATAAGGCTACTAAAAAGGATCATTACCCCTTACCTTTTATCGATCAAATGCTAGAAAGATTATCCAAACATACACATTTTTGCTTTCTAGATGGTTATTCTTGTTTCTCTCAAATACATGTGTCAGCCGATGAACAATCAAAGACCAGTTTTACTTGGCCTTTTGGTACTTTTGCTTATAGACGTATTCCTTTTGGTTTATGTAATGCACCTGCTACCTTTCAAAGATGCATGATGGCTATATCCTCTGACTTCTGTGAAAAGATTTGTGAGGTTTTCATGGACGATTTCTCCCTTTATGGATCGTCTTTTGATGATTGCTTGAGCAACCTTGATCGAGTTTTGCAGAGATGTGAAGAAACTAATCTTATCTTGAATTGGGAAAAGTGCCACTTTATGGTTAATGAAGGTATTGTCTTGGGGCATAAAGTTTCTGAAAGAGGTATTGAAGTTGATAAAGCCAAGGTTGATGCTATTGAAAAGATGCCATGTCCCAAGGACATCAAAGGTATAAGAAGTTTCCTTGGTCACGCCGGTTTTTATAGGAGGTTCATTAAGGACTTCTCAAATATTTCTCGGCCTCTGACTAATTTATTACAAAAATATATACCATTTGTCTTTGATGATGATTGTGTAGAAGCATTTGAAATACTTAAGAAAGCATTAATTTCTGCACCTATTGTTCAGCCACCTGATTGGAATTTACCCTTTGAAATTATGTGTGATGCTAGCGATTATGCTGTAGGTGTTGTTCTAGGGCAAAGAGTTGATAAGAAATTAAATGTTATTCAATATGCTAGTAAAACTCTAGACAATGCTCAGAGAAATTATGCTCCCACTGAAAAAGAATTCTTAGCAGTTGTATTTGCTTGTGATAAGTTCAGACCTTATACTGTTGATTCTAAAGTAACTATTCACACGGATCATGCTACTATTAAATATCTTATGGAAAAGAAAGATGCTAAACCTAGACTTATTAGATGGGTTCTCTTACTACAAGGATTTGATTTGCATATTATTGATAGAAAGGGAGCTGAGAACCCCGTTGCAGACAACTTGTCTAGGTTAGAAAATGTTCTTGATGACCCACTACCTATTGATGATAGCTTTCCTGATGAACAATTAAATGTCATAAATGCTTCTCATACTACTCCATGGTATGCTGATTATGCTAATTATATTGTTGCTAAATTTATACCACCTAGTTTCACATACCAGCAAAAGAAAAAGTTTTTCTATGATTTGAGTCATTACTTTTGGGATGACCCACATCTTTATAAAGAAGGAGTAGATGGTGTTATTAGACGTTGTGTACCTGAGCATGAACAGGAGCAGATCCTACGCAAGTGTCACTCCGAGGCTTATGGAGGACACCGCGCTGGAGATAGAACTGCGCATAAGGTATTGCAATCCGGTTTTTATTGGCCTACTCTCTTCAAGGATGCCCGTAAGTTTGTCCTATCTTGTGATGAATGTCAAAGAATTGGTAATATTAGTAGACGTCAAGAAATGCCTATGAACTATTCACTTGATATTGAACCATTTGATGTTTGGGGCTTTGATTATATGGGACCTTTTCCTGCCTCTAATGGATACACACATATTTTAGTTGTTGTTGATTACGTTACTAAGTGGGTAGAAGCTATTCCAACTACTAGTGTTGATCATAACACTTCTATTAAGATGCTTAAAGAAGTTATTTTTCTGAGGTTTGGAGTCCCTAGATATTTAGTGACTGATGGTGGTTCACATTTTATTCATGGTGCTTTTCGTAAAATGCTTGCTAAGTATGATGTTAATCATAGAATTGCATCTCCTTATCACCCACAGTCTAGTGGTCAAGTAGAATTGAGTAATAGAGAGCTCAAATTAATTTTGCAAAAGACTGTTAATAGATCTAGAAAGAATTGGTCCAAGAAACTTGATGATGCATTATGGGCCTATAGAACTGCATATAAAAATCCTATGGGTATGTCTCTGTATAAAATGGTTTATGGAAAAGCATGTCACTTACCTCTAGAACTAGAGCATAAGGCATATTGGGCCATTAAAGAGCTCAACTATGATTTCAAACTTGCCGGTGAGAAGAGGTTATTTGACATTAGCTCACTTGATGAATGGAGAACCCAAGCCTATGAAAATGCCAAGTTGTTTAAAGAAAAAGTTAAAAGATGGCATGACAAAAGGATACAAAAGTGTGAGTTTAATGTAGGTGATTATGTATTGCTATACAACTCTCGTTTAAGATTTTTTGCAGGAAAACTTCTCTCTAAATGGGAAGGTCCGTACGTTATCGAGGAGGTCTATCGTTCCAGTGCTATAAAAATCAACAACTTCGAAGGCACAAATCCGAAGGTGGTGAACGGTCAAAGAATCAAACATTATATCTCAGGTAATCCTATAAATGTTGAAACTAATGTTATTGAAACCGTAACCCCGGAGGAATACATAAGGGACAATTTCCAGAACATTTCAGACTGCGAAAAGGAATAGGTATGTGGTACGGTAAGTAAACCGACTCCAAAACAGTTCTAATGGCAATTTTTCTCCGTTTTGGAATATTTAGAAAAATAGAAAAATAAGAAGCAGTCCGGGAAGGACACGAGGGTGGAGGGCGCACCCTACCCCCCTGGGCGCGCCCCTGCCTCGTGGGCACCTTGTGTGCTCTCCAGACTCCGTTTTCTTGCACGATACGTATTTTGGTCGGTAAAAATTCATTATATAATCTCCCGAAGGTTTTGACTCTTGTATCACGCAATTGTCCGCTGTTTTCGTTTCGAGCTGTTTTTCTGACAGATCTAGATCATCATGACATCTCCAAGCGCCCCCAAGGACAAGTTCTTTGAGAAGGTCATCAACCCTTACCTCGCGGAGGTGCTGCGACACCCTCAAACCATTGAGATGCGTGATGGGTTGCTGCACATCCGCGATGTTGAGGGACCGAAGGGGACCGGAAGCGTGGAGACAAGGGTCGAAGCAATGGAGCAACAAGTTTTCAAGTGCCAGGGGATGGTGGAACGTGGACTCAACTCCAACCATATGATGATTGCAGAGTTCACCAACAACCACAAGCTGGATGCCAAGAACATTGGGGAGACCATCTTCAAGCTTCACAAGAAGATCGAGCACCTTCAAGCCCAAATCTATGACCCGCAAAACCAAAACTGTGAGTATGAATATAGATTCAGAAGGATGAGATTGGCTGCAGATTTGAGGATCCCGGAGACTCGATCATCCTTCTATGATGGTGAGCCTATGCCTTGGAAGATGGACGACAAGCCCACATCATAAACAACTCCGCTACCTTCCTCACCAACAAAGGAGACATAATCACACAGGTATGGGCACTCCCCTTGGCAACTGCCAAGCTTGGGGGAGGTGCCCCGGTATCGTATCACCATCACATCTCTATCTTTACCATTTTTCTTAGTTCGATCCTTTTAGTAGTATCTTGATCTAGTAAAATAAAGTTTTGGTATGATCTAGTTTTGAGTTTTGCTTTATGATCCCTCTATGTAATCGAGTCTGTGAGCTATATAATAAAGATTAGTGTTGAGTAAAGGGCTTGATTATCTTGCTATGATCTTGAGAAAATAAAAGAAAGGACAAAAAGAATAAAAAGAAACAAAGAGATCATATTAATCTTATTGAGAGTAATGACTTCACATAGAAAGAGTATGATGATTAAAAATTGTTGGGAGTTGACAAACATAGCTTTGGTCATCGTTGCAATTAATAGGAAGTAATAAAGAAAGAGAGGTTTCACATATAAATATACTATCTTGGACATCTTTTATGATTGGGAGCACTCATTAAAATATGACATGCTAAAGAGTTGATGTTGGACAAGGAAGACAACGTAATGGGTTATGTTTTCTTATATCTGAGATAAAGTATATTGTCATGGATCATCCAACATGTTGAGCTTGCCTTTCCCCCTCATGCTAGCCACATTCTTTTCACCAAGTAGAGATACTACTTGTGCTTCCAAATACCCCTAAAACCCAGTTTTGCCATGAGAGTCCTCCATACCTACCTATGGATTGAGTAAGATCCTTCAAGTAAGTTGTCATCGGTGCAAGCAATAAAAATTGCTCTCTAAATATGTATGATTGATTGGTGTGGAGGAAATAATCTTTATACGATCTTGTGATGTGGAAGAAATAAAAGCGACGGACTGCATAATAAAGGTTCATATCACAAGTGGCAATATAAAGTGACGTTCTTTCGCATTAAGATTTTGTGCATCCGACCCTGAAAGCACATGGCAACCTCTGCTTCCCTCTGCGAAGGGCCTATCCTTTATGATTACATTCTACCTTATGCAAGAGTCATGGTGATCTTCACCTTTCCTTTTTACATTTTATCCTTTGGCAAGCACAGTATGTTGGAAAGATCCAGATACATATATCTAATTGGATGTAATTTAGCATGAATTATTATTGTTGACATTACCCTTGAGGTAAAAGGTTGGGAGGCGAAACTATAAGCCCCTATCTTTCTCTGTGTCCGGTTAATACTCCGTAACCACAAGTATTGTGTGAGTGTTAGCAATTATGAAAGACTAAATGATAGTTGAGTATGTGGACTTGCTAAAAATCTCTGACAAAGACTCTTTCTGATGTTATGATAAATTGCAATTGCTTCAATGACTGAGATTATAGTTTGTTGATTCTCAATAAAGTTTCTGATTCATACTTTGCATTGTGAATATATTATTACTTGAGCATAAGAAATCATATGACATTATCCATATATGTTGCTGTTATCAGAACAATCATGATGCCCTCATGTCCGTATTTTATTTTTTCGACACCTCTACCTCTAAACATGTGGACATATTTATCGTTATCGGCTTCCGCTTGAGGACAAGCGAGGTCTAAGCTTGGGGGAGTTGATACGTCCATTTTGCATCATGCTTTTATATCGATATTTATTGCATTATGGGCTGTTATTACACATTATGTCACAATACTTATGCCTATTCTCTCTTATTTTACAAGGTTTACATAAGGAGGGAGAATGTCGGCAGCTGGAATTCTGGGCTGGAAAAGGAGCAAATATTAGAGACCTATTCTACACAACTCCAAAAGTCCTGAAACTCCATGAAAGTTATTTTTGGAAATAATAAAAAATACTAGAAGAAGAATCTACGTCAGGGGGGCCTCCACCTGTCCACGAGGGTGGGGGCGCGCCCTACCCCCTAGGTGCGCCCCCTGCCTCGTGGGCCCCCTGTTGGCCCTCCGGTGCCCATCTTCTGATATATGAAGTCTTTCGTCCGAAGAAAAAACATAAGCAAGATTTCGGGATGAGACTCCGCCGCCACGAGGCGGAACCTTGGTGGAACCAATCTAGGGCTCCGGCAAAACTGTTCTGTCGGGGACACTTCCCTCCGGGAGGGGGGAAATCATCGCCATCGTCATCACCAACGCTCCTCTCATCGGGAGAGGGCAATCTCCATCAACATCTTCACCAGCATCATCTCCTCTCAAACCCTAGTTCATCTCTTGTATCCAATTCTTGTCTCATAGTCTGGGATTGGTACCTGTAGGTTTCTAGTAGTGTTGATTACTCCTTGTAGTTGATGCTAGTTGGTTTATTTGGTGGAAGATCATATGTTCAGATCATTTATGCATATTAATACTCCTATGATTATGAACATGAATATGCTTTGTGAGTAGTTACGTTTGTTCCTGAGGACATGGGAGAAGTCTTGCTATTAGTAGTCATGTGAATTTGGTATTCGTTCGATATTTTGATGAGATGTATGTTGTCTATCCTCTAGTGGTGTTATGTGAACGTCGACTACATGACACTTCACCATTATTTGGGCCTAGAGGAAGGCATTGGGAAGTAATAAGTAGATGATGGGTTGCTAGACTGACAGAACCTTAAACCCTAGTTTATGCGTTGTTTCGTAAGGGGCTGATTTGGATCCATATGTTTCATGCTATGGTCAGGTTTACCTTAATACTTCTTTTGTAGTTGCGGATGCTTGCAATAGGGGTTAATCATAAGTGGGATGCTTGTCCAAGTAAGGACAGCACCCAAGCACAGGTCCACCCACATATCAAATTATCAAAGTACCGAATGCGAATCATATGAATGTGATGAAAACTAGCTTGACGATAATTCCCATGTGTCCTCGAGAGCGCTTTTCTCTATATAAGAGTTTGTCCAGGCTTGTCCTTTGCTACAAAAAGGATTGGGCCACCTTGCTGCAATTTATTTACTTTTTTTACTTGTTGCTCGTTACAAATTATCTTATCACCAAACTATCTGTTACCTATAATTTCAGTGCTTGCAGAAAATACCTTGCTGAAAACCGCTTATCATTTCCTTCTGCTCCTCGTTGGGTTCGACACTCTTACTTATCGAAAGGACTATGATAGATCCCCTATACTTGTGGGTCATCACCCCCTGCCTCGTGGCCTCCTCGGTGATTTCTTGACGTCCACTCCAAGTCCTCTGGATCACGTTTGTTCTGAAAATCACGTTCCTGAAGGTTTCATTCCGTTTGGAGTCCGTTTGATATTCCTTTCCTTCGAAACACTGAAATAGGTTAAAAACTGCAATTTGGGCTGGGCCTCCGGTTAATAGGTTAGTCCCAAAAATAATATAAAAGTGTATAAATAAGCCCATTAAACATCCAAAACAGAATATATAATAGCATGGAGCAATCAAAAATTATAGATACGTTGGAGACATATCAAGCATCCCCAAGCTTAATTCCTGCTCATGCTCGAGTAGGTAAATGATAAATACAGAATTTTTTATGTGGAATGCTACTTAGCATAATTTTCAATGTAATTCTCTTATTTGTGGTATGAGTATTGAGATCCGAAAGATTCAAGTTAAAAGTTTAATATTGACATAAAAATAATAATACTTCAAGCATACTAATAAAGCAATCATGTCTTCTCAAAATAACATGGCCAAAGAAAGTTATCCCTACAAAATCATATAGCCTGGCTATGCTCTATCTTCATCACACAAAATATTTAAATCATGCACAACCCCGATGACAAGCCAAGCAATTGTTTCATACTTTTGATGTTCTCAAACTTTTTCAATCTTCACACAATACATGAGCGTGAGCCATGGACATAGCACTATATGTGGAATAGAATGGTGGTTGTGGAGAAGACAAAAAGGAGAAGATAGTCTCACATCAACTAGGCGTATCAACGGGCTATGGAGATGCCCATTAATAGATATCAATGTGAGTGAGTAGGGATTGCCATGCAACGGATGCACTAGACCTATAAGTGTATGAAACCTCAACAAAAGCAACTAAGTGGGTGTGCATCCAACTTGCTTGCTCACGAAGACCTAGGGCAATTTGAGGAAGCCCATCATTGGAATATACAAGCCAATTTCTATAATGAAAATTCCCACTAGCATATGAAAGTGACAACATAGGAGACTCTCTATCAATGAAGATCAATGTGCTACTTTGAAGCACAAGTGTGGTAAAAGGATAGTAACATTGTCCCTTCTCTCTTTTTCTCTCTTTTTTTCTTTTTTTTCTTTGGGCCTTTTCTCTTCTTTTTTTATGGCCTCTTTTTTTCCTTTTTTTTATTTTTCGTCCGGAGTTTCATCCTGACTTGTGGGGGAATCATAGTCTCCATCATCCTTTCCTCACTTGGGACAATGCTCTAATAATGATGATCATCACACTTTTATTTACTTACAACTCAAGTATTACAACTCAATAATTAGAACAAAATATGACTCTATTGAATGCCACCGGCGGAGTACCGGGATATGCAATGAATCAAGAGTGACATGTATGAAAGAATTATGAAAGTGGCTTTGCCACAAATACGATGTCAACTACATGATCATGCAAAGCAATATGACAATGATGGAGCGTGTCATAGTAAACGGAACGGTGGTAAGTTGCATGGCAATATATCTCGGAATGGCTATGGAAATGCCATGATAGGTAGGTATGGTGGCTATTTTGAGGAAGGTAATGGTGGGTGTATGATACTGACGAAAGGTGCGCGGTATTAGAGAGGCTAGCAATGGTGGGAGGGTGAGAGTGCGTATAATCCATGGACTCAACATTAGTCATAAATAACTCACATACTTATTGCAAAAATCTATTAGTTATCAAAACAAAGTATTACGCGCATGCTCCTAGGGGGATAGATTGGTAGGAAAAGACCATCACTCGTCCCCGACCACCACTCATAAGGAAGACAATCAATAAATAAATCATGCTCCGACTTCATCACATAACGGTTCACCATACGTGCATGTTACGGGAATCACAAACTTTAACACAAGTATTTATCAAATTCAAAACTACTCAACTAGCATGACTCTAATATCACCATCTTCATATCTCAAAACAATTATCAAGTATCAAACTTCCCTTAGTATTCAACGCACTTATAAGAAAGTTTTTACTAATCTTGGATGCCTATCACTTTAGGACTAATTTCACAACTTAAGCAAATTACCATGCTGTTTTGTAGGAATCTCAAAATAATATAAGTGAAGCATGAGAGATCAATAGTTTCTATAAAACAAAACCACCTCCGTGCTCTAAAAGATATAAGTGAAGCACTAGAGCAAAAACTATATAGCTCAAAAGATATAAGTGAAGCACATAGAGTATTCTAATAAATTCCGAATCATGTGTGTCTCTCTCAAAAGGTGTGTACAGCAAGGATGATTGTGGTAAACTAAAAATCAAAGACTCAAATTATACAAGACGCTCCAAGCAAAACACATATCATGTGGTGAATAAAAATATAGCTCCAAGTAAAGTTACCGATAGACGAAGACAAAAGAGGGGATGCCTTCCGGGGCATCCCCAAGCTTAGGCTTTTGGTTGTACTTGGATTTTACCTTGGGGTGCCTTGGTCATCCCCAAGCTTAGGCTCTTGCCAATCCTTGTTCCATAATCCATCAAATCTTTACCCAAAACTTGAAAACTTCACAACACAAAACTTAACAGAAAATCGCATGAGCTCCGTTAGCGAAAGAAAACAAAACACCACTTCAAGATACTGTAATGAACTCATTCGTTATTTATATTGGTGTTAAACCTACTGTATTCCAACTTCTCTATGGTTTATAAACTCTTTTACTAGCCATAGATTCATCAAAATAAGCAAACAACACATGAAAAACAGAATCTGTCTATAACAGAACAGTCTGTAGTAATCTGTAACTAACGCAAACTTCTGGAACTCAGAAAAATCTACCAAAATAGGAAGACCTAGATAATTTGTTTATTGATCTACTACAATTGGAATCAGAATTTTATCACGTTCTGGTGATTTTTAACAATTATTTTCGTGAACAGAAAGTTTCTGGAATTTTCAGCAAGATCAAATAACTATCATCCAAGAAGATCCTATAGGTTTAACTTGGCACAAACACTAATTAAAATATGAAAACAAATCTAACCAGAGGCTAGATAAAATATTTATTCCTAAACAGAACCAAAAAAACAAAAACTAAAATAAAATTGGGTTGCCTCCCAACAAGCGCTATGGTTTAACGCCCCTAGCTAGGCATAAAAGCGAGGATAGATCTAGGTATTGCCATCTTTGGTAGGCAATCCATAAGTGGCTCTCATAATAGATTCATATGGTAATTTAATTTTCTTTCTAGGGAAGTGTTCCATGCCTTTCCTTAACGGAAATGGGAATCTAATATTCCCTTCCTTTATATCAATAATTGCACCAATCGTTCTAAGGAAAGGTCTACCAAGAATAATAGGACATGAAGGATTGCAATCTATATCAAGAACAATAAAATCTACGGGCACATAGTTCCTATTTGCAACAATAAGAACATCATTAATTTTTCCAATAGGTTTCTTAATGGTGGAATCTGCAAGATGCAAGTTTAAAGAACAATCATCAAAATCACGGAATCCTAGCAAACCACACAAAGTTTTTGGAATCATGGAAACACTAGCACCCAAATCACACAAAGCATAGCATTCATGATCTTTAATTTTAATTTTAATAGTAGGTTCCCACTCATCATAAATTGTTCTAGGGATAGAAACTTCCAACTCAAGTTTTTCTTCATAAGATTGCATTAAAGCATCAACGATATGTTTGGTAAAAGCTTTATTTTGACTATAAGCATGAGGAGAATTTAGCACGGATTACAACAAGGAAATACAATGTATCAAAGAGAAATTATCATAATTAAATTCCTTGAAATCCAAGATAGTGGGTTCATTGATATCTAAAGTTTTGACCTCTTCAATCCCACTTTTACCAATTTTTGCATCAAGATCTAAAAACTACAAATTTTTGGGATGCCTTCTAACTAAAGTTCACTCATCTCCAGTCCCATCATTATCAAGATTCATATTGAAAAACAAATATTTAATAGGAGACACATCAATAACTTTTAGATCTTCATCTTTATTCTCATAAAAAAATCCGATTTAACGGCTATCTTATTAACTAAGGTGGCCTGCTTATCCGAAATTTCAGCAGTTAATTTTTCGAGATGAGCAATCTGAGATTTCAGACCATAAAATTCCTTAGACATATCGTCGAGCTCTTTATTCATGTAACCCATAAAGCTTTTTTGTTCCTTAAGCTCATTTCTAAAGAAATTGTTATGCTCAAATTGTAAAGTCATGAAACTTCTGACGTTGCTTTCAATCTCTTCTAACCTTTACAGTGAAGATCACCAAATCTAGGTAGAGCCATCATGACAAGCAAGCAATCCAACACACGAGCAAACAAGAACCAAGTGAAAAAGAGGCGAACGGAAAGAGAGGGCGAATAAAACGGCAAGGGTGAAGTGGGGGAGAGGAAAACGAGAGGCAAATGGCAAATAATGTAATGCAAGGGATAAGAGTTTGTGATGGGTACTTGGTATGTCTTGACTTGTGCGTAGACTTCCAGGCAACGACGCCAGAAATGGATCGTTGATAGGAAATCAAATCTTGACTTGACTTGGTGTGAGCTTCCCCGGCAACGGCGCCAGAAATCCTTCTTGCTGCCTCTTGAGCACTGCGTTGGTTTTCCCTTGAAGAGGAAAGGGTGATGCAGTAAAGCAGTGTAAGTATTTCCCTCGGTTTTTTAGAACCAAGGTATCAATCCAGTAGGAGGCCACGCTCGAGTCCCACGCACCTACACAAACAAATAAGAACCTCGCAACCAACGCGATAAAGGGGTTGTCAATCCCTTCACGGTCACTTACGAGAGTGAGATCTAATAGAGATGATAAGATAATATTTTTGGTATTTTTATGATAAAGACTAAAAGTAAAGAAAGAAAAATAAACGGTAATAGAAATAGCTTGTTGACGGGACATTAATATGATGGAAGATAGACCCGGGGGCCATAGGTTTCACTAGTGGCTTCTCTCAAGATAGCATAAGTATTACGGTGGGTAAACAAATTACTGTCGAGCAATTGATAGAATTGAGCATAGTTATGAGAATATCTAGGTATGATGATGTATATAGGCATCACGTCCGTGACAAGTAGACCGAAACGATTCTGCATCTACTACTATTACTCCACACATTGACCGCTATCCAGCATGCATCTAGAGTATTAAGTTCATAAGAACAGAGTAACGCTTTAAGAAAGATGACATGATGTAGAGGGATAAACTCATGCAATGTGATATAAACCCAATCTTTTTATCCTCGATGGCAACAATACAATACGTGCCTTGCTGCCCCTGCTGTCACTGGGAAAGGACACCGCAAGATTGAACCCAAAGCTAAGAACTTCTCCATTGCAAGAAAGATCAATCTAGTAGGCCAAACCAAACTGATAATTCAAAGAGACTTGCAAAGATAACCAATCATACATAAAAGAATTCAGAGGAGATTCAAATATTTTTCATAGATAATCTTGATCATAAACCCACAATTCATCGGATCTCGACAAACACACTGCAAAAAGAAGAGTTACATCTAATAAATCTCCAAGAGAATCGAGGAGAACTTTGTATTGAGATCCAAAGAGAGAGAAGAAGCCATCTAGCTAATAACTATGGACCCGAAGGTCTGAGGTAAACTACTCACACATCATCGGAGAGGCTATGGTGTTGATGTACAAGCCCTCCGTGATCAATGCCCCCTCCGGCAGGACACCGGAAAAGGCCCCAAGATGGGATCTCACGGGTACAGAAGGTTGCGGCGGTGGAATTAGGTTTTCGTGGTGCTCCTCGATGGTTTGGGGGTACGTAGGTATATATAGGAGGAAGAAGTAGGTCAGTGGAACCAGGAGGGGCCCACGAGGGTGGAGGGCGCGCCCCCTGCCTCGTGGCCTCCTCGGTGATTTCTTGACGTCCACTCCAAGTCCTCTGGATCACGTTTGTTCTAAAAATCACGTTCCCGAAGGTTTCATTCTGTTTGGACTCCGTTTGATATTCCTTTCCTTCGAAACACTAAAATAGGCACAAAAAAACAGCAATTTGGGCTGGGCCTCCGGTTAATAGGTTAGTCCCAAAAATAATATAAAAGTGTATAAATAAGCCCATTAAACATCCAAAACAGAATATATAATAGCATGGAGCAATCAAAAATTATAGATACGTTGGAGACGTATCAAGACACTACCCGAAGGTGATACTTCGGTAGCCCAGGATCCGGGGGCCAACAATAAAGGCCCCGGACTGTTCGATTTACAGCCGGAGACTGCTCTAGGGACAGATAAACGGATCCCTTCGAAGGGAGGCCGTACTCCTACAGCAGCTTCCGGAGGTCCAGAAGCGCTGGATATATTGACGAACATGCTGCGACAGGCGTCCATCTCGGAGGAACATCATACCTTGATGGGTACGGTGGTTGAAAAGGTTCTATCCGCGAAAAGCGGATTGAATGAAGCTTGCGCGAGCCTATTAAGAGGCTTCGAGGTTTGTACTGAAAAATCTTTGAGTGTGTTTTATTCACAAACTGCACCTGTGTATAGGTAGTAGCCCCTGAGACTCTGATTGGCTACCCAAGGGAGGCGATCAGAGGATCAAAAAGATATGCCCAGGGAATAATCTGATTAATTGGAACACAGGCTGTTACCTCCCTGGCAAATGCCCAAACTACGGAGGTTGCAGATCTGCAGCGGAAGCTTGATGTAGCGGATGATGACATTACACTTATCAACAGGCGGCTTGACGAGGTGCAAGGTATGTCTCGGGTGTAGTCATTACATGCACGTGCTTGTAATTGATCATGATGCTAAGAATTGTATACTGAAATATGCATGACTGCAGATGGTGCCGCCGCAGTCGAGATCCTTTGGGCTTAGCTGGCCCGGGCCAAGGAGCAGGCCCAGATTGATAATGCGGCTGCCAAGAAGGCATCTGCCGAGTTAAAGGCCGATCAGGCTGCTCGGCGCCAATGCGAGGAGAGAATATCCACGATGGCGCGTGAGCTAAAGGATGCCGCCAGCCGCTGTGAATTCCTCGAGAGGGATAATAAAGCCAAAACGGTTGATCTTAACAAGGCCTTACGAGAGGCGAAAGAAGCGCGGTCCGAATCTAGAGCGGCCCGGGAGGAGATCCGACAAGCAGGGGAGATCGCGGCTGGTAAGCCCTTTTTATTGCAAACTAAGTTCGGCGATCCGAATTATGCTTCGCTTAATCAAGTGTGGAGTTCTCCAAATGCATTATTGGACTTGCCGAAGAGTGCTTCCGATGCGGCGCAGTTTTACCAAGCGCAAGAAGGGTATGCAACGGAGAAGCTTTTCTGGTCACAATTCGGTGCGTCAAAACGTCCACTGTTGCTAAACGAACAGATGACCCAATGGGCCGAGCTCCATAGACTATCCGGTTCTGCCATGAAGGACGCCTTGATCGGGCTGTGGCCGAACGAGCCAATTCCGGATAGTTATTTTGGTTTGGTGCGGCGACTTGCTGATGCGGTGCCGCGTATCGACGTCGTTAAGCGGTCAGCGTGCATTGAGGGTGCACGGATGGCCTTTGCCCGTGTCAAGACATACTGGGCGAAGATGAAGGCCACTGATGTTGCAGCGAAGGGTCCACCCAAGGGCAAGGACCATCACGCACCAGAGCATTATTTCAAGGATGTCCTGGAGGGTGCCCGCTTAATAGAGGGTCAATGCTCGAAAAACATGACATTCGAGTGAAATGTATGGAAATTTGTAAAAGACAATATTATAATAAGGCTATTTTCTGTAGTTTCGCGTAAAACTTTTGTTCCTCCTATGCGGCCGTTTTTGTATTAATCTGAAAGTTTTCCAGTCGTCGGCTTCAGCCCCCTCGTATAAAGTACGGGGGTGTTCAGAAAAGCATTTGATCACTCTTAACCCAACGTCTTGGTCCATTAAGGAGGTGTCAATGCGGTGAACTAGGCAATCGGACTATAGGGCGTTAACACTTTCACTTAGCCATAGGAGTTTTATGGGGGGACTACAATATAGCCCCGGGTATGTACACGGCTTATTCCAATATGGTGCGTTACATATATGACCTGAAGAAGAAGGTCCTTCGTATAATACGGAGGGAATCGCGAAATATTCCGATAAGTCATCGAGTGGTTGACCAGCTCTCGCGGCATCATGACAGTTAGTTTTCGGCTTTCTCTACTGAGGTGCTTGACCAGATGAACCGGAAGCACAATCGCAGTAGTTCTCCCTTTACTACCCTAGCCGATAGAGCGGAACGTAAGGTAGCAAGCACAGGAGCCGGGCAACCCAACTATTGACCCAAGACATGATTCGGAGCTGATGCATATAAGGCCAAACTCGCAACGCCGAAGTACGCTATAAAGCTGTTCAGACTTGTCGGCAACTCATTTGTTCCCATACCGAGCCCCTGGCAAGTTATGCCGAGGTGTATGTGTGAAACAACCACAGGAGCCAAATTCAGTTCTTTTAGAAAAAAGCGAATGGTGGATGCGGATTATGTTTACTGGGACCTGAGTGATATGCCAATCGTTATTTTATAGATAACAAAGCCGCAACCCCAGCTATTTGACATGCCCGGGGTCGAAGGCGGAGGAAAAAGGCACTTTACAGGCTCAAAATAAAGAGTGCAGTCTACAAAAAGTTATTTTGGACCTCCTGTCGCACGTCTGCGCCGCCTGTCCTCGGTGAGGGGACTCCCTGATGGAAATAGCCCTTAGATGAGTGTACGAACCCGAACTCCGATGGAGTCCATGAGATGAGCAACCTTTGCGTCACCTGTGGTAAAGGATAATGAAAAAGAAAGAGTAGTTAGAAAAGAAACAGAGGTTATGTGGGTACTTGCAGGCTCGTCCGTATTGTGCTTCCGCCGATGCCCAGGGTATCTTAAGTGCATAGTTATGTATGCGCGGTACAGATTTCGCAGGTATATGAGGTGGACGGCGGAAGCCAGACTGCTAGTCCAGCTCCGGAATTGGTCGATCATGTTGAATGGAGACAAATGGCTTAATGGCCGACAAGGTATGCGGTTTAATAAGACCGCTTTGTACTTCGACTGAGGTTGCCATAGTATGATCCTCAGTCCGGAGGGAGTGCTTCTCCTGCTCCCCTGTAGAGTTGTGTGTCACGTATACCATGTTCACTGTTTTTACTTCGGGGGGGGGGGGGAATTGCTTCTGTCCCCCGGTATTTGGTTGGTGAGTCTCTTCGTCGTCACTATCAACGGGCGGCCTCCTCCCCTTGTGTTCGGCGTTGAGCTTGCCGGCCTGCTTGAAGACCCAACTTCTGTTGGTATGATTAGCTGGTTTATCGGGGTGGCCATGAATCTGGCAAGGCCGATCCAATATCTTGTCTAAATTGGATGGTCCGTTTCTATTTGCCTTGAATGGCTTTTTCCGTTGACTGGGTTTGGGGCCGCTGAATCCGGCGTTGACCGTTGTGTCATGCGTTCTTTCATTATCATTGTGACGTTTGTGTTTACTGCGTCGTGGCTTGCCATTGCCGTCTCGGACTTCGGAAGTGCCCGGATCGCTGGCGCTGTTGCTTCTACGAGCGAGCTAGTTGTCTCCTCCCGCGCAAAAGCGGGTCATCAGAGCGGTAAGGGCTGACATGGATTTCGGTTTTTCTTGACCGAGGTGGCGGGCGAGCCATTTGCCCCGGACGCTGTGTTTGAAGGCCGCTAGGGCTTCTGCGTCCGGACAGTCGACGATTTGGTTCTTTTTAACTAAGAACCTAGTCCAGAGCTTCATGGCTGACTCTCCGGGCTGCTGGACAATGTGACTTAAGTCATCGGCATCTGGTGGCCAGACATATGTACCTTGGAAGTTGTCGCGGAAGGCATCTTCCAAGTCCTCCTAGCTGCCAATAGAGTTTTCCGGCAGACTGTTTAACCAGTACCGAGCTGTTCCTTTGAGTTTTAATGGGAGGTATTTGATGGCGTGGAGGTCATCTCCACGGGCCATATGGATATGGAGAAGAAAGTCCTCGATCCATACCGCGGGATCAGTTGTTCCATCGTATGATTCGATATTCACGGGTTTAAACCCGTCTGGGAATTCATGCTCCATTACTTCGTCAGTGAAGCAGAGTGGGTGTGCGGCGCCTCTATATTGGGCCACGTCGCGATGTAGCTCAGATGGAGTCCGTCTGCGGTGTTCGGCCCGGGCGTGACTAGACTTGTCACGTCCGAATAGGTAGCCGATGTTGCGTGTCGAGGCACGTCCTCGCGATCCGTAGATCAATCTGGTATGTCCTGCTCTATTGTCCAGGTCCTGCCGAGGGTCGTATGTATGACCCCGAGCTGTTTTATCTCTATTTTTTCGTTGGGGTGAGGCGGGCTGCTGTTCGGCTTGAGATGCCGCTTTATCTCGACTGCGTTGTGGTCAGTCAGCCGCATTGTCCCGACCTCGTGGTGCAGGTTCTGTCACCTCCTCATCGAACTGAGGTAGCAATCTGCGCTTTGGGTAACCCTTGGTTGGGCACTTGAGGCCGTATTCTTCGACTGCTAGGATATCTGTCCATCTATCGTTGAGCAGGTCTTGGTCAGCTTGAAGCTGCTGCTGCTTCTTTTTCAGGCTCCTTGTAGTGGCTATTAGCCGGCGTTTAAAGCGCTCCTGCTCGAGAGGTTCCTTAGGCACGATAAGATCCTCGTTGTCGAGGCTCTCCTCATCCTCGGAGAGCGGAAGATAATTACTGTCCTTCGAGTCTTCGTGTATGGCCTGTTCATCAGGGCTAACGTGCCCGTCTTCCCGTTCATCCTGTTCGGAGGTTGCCCCAACAGGGTCTTCATTGTCTTCGGCATCGTCCAGAGTATTGTTTTCTCCGGTGCCGGTATTGCTTTCTTTTGCCCGACGTGACTTAGAGCGGCGCCGCTGATGCCGGCGTCTGGGCTGTGTCTCAGGAGGTTTATCCTCGACTGGATCTTTTTGGTCGTCGTTGTTAGGTTCTTTAGGTGTATCCACCATGTACATGTCGTACGAAGAAGTGGCCGTCCAGCGTCCGGTAAACGGTGGGTTTTGGCCATGCTCCTCATTTGCATCGTCGTTCATACCGTGAATGTCTTCGGAGCCGTAATCGAGCATGTCGGTTAAGTCTTCGACAGTGGCTATGTAGTGGGTGGCGGGTGGGAAGCAAAATTCCCCGTCATCAGCCTCCAGTTCGAACCGGATATAGTTCGGCTGTGAGCCCCCTGCTAAGGATAGATTTTTTAATGAGTTCAGCGCGTCGCCTAAAGGCGAGTGCCGGAAGATGTCCACTGTGCTGAATTCAGCGATCGATGACCGACCCAGCTCGACATACGCAGATGCACATGGTTCAGAACTTAACGCCGGAAACGAGTCCGGGGTTCCGGTGACACAGACATCACTCGAGGTTAGGTCTATGTACGGCTCCAACGCCGCGGAATCTGCGGCTTCCGTGGCGGGGTTGAGCTTCCTGTCCTCGGATGGCGCAATCTGCTCCGGATCTAATGCCAGAACGGTTACCGGTACAATTTCCTAGGTATTGCCCGATGACATATTTAAGTCATGTTCATCGTGGTGACGACTGTCGTGGTCTCGAATCCGTCGAAGATCAAGTCTCCGCGGATATCTGCGACGTAGTTCAAGCTCCCGAATCTGACCTGACAGCCAGGGGCGTAGCTATTGATCTGCTCCAGATGGCCAAGCGAGTTGGCCCGCAGTGGGAGGAAGACCTCTCCTTGGACAGCATTGTTGTGGATGATTGAAGGGGCCATCAAAGCTTTTGAGGACGGCACAGTGGAACTCTCAATGAAAGCACCAATGTTGGTGTCAAATCTGGCGGATCTCTGGTAGGGGGTCCCAAACTGTGCGTCTAAGGTCGATGGTAACAGGAGACAGGGGACACAATGTTTACCCAAGTTCGGGCCCTCTCTATGGAGGTAATACCCTACTTCCTGGTTGATTGATCTTGATGAATATGAGTATTACAAGAGTTGATCTACCACGAGATCGTAATGGCTAAAACCCTAGAAGTCTAGCCTGTATGTCTATATATGTTTCCGGACTAAGCCCTCCGGTTTATATAGACACCGGAGGGGACTAGGGTTGTACAAAGTCGGTTACAGAGAAAGGGATCTTCATATTGGGTCGCCAAGCTTGCCTTCCATGCCAAGGAGAGTCCCATCCGGACACGGGAGAGAGTCTTCGGTCTTTGTATCTTCACAGCCCATTAGTCCGGCCCATGTCCAACAGGCCGGACGCCCGAGGACCCCTTAGTCCAGGACTCCCTCAGGGGGGTTGCTACATCGCACTTTGCTAGGTGAACCTCGGTTGGGAGGGCATGCATTCATAGCTTAATTAGGATTCCCTTCGTGGCGACACGAGGGGGTGGGGGGCTGCTAGCTACTTCGCACTTTGCTAGGTGAACCTCGGTTGGGGGGAGGGGGACATGCTCATAGCTTAGGATTCCCTTTGTGCCAACACGAGGGGGCTGCTAGCTACTTCGCACTTTGCTAGGTGAACCTCGGTTGGGGGGGGGGCATGTGCATTCATAGCTTAGGATTCCCTTCATGCCGACACGAGGGAGGGGTGGCTGCTAGCTACTTCGAACTTTGCTAGGGTGAACCTCGGTTGGGGGGAGGGCATGCATTCATAGCTTAACTAGGATTCCCTTCATGCAGACACGAGGGAGGGGGCTGCTAGCTACTTCGCACTTTGCTAGGTGAACCTCGGTTGGGGGGCATGCATTCATAGCTTAGGAATCCCTTCGTGCCGACACGAGGGAGGGGGCTGCTAGCTCTACTTCACACTTTGCTAGGTGAACCTCGGTTGGGGGGCATGCATTCATAGCTTAGGATTCCCTTCATGCCGACACGAGGGAGGGGGCTGCTAGCTACTTCGCACTTTGCTACGGTGCACCTCGGTTGGGGGCATGCATTCATAGCTTAGGATTACCTTCGTGCCAACACGAGGGAGGAGGGGGGCTGCTAGCTACTTCGCACTTTGATAGGTGAACCTCGGTTGAGGGGGAGGGGGCATGCATTCATAGCTTAGGATTCCCTTCGTGCCGACACGAGGGGGGTGGGGGCAAGCAATACCGTGTGCTTTGCGAGAGAGGTGCCAATCGAAGTTGCATTTGGTATTTGAAAATCAAACCACCCTTTTGATACATAAATTTGGTCCACATGCAAGTGTGTTCGTGTTCTTACCCTCTCCTGCGTCATTTTTCGCCAAATTTATGAACATTAGACAAGTCGGATGACGCAACAGACACGGTTCACTCAAACTAACCGTGTGCCACGCCGGTGCACCTGTCACGCACACATCTGCATAGTACATTGGGCTCCACGAGGCTCCCCCTCTCAAAAATATATGCCCGCCTCGAGGGTTTTTCTATTTCATAACACACGGTTGTTATCTCCGGACCATGTGCGATGTTTCTTGTTCCCAATCCCGCCTGCAACCCTAGAAAATATCTGCCCGCCTCGAGGGTTTTTCTGTTTCATAACACACGGTTGTTATCTCCGGACCGTGTGCGATGCACTATCATCAAAATTTTCAATAGCCCGGCATTTCACTCCCGCGTTTGACTCCCGCGTCATTTCCTCAAACACCCCCCCCCACACACACACACACCAAAACCTCCTCGGGCGTGCGCACACACACACACACACCCTCCCTCGCTCGAAACCCTAGCAAAGCCCCCCCCCCACCGCCGCTGCCGCAAGGCCTCCATTGTCAACATCTGTCGGTTTGCCCGTGCAGCTTACCCACCGATCTCCATACACAGGCCGCCCTGAGTTTCTTAGATGACGCCTGCCAAACGCCCCCTTTCCCACAGATCCCCATCCCCCACTCCAGAGCGTCGCAGCCTAAGCCCGGCTACGCTTCCCGTGGAGCTCGAGGAGCGACTGGCCCAAAAGAGGTGTATAGTGGTCTCTTCACCCGACGTCACTGAGGAAGCTGACGACCATTACTGGTGGCAGGCACCCAAGCAGCGGGCTAGAGTATGCAGGCATGTCTCGCCCGCCGGCTATGACATCGAGGTCATCGACAGCGACGCCCTGAGGCGGGCTGTGTCATAGGTTAAGTAGCCCACCCCCAACCCCTCGGGTTCAACCGCCGTCGATATCATCCATGGCCCCGCAGCTGATCTCCTCTGGCTCACTGTCAACAATTTGCCATTCTACATCGCCATCGAGCCCCTTTTGTCATTTCTGAAGGACACGTTCTGCGACGCTGGCTTGGGATCCACAACTTCCAAGTCAGACCTCATCGATGGCGACCACGAGGAGGGTACCCTCTCCGGCTCTTCCAAGGGTAAAGAGCCCATCTGCTCTTCCAAGGGGAAAGCGCCCGTCTGCGACATTAGGGAGGGCACCCTATGCTACCTCTTGAGCATGCGTTGGTTTTCCCTTGAAGAGGAAAGGGTGATGCAGCAAAGTAACGTAAGTATTTCCCTCAGTTTTTGAGAACCAAGGTATCAATCCTGTAGGAGACTACACACAAATCGCCTAGTGTCTGCACAAACAATCAAGAACCTTGCAACCAACGCGATAAAGGGGTTGTCAATCCCTTCACGGCCACTTGCAAAAGTGAGATCTGATAAAGATAATAAGATAAATATTTTTGGTATTTTAGTTGTATAGATTGGAAAATAAAGATTGCAAAATAGTAAACTAGAATTATAGATCGGAAACTTATATGATATAAAGTAGACCCAGGGGCAATAGGTTTCACTAGTGGCTTCTCTTAAGATAGCATATATTATGGTGGGTGAACAAATTACTGCCGAGCAATTGATAGAAAAGCGCATAGTTATGAGAATATCTAGGCATGATCATGAACATAGGCATCACGTCTGTGTCAAGTAGACCGAAACGATTCTGCATCTACTACTATTACTCCACACATCGACTGCTATCCAGCATGCATCTAGAGTATTAAGTTCATAAGAACGGAGTAACGTATTAGGCAAGATGCCATGATGTAGAGGGATAAACTCAAGCAATATGATATAAACCCCATCTTTTTATCCTCGATGACAACAATACAATACATGTCGGTTCCCTTTCTGTCACTAGGATCGAGCACCGCAAGATTGAACCCAAAGCTAAGCACTTCTTCCATTGCAAGAAAGATCAATCTAGTAGGCCAAACAAACCGATAATTCGAAGAGACTTGCAAAGATATTAAATCATGCATATAAGAATTCAGAGAAGAATCAAATATTGTTCATAGATAATCTTGATCATAAACCCACAATTCATCGGATCTCGGCAAACACACCGCAAAAAGTATTACATTGAATAGAACTCCAAGAAGATCGAGGAGAACTTTGTATTGAGATCCAAAGAGAGAGAAGAATCCATATAGCTAATAACTATGGACCCGAAGGTCTGTTGTAAACTACTCACACATCATCGGAGAGGCTATGGTGTTGATGTAGAAGCCCTCCGTGATCGAATCCCCCTCCGGCAAATCGCCGGAAAAGGCCCCAAGATGGGACCTCACGGGTACAGAAGGTTGCGGCATTGGAAAAGTGGTTTCGCGGCTCCCCTCGATGTTTTCAGGGTATAAGAGTATATATAGGCGAAGGAAGTAGGTCGGTGGAGCTACGAGGGGCCCATGAGGGTGGGGGCGTGCCTACCCCCTGGGCACGCCCTCCTTCCTCGTGGCTGCCTCGTTGCTTCCTTGACTTCCACTCCAAGTCTCCTGGGTTGCGTTTATTCCAAGAAAGATCCTCGTGAAGGTTTCGTTCCGTTTGGATTCCGTTTGATATTCCTTTTCTGCGAAACACTGAAATAGGCAAAAAACAGCAATTTGCACTTGGCCTTCGGTTAATAGTTTAGTCCCAAAAATAATATAAAAGAGCATATTAATGCCCATTAAACATCCAAAATAGATAATATAATAGCATGGAACAGTCAAAAATTATAGATACCTTGGAGACGTATCAAGCATCCCCAAGCTTAATTCCTGCTCGTCCTCGAGTAGGTAAATGATAAAAACAGAATTTTTGATGTGGAATGCTACCTAACATAATTTTCAATGTAATTTTCTTTATTATGGCATGAATGTTCAGATCCGAAAGATTCAAGACAAAAGTTTAATATTGACATAAAAATAATAATACTTCAAGCATACTAACTAAGCAATTATGTCTTCTCAAAATAACATGGCTAAAGAAATCTTATCCCTACAAAATCATATATTTTGGCTATGCTTCATTTTCGTCACACAAAATGCTCTCATCATGCACAACCCCGATGACAAGCCAAGCAATTGTTTCATACTTTAGTATTTTCAAACTTTTTCAACTTTCACGCAATACATGAGCGTGAGCCATGGACATAGCACTATGGGTGGAATAGAATATGATGATGGAGGCTGTGTGGAGAAGACAAAAAGGGAGAAAGATCACATCAACGCGGCTAATCAACGGGCTATGGAGATGCCCATCAATTCATGCCAATGCGAGGAGTAGGGATTGCCATGCAACGGATGCACTAGAACTATAAATGTATGAAAGCTCAACAAAAGAAACTAAGTGGGTGTACATCCAACTTGCTTGTTCATGAAGACCTAGGGCATTTTAGGAAGCCCATTGTTGGAATATACAAGCCAAGTTCTATAATGAAAAATTCCCACTAGTACATGAAAGTGACAATATAAGAGATTCTCTATCATGAAGATCATGGTGCTACTTTGAAGCACAAGTGTGGAAAAAAGGATGGTAGCATTGTCCCTTCTCTCTTTTTCTCTCATTTTTTTTGGTCTTTCTCTTTTTTTTATTTGGCCTTTCTCTTTTTTTTTCTTTTTTTTGCCTTTTTTTGGCCTTTCTCTTTTTTTCCTCACACGGGACAATGCTCTAATAATGATGATCATCACACTTCTATTTATTTACAACTCAAGGATTACAACTCGATACTAGAACAAAATATGACTCTATATGAGTGCCTCCGGCGGTGTACGGGGATAGGCAATGAATCAAGAGTGACATGTATGAAAAAATATGCATGGTGGCCTTGCCACAAATACGATGTCAACTACATGATCATGCTAGGCAATATGACTGTGATGAAGTGTGTCATAATAAACGGAACGGTGGAAAGTTGTATGGCAATATATCTCGGAATGGCTATGGAAATGCCATAATAGGTACGTATGGTGGCTGTTTTGAAGAAGATATAAGGAAGTTTATGTGTGATAGAGCGTATTATATCACGGGGTTTGGATGCACCAGCGAAGTTTGCACCAACTCTCAAGGTGAGAAAGGGCAATGCACGGTACCGAAGAGGCTAGCAATGATGGAAGGGTGAGAGTGCGTATAATCCATGGACTCAACATTAGTCATAAAGAACTCACATACTTATTGCAAAAATCTACAAGTCATCAAAACCAAGCACTACGTGCATGCTCCTAGGGGGATAGATTGGTAAGAAAAGACCATCGCTCGTCCCCGACCGCCACTCATAAGGAGGACAATCAAAGAAACACCTCATGCTTCAAATTTGTCACACAACGTTTACCATACGTGCATGCTACGGGGCTTGCAAACTCCAACACAAGTATTTCTCAAATTCACAATTACTCAACTATCATGACTCTAATATTACCTTCTTCATATCTCAAAACAATCATCAAGTATCAAACTTCTCATAGTATTCAATGCACTCTATATGGAAGTTTTTATTATACCCATCTTGGATGCCTATCATATTAGGACTAGTTTTATAGCCAAAGCAAATTACCATGCTGTTCTAAAAGACTCTCAAAATAATATAAGTGAAGCATGAGAGATCAATAATTTTTATAAAATAAAACCACCACCGTGCTCTAAAAAGATATAAGTGAAGCACTAGAACAAAAATTATCTAGCTCAAAAGATATAAGTGAAGCACATAGAGTATTCTAATAAATTCCGATTCATGTGTGTCTCTCCCAAAAGGTGTGTACAGCAAGGATGATTGTCGTAAACTAAAAAGCAAAGAGTCAAATCATACAAGACGCTCCAAGCAAAACACATATCATGTGGTGAATAAAAACATAGCCTCAAGTAAAGTTACTGATAGACAAAGACGAAAGAGGGGATGCCTTCCGGGGCATCCCCGAGCTTAGGCTTTTGGTTGTACTTGAATTTTACTTTGGGGTTCCTTGGGCATCCCCAAGCTTAGGCTCTTGCCACTCCTTATTCCATAATCCATCAAATCTTTACCCAAAAACTTGAAAACTTCACAACATAAAACTTAAACAGAAAATCTCATGAGCTCCGTTAGTGTAAGAAAACAAACCACCACTTTAAGGTACTGTAATGAACTCATTCTTTATTTATATTGGTGTTACACCTACTGTATTACAAATTCTCTATGGTTCACACCCCCCGATACTAGCCATAGATTCATCAAAATAAGCAAACAACACACGAAAAACAGAATCAGTCAAAAACAGAACAATCTGTAGCAATCTGATTTGTTCGAATACTTATGGAACTCCAAAAATTCTGAACAACTAGGACAACCTGGATAGTTTGTGTATTGATCTACTTCAAAATGAATTGGTATTTTATCACGTTCTGGTGAGTTTTAACAATTACTTTCGTGAGCGTTAAGTTTCTGTCTTTTTCAGCAAGATCAAACAACTATCACCCAAGAAGATCCTATTGGTTCTACTTGGCACAAACACTAATTAAAACATAAAAACACATACAAACAAAGGCTAGATGAATTATTTAGTACTAAACAGGAACAAAAAGCAAGGAACAAAAAATAAAATCGGGTTGCCTCCCAACAAGCGCTATCGTTTAACTCCCCTAGCTAGGCATACAAAACAAGAATAGATCTAGGTATTGTCATCTTTGGTATGCAATCCATAAGTGGCTCTCATAATAGATTCATAAGGTAATTTAATTATCTTTCTAGGAAAGTGTTCCATGCCTTTTCTTAACGGAAATTCGAATCTAATATTTCCTTCTTTCATATCAATAATTGCACCAATCGTTCTAAGGAAAGGTCTACCAAGAATAATAGGACATGTAGGATTGCAATATATATCAAGAACAATGAAATCTACGGGCACATAATTCCTATTTGCAACAATAAGAACATCATTAATCCTTCCCATAGGTTTCTTAATGGTGGAATCCGCAAGGTGCAAATTTAAAGAACAATCATCAAATTCACGGAAACCTAGCACATCACACAAAGTTTTTTGAATCGTGGAAACACTAGCACCCAAATCACATAAAGCATAGCATTCATGATCTTTAATATTAATTTTAATAGTGGGTTCCCACTCATCATAAAGTTTTCTAGGAATAGAAACTTCTAATTCAAGCTTTTCTTCATAGGGATTGCATTAAAGCATCAACGATATGTTTAGTAAAAGCTTTATTTTGATCATAAGCATGAGGAGAATTTAGCACGGATTGCAACAAGGAAATAAAATCTATCAAAGAGCAATTATCAAAATTAAATTCCTTGAAATCCAAAATAGTGGGTTCATTGCTATGTAAAGTTTTGACCTCTTCAATCCCCAGTTTTACCAATTTTGCAATCTAAAAACTCTGAATCATTGGGATGCCTTTTAACTAAAGTTGACTCATCTCCAGTCCCATCTTTATCAAGATTCATATTGGAAAACAAAGATTTAATAGGGGACACATCAATCACTTTTAGATCTTCATCATTATTATCATGAAAACTAGAAGAACACACTTTCACAAAGCAATCTTTTTTAGCACTCATCCTAGCGGTTCTTTCTTTGCACTCGTCAATGGAAATTCTCATGGCTTTGAGAGACTCATTGATATCATGCTTAGGTGGAATAGATCTAAGTTTCAAAGAATCAACATCAAGAGAAATTCTATCCACGTTCCTAGCCAACTCATCAATCTTAGGCAATTTTTCTTCAAGCAAAGCATTGAAATTCTTTTACGAATTCATAAATTCTTTAACACTAGTCTCAAAATCAGAGGGCATCTTATTAAAATTTCCATAAGAGTTTTTGTAGGAATTACTGATACCTCCATTTTGCATCATGCTTTTATATCAATATTTATTGCATTATGGGCTGTTATTACACATTATGTCACAATACTTATGCCTATTCTCTCTTATTTTACAAGGTTTACATAAAGAGGGAGAATGCCGGCAGCTGAAATTCTGGGCTGGAAAAGGAGCAAATATTAGAGACCTATTCTGCACAACTCCAAAAGTCCTGAAACTCCACGGAAGTTATTTTTGGAAATAATAAAAAATACCGAGCGAAGAAAATACCAGAGGGGGCCCACACCCTGGGCACGAGGGTGGGGGGCGCGCCCCCTGCCTCGTGGGCCCCCTGATGGCCCTCCGGTGCCCATCTTTTGCTATATGAGTCTTTCATCCGAAGAAAAATCATAAGCAAGCTTTCGGGACGAGACTCCGCCGCCACGAGGCGGAACCAATCTAGGGCTCTGGCGGAGCTGTTCTGCCGGGGACACTTCCCTCCCGGAGGGGGAAATCATCGCCATCGTCATCACCAACGCTCCTCTCATCGGGAGGGGGCCAATCTCCATCAACATCTTCACCAGCACCATCTCCTCTCAAACCCTAGTTCATCTCTTGTATCCAATTCTTGTCTCTAAGTCTGAGATTGGTACTTGTAGGTTGCTAGTAGTGTTGATTACTCCTTGTAGTTGATGCTAGTTGGTTTATTTGGTGGAAGATCATATGTTCAGATCATATATGCATATTAATACCCCTCTGATTATGAACATGAATATGCTTTGTGAGTAGTTACGTTTGTTCCTGAGGACATGGGAGAAGTCTTGCTATTAGTAGTCATGTGAATTTGGTATTCGTTCGATATTTTGATGAGATGTATGTTGTCTCTCCTCTAGTGGTGTCATGTGAACGTCGACTACATGACACTTCACCATTATTTGGGCCTAGAGGAAGGCATTGGGAATTAATAAGTAGATGATGGGTTGCTAGAGTGACAGAAGCTTAAACCCTAGTTTATGCGTTGCTTCGTAAGGGGCTGATTTGGATCCATATGTTTCATGCTATGGTTAGGTTTACCTTAATACTTCTTTTGTCATTGCGGATGCTTGCAATAGGAGTTAATCATAATTGGGATGCTTGTCCAAGTAAGGACAGCACCCAAGCACCGGTCCACCCACATATCAAATTATCAAAGTACCGAACGCGAATCATATGAACGTGATGAAAACTAGCTTGACGATAATTCCCATGTGTCCTCGGGAGCGCTTTTCTCTATATAAGAGTTTTTCCAGGATTGTCCTTTGCTACAAAAAGGATTGAGCCACCTTGCTGCACTTTATTTACTTTTGTTACTTGTTGCTCGTTACAATTTATCTTATCACAAAACTATCTGTTACCTATAATTTCAGTGCTTGCAGAGAATACCTTGCTGAAAACCGCGTATCATTTCCTTCTGCTCCTCGTTGGGTTCGACACTCTTACTTATCGAAAGGACTACGATAGATCCCCTATACTTGTTGGTCATCAAGACTCTTTTCTGGCGCCGTTGCCGGGGAGTGAAGCACCTTTGGTAAGGAAAAATTTATATAGTGTGCTGAAATTTACTGTCACTTGTTACTATGGGAAGTAATCCTCTGAGGGGCTTGTTCAGGGTATCTTCACCCCGACCAGTAGAGCAAAGAGTTGCTCCTCAACCTACTGAAAATGAAAATGTTTACTTTGAAATTCCTTCGGGTATGATAGAGAAACTGCTAGCTAATCCTTTTGCAGGAGATGGAACATTGCATCCCGATTTACACCTAATCTATGTGGATGAAGTTTGTGGATTATTTAAGCTTGCAGGTATGCCTGATGATGTTATCAAGAATAAGGTTTTCCCTTTATCTTTGAAGGGAGATGCATTGACATGGTATAGGCTATGTGATGATATTGGATCATGGGACTATAAGCGATTGAAATTGGAATTTCATCAGAAGTTTTATCCTATGCATCTTGTTCATCGTAATCGTAATTATATATATAATTTTTGGCCTCGCGAAGGAGAAAGCATCGCTCAAGCTTGGGGAGGCTTAAGTCAATGTTATATCCATGCCCCAATCATGAGCTCTCAGGAGAAATGATTATTCAAAAAATTTATGCTCGGCTTTCTGACAACAATCGCCCCATGCTCGATACTTCTTGTACTGGTTCTTTTATGATGAAGACTATTGAATTCAAGTGGGGTTTATTGGAAATAATTAAACGCAACTCTGAAGATTGGGATCTCGACGAAGGTAAGGAGTCAGGTATAACACCTAAGTTTGATTGTGTTAAATCTTTTATGGATACCGATGTTTTCCGTAAATTTAGCACTAAATATGGACTTGACTTTGAGATAGTAGCTTCTTTCTGTGAATCCTTTGCTACTCATGTTGATCTCCCTAAGGAGAAGTGGTTTAAATATCATCCTCCCATAGAAGTAAAAGTAGTTGCACCTATTAAAGTTGAAGAAAAGACTATCACTTATAATGATCCTATTGTTCCTACTGCTTATGTTGAGAAACCACCTTTCCCTGTTAGAATAAAGGATCATGCTAAAGCTTCAACTGTGGTTCACAAGAGCAATATTAGAACTTATACAGCTCCTGAGCAAGTTAAGGTTGAACCTAATATTGCTATTGTAAAGGATCTCTTGGCTGATAATATTGATGGGCATGTTATTTATTTCTGTGATGAAACTGCTAGAATTGCTAAACCTTGTGCTAAAGATAAACATAGACCTGTGGTAGGCATGCCTGTTATTTCTGTTAAAATAGGAGATCATTGTTATCATGGCTTATGTGACATGGGTGCTAGTGCTAGTGCAATACCCGCTGAGTTAGAAGAAATTATGCATGATATTGCACCCGCTGAGTTAGAAGAAATTGATGTTACCATTAAGCTTGCCAATAGAGATACTATATCACCAATTGGAATTGTTAGAGATGTTGAAGTCTTGTGTGGGAAAACTAAATATCCTGCTGATTTTCTTGTTCTTGGTTCCCCACAAGATAGCTTTTGTCCCATTATATTTGGTAGACCCTTCTTGAACACTGTTAATGCTAAGATAGACTGCGAAAAAGATGTTGTTACTATTGGTTTAGGTGATATGTCTCATGAGTTTAACTTTTCTAAATTTCGTAGACAACACCGTGAAGAGGAATTGCCTAGTAAAGATGAAATTATTGGTCTTGCTTCTATTGCCGTACCTCCTAGTGATCCTTTAGAACAATATTTGCTAGACCATGAAAATGATATGTTTGTGAATGAAAGAAGGGAAATAGATGAAGTATTCTTTAAACAGGGACCTATTCTGAAACACAACTTGCCTGTTGAAATCCTAGGGGATCCTCCTCCACCCAAGGGTGATCACGTGTTTGAGCTTAGACCATTGCCTAATACTCTTAAATATGCTTATCTTGATGAAAAGAAGATATATCCTGTTATTATTAGTGCTAACCTTTCAGAGAAGGAGGAAGAAAAAATATTGAAAACTCTAAAGAAGCACCGTGCTGCTATTGGATATACTCTTGATGATCTTAAGGGCATTAGTCCCACTCTATGTCAACACAAAATAAATTTGGAGAAAGATGCCAAACTAGTTATTGATCACCAACGACGGCTGAATCCTAAGATGAAAGAAGTGGTAAGAAAGGAAATATTAAAGCTCCATGAGGCAGGTATAATTTATCCCGTTGCTGATAGCCAATGGGTAAGTCCTGTCCATTGTGTCCCTAAGAAGGGAGGTATTACTGTCGTTCCTAATGATAAAGATGAATTGATTCCGCAAAGAATTATTACAGGTTATAGGATGGTAATTGACTTCCGTAAATTAAATAAGGCTACTAAAAATGATCATTACCCCTTACCTTTTATTGATCAAATGCTAGAAAGATTATCCAAACATACACATTTTTGCTTTCTAGATGGTTACTCTGGTTTCTCTCAAATACCTGTGTCAGCTGAGGATCAAGCAAAGACCACTTTTACTTGCCCTTTTGGTACTTTTGCTTATAGACGTATGCCTTTTGGTTTATGTAATGCACCTGCTACCTTTCAAAGATGCATGATGGCTATATTCTCTGATTTTTCTGAAAAGATTTGCAAGGTTTTCATGGATGATTTCTCCGTTTATGGATCCTCTTTTGATGATTGCTTGAGCAACCTTGATCGAGTTTTGCAGAGATGTCAAGAAACTAACCTTGTCTTGAATTGGGAGAAGTGCCACTTTATGGTTAATGAAGGTATTGTCTTGGGGCATAAAATTTTTGAAAGAGGTATTGAAGTTGATAAAGCCAAGGTTGATGCTATTGAAAAGATGCCATGTCCCAAGGAAATCAAAGGTATAAGAAGTTTCCTTGGTCATGCCGGTTTTTATAGGAGGTTCATTAAGGACTTCTCGAAAATTTCTCGGCCTCTGACTAATCTATTACAAAAAGATATACCATTTGTCTTTGATGATGATTGTGTAGAAGCATTTGAAATACTTAAGAAAGCATTGATTTCTGCACCTATTGTTCAGCCACCTGATTGGAACTTACCCTTTGAAATTATGTGTGATGCTAGTGATTATGCTGTAGGTGTTGTTCTAGGGCAAAGAGTTGATAAGAAATTAAATGTTATTCAATATGCTAGTAAAACTCTAGACAGCGCTCAGAGAAATTATGCCACTACTGACAAAGAATTCTTGGCAGTTGTATTTGCTTGTGATAAGTTCAGACCTTATATTGTTGATTCTAAAGTAACTATTCACATGGATCATGCTGCTATTAAATATCTTATGGAAAAGAAAGATGCTAAACCTAGACTTATTAGATGGGTTCTCTTGCTACAAGAATTTGACTTACATATTATTGATAGAAAGGGAGCTGAGAACACCGTTGCAGACGACTTGTCTATGTTAGAAAATGTTCTTGATGACCCACTACCTATTGATGATAGTTTTCCTGATGAACAATTAAATGTCATAAATGCTTCTCGTACTGCTCCATGGTATGCTGATTATGCTAATTACATTTTTGCTAATTTTATACCACCTAGTTTCACATACCAGCAAAAGAAAAAGTTTTTCTATGATTTGAGACATTACTTTTGGGATGACCCACATCTTTATAAAGAAGGAGTAGATGGTGTTATTAGGCGTTGTGTACCTGAGCATGAACAGGAACAGATCCTACGCAAGTGTCACTCCGCAGCTTATGGAGGACACCACGCTGGAGATAGAACTGCACATAAGGTATTGCAATCCGGTTTTTATTGGCCTACTCTCTTCAAGGATGCTCGTAAGTTTGTCTTATCTTGTGATGAATGTCAAAGAATTGGTAATATTAGTAGACGTCAGGAAATGCCTATGAATTATTCACTTGTTATTGAACCATTTGATGTTTGGGGCTTTGATTATATGGGACCGTTTCCTGCCTCTAATGGGTATACTCATATTTTAGTTGTTGTTGATTACGTTATTAAGTGGGTAGAAGCTATTCCAACTAGTAGTGCTGATCATAACACCTCTATTAAGATGCTTAAAGAAGTTATTTTTCCAAGGTTTGGAGTCCTTAGATATTTAATGACTGATGGTGATTCACATTTTATTCATGGTGCTTTCCGTAAAATGCTTGCCAAGTATGATGTTAATCATAGAATTGCATCTCCTTGTCACCCACAGTCTAGTGGTCAAGTACAATTGAGTAATAGAGAACTCAAATTAATTTTGCAAAAGACCGTTAATAGATCTAGAAAGAATTGGTCCAAGAAACTTGATGATGCATTATGGGCCTATAGAACTGCATATAAAAATCCTATGGGTATGTCTCCGTATAAAATGGTCTATGGAAAAGCATGCCACTTACCTCTCGAACTAGAACATAAGGCATATTGGGCTATTAAAGAGCTCAACTATGATTTCAAACTTGCCGGTGAGAAGAGGTTATTTTACATTAGCTCACTTGATGAATGGAGAACCCAAGCCTATGAGAATGCCAAACTGTTTAAAGAAAAAGTTAAAAGATGACATGACAAGAGAATACAAAAGCGTGAGTTTAATGTAGGTGATTATGTATTATTATACAACTCTCGTTTAAGATTTTTTGCAGGAAAACTTCTCTCTAAATGGGAAGGCCCTTACGTTATCGAGGAGGTCTATCGCTCCGGTGCCATAAAAATCAACAACTTCGAAGGCACAAATCCGAAGGTGGTGAACGGTCAAAGAATCAAATATTATATCTCAGGTAATCCTATAAATGTTGAAACCAATTTTATTGAAACCGTAACACCGGAGGAATACATAAGGGACACTTTCCAGAATGTTTCAGACTCCGAAAAGGAATAGGTATGTGGTACAGTAAGTAAACCGACTCCAAAACAGTTCTAATGGCAATTTTTCTCCGTTTTGGAATATTTAGAAAAATAGAAAAATAAGAAACAGTCCGGGAAGGACACGAGGGCTCCACGAGGGTGGAGGGCGCGCCCCCTGCCTCGTGGGCACCTCGTGCGCTCTCCAGACTCCGTTTTCTTGCACGATATGTATTTTGGTCGGTAAAAATTCATTATATAATCTCCCGAAGGTTTTGATTTCTGTATCAAGCAAATATCCTCTGTTCTTGTTTCGAGCTGTTTCTGCCACAGATTAGAGCAAGATGTCATCTCAGGATTCTGACGGAGAGAGCTATGTATCACACCTCACTGCTGATCCCAAGACCTATGGAGATCTATCTCCTTGTGGTCGAACTACGGATGAGGAGGAGGATGCTCATTTGATGAAGATCAAGTATTCAAGTTCGGAGGAGGAAGATGTCCCTCTACCTCAACCCTGGGATATGCACGTGAAGTTTAAGAAGTCTAGTCTCCCTAAGAGGGCTAAACTGTCTAACAACCGATCTATTCCTTCTCGTTTTCGGCAGAAAAGCGAAGGAGATTTATGCGACAAGATCTTGAAGCTAGAATCGGAGGTCGATGATTTAAAAGAGGAAATTGCTCTTCTCAATTACAACATGAAGAAGTTGAAAGCACAATTGCTATCAACTCCACCATCTTCTTCGCCAGCAAAGGAGACATAATCATATGGGTATGGGCACTCCCCTTGGCAACTGCCAAGCTTGGGGGAGGTGCACCGGTATCGTATCACCATCACATCTCTATCTTTACCGTTTTTCTTAGATCGATCCTTTTAGTAATATCTTGATCTAGTAGAATAAAGTTTTTGGTATGATTTAGTTTTGAGTTTTGCTTTATGATCCCTTTATGTAATCGAGTCCATGAGCTATATAATAAAGATTAGTGTTGAGTCAAGGGCTTGATTATTTTGCTATGATCTTGAGGGAATAAAAGAAAGAGAAAGAGTAAAAAGAAACAAAGAGATCATCTTATGGAGAGTAATGACTTCACATAGAAAGAGTATGATGATTAAAAGTTGTTGAGAGTTGACAAACATAGCCTTGGTCATCGTTGCAATTAATAGGAAGTAATAAAGAAAGAGAGGTTTCACATATAAATATACTATCTTGGACATATTTTATGATTGTGAGCACTCGTTAAAATATGACATGCTAAAGAGTTGATGTTGCACAAGGATGACAACGTAATGGGTTATGTTTTCTTATATCTGAGATAAAGTATATTGTCATGGATCATCCAACATGTTAAGCTTGCTTTTCCCCCTCATGCTAGCCAAATTCTTTGCACTAAGTAGAGATACTACTTGTGCTTCCATATACCCTTAAACCCAGTTTTGCCATAAGAGTCCACCATATCTACCTATGGATTGAGTAAGATCCTTCAAGTAAGTTGTCATCGGTGCAAGCAATAAAAATTGCTCTCTAAATATGTATGACTTATTAGTGTGGGAGAAAATAAGCTTTATACGATCTTGTGATGTGGAAGAAATAAAAGCGACGGGCTGCATAATAAAGGTCCACATCACAAGTGGCAATATAAAGTGACGTTCTTTTGCATTAAGATTTCGTGCATCCAACCCTGAAAGCGCATGGCAACCTCTGCTTCCCTCTGCGAAGGGCCTATCTTTTACTTTTATCTCTTACCCTTATGCAAGAGTCATGGTGATCTTCACCTTTCCTCTTTTTCATTTTATCCTTTGGCAAGCACAGTGTGTTGGAAACATCCTGATATATATTCAATCGGATGTAAGTTAGCATGAGCTATTATTATTTACATTACCCTTGAGGTAAAAGGTTGGGAGGCGAAACTATAAGCCCCTATCTTTCTCTGTGTCCGATTAAAACTCCATAACCACAAGTATTGCGTGAGTGTTAGCAACTGTGAAAGACTAAATGATAGTTGAGTATGTGGACTTGCTGAAAAGCTCTTATATTGACTCTTTCTGATGTTATGATAAATTGCAATTGCCTCAATGACTGAGATTATAGTTTGTCAGTTCTCAATGAAGTTTCTGATTCATACTTGAGATTGTGAATAGATTATTACTTGAGCATAAGAAATCATATGACAATATTCATATATGTTGATGTTATAAGAATGATCATGATGCCCTCATGTACGTATTTTATTTTATCGACACCTCTACCTCTAAACATGTGGACATATTTATCGGTGTCGGCTTCCGCTTGAGGACAAGCGAGGTCTAAGCTTGGGGAAGTTGATACGTCCATTTTGCATCATGCTTTTATATCAATATTTATTGCATTATGGGCTGTTATTACACATTATGTCACAATACTTATGCCTATTCTCTCTTATTTTACAAGGTTTACATAAAGAGGGAGACTGCCGGCAGCTGGAATTCTGGGCTGGAAAAGGAGCAAATATTAGAGACCTATTCTGCACAACTCCAAAAGTCCTGAAACTCCACGGAAGTTATTTTTGGAAATAAAAAAATACTGAGCGAAGAAAATACCAGAGGGGACCCACACCCTAGGCACAAGGGTGGGGGCGCGGCCTACCCCCCTGGGCGCGCCCCCTGCCTCATGGGCCCCCTGATGGCCATCCGGTGCCCATCTTCTGCTATATGAAGTCTTTCGTCCGAAGAAAAATCATAAGCAAGCTTTCGGGACGAGACTCCGCCGCCACGAGGCGGAACCAATCTAGGGCTCTGGCAGAGCTATTTTGCCGGGGACACTTCCCTCCGGGAGGGGGAAATCATCGCCATCGTCATCACCAACGCTCCTCTCATCGGGAGAGGGCCAATCTACATCAACATCTTCACCAGCACCATCTCCTCTCAAACCCTAGTTCATCTCTTGTATCCAATTCTTGTCTCTAAGTCTGAGATTGGTACTTGTAGGTTGCTAGTAGTGTTGGTTACTCCTTGTAGTTGATGCTAGTTGGTTTATTTGGTGGAAGATCATATGTTCAGATCCTATATGCATATTAATACCCCTCTGATTATGAATATGATATGCTTTGTGAGTAGTTACGTTTGTTCCTGAGGACATGGGAGAAGTCTTGCTATTAGTAGTTGATACGTCTCCAACGTATCTATAATTTTTGATTGCTCCATGCTATATTATCTTCTGTTTTGGACATTATTGGGATTTATTATTCACTTTTATATTATTTTTGGGACTAACCTATTAACCGGAGGCCCAGCCCAGAATTGCTGTTTTTTTGCCTATTTCAGAGTTTCGCAGAAAAAGAATATCAAACGGAGTCCAAACGGAACGAAACCTTCGGGAACGTGATTTTCGGAACGAACATGATCCAGAGGACTTGGACCCTACGTCAAGAAATCAAAGAGGAAGCCACGAGGTAGGGGCGCCTACCCCCCGGGCGCGCCCTCCACCTTCGTGGGCCCCATGTTTCTCCACCGACATACTCCTTCCTCCTATATATACCTACGTACCCCCAAACGATCAGATACGGAGCCAAAAACCTAATTCCACCGCCGCAACCTTCTGTACCCACGAGATCCCATCTTGGGGCCTGTTTCGGAGCTCCGCCGGAGGGGGCATCGATCATGGAGGGCTTCTACATCAACACCATAGCCTCTCCGATGAAGTGTGAGTAGTTTACCTCAGACCTTTGGGTCCATAGTTATTAGCTAGATGGCTTCTCTCTTTTTGGATCTCAATACAATGTTCTCCCCCTCTCTTGTGGAGATCTATTCGATGTAATCTTCTTTTGCGCTGTGTTTGTTGAGACCGATGAATTGTGGGTTTATGATCAAGTTTATCTATGAACAATATTTGAATCTTCTGAATTCTTTTATGTATGATTGGTTATCTTTGCAAGTCTCTTCGAATTATCTGTTTGATTTGGCCTACTAGATTGATCTTTCTTGCAATGGGAGAAGTGCTTAGCTTTGGGTTCAATCTTGCGGTGTCCTTTCCCAGTGACAGTAGGGGCAAGGCACGTATTGTATTGTTGCCATCGAGGATAACAAGATGGGGTTTTTATCATATTGCATGAATTTATCCCTCTACATCATGTCATCTTGCTTAAAGCGTTACTCTGTTCTTATGAACTTAATACTCTAGATGCATGTTGGATAGCGGTCGATGTGTGGAGTAATAGTAGTAGATGCAGGCAGGAGTCGGCCTACTTGTCTCGGACGTGATGCCTATATACATGATCATACCTAGATATTCTCATAACTATGCTCAATTCTGTCAACAGTAATTTGTTCACCCACCGTAAAATACTTATGCTCTTGAGAGAAGCCACTAGTGAAACCTATGGCCCCCGGGTCTATCTTCATCATATTAATCTTCCAACACTTAGTTATTTCCGTTGCTTTTTACTTTGCTTTCTATTTTACTTTGCATCTTTATCACAAAAATACCAAAAATATTATCCTATCATATCTATCAGATCTCACTCTCGTAAGTGACCGTGTAGGGATTGACAACCCCTTATCGCGTTGGTTGCGAGGATTTATTTGTTTGTGTAGGTGCGAGGGACTCGCGCGTAGCCTCCTACTGGATTGATACATTGGTTCTCAAAAACTGAGGGAAATACTTACGCTACTTTGCTGCATCACCCTTTCCTCTTCAAGGGAAAACCAACGCAGTGCTCAAGAGGTAGTAGTAGTCATGTGAATTTGGTATTCGTTCAATATTTTGATGAAATGTATGCTGTCTCTCCTCTAGTGGTGTCATGTGAACGTCGACTACATGACACTTCACTATTATTTGGGCCTAGAGGAAGGCATTGGGAAGTAATAAGTAGATGATGGGTTGCTAGAGTAACAGAAGCTTAAACCCTAGTTTATGTGTTGCTTCGTAAGGGGCTGATTTGGATCCATATGTTTCATGCTATGGTTAGGTTTACCTTAATACTTCTTTTGTAGTTGCAGATGCTTGCAATAGGAGTTAATCATAAGTGGGATGCTTGTCCAAGTAAGGACAGCACCCAAGCACCGGTCCACCCACATATCAAATTATCAAAGTACCGAACGCGAATCATATGAACGTGATGAAAACTAGCTTGACGATAATTCCCATGTGTCCTCGGGAGCGCTTTTCTCTATATAAGAGTTTGTCCAGGCTTGTCCTTTGCTACAGAAAGGACTGGGCCACCTTGCTGCACTTTATTTACTTTTGTTACTTGTTGCTCGTTACAAATTATCTTATCACAAAACTATCTGTTACCTATAACTTCAGTGCTTACAGAGAATACCTTGCTGAAAACCGCTTATCATTTCCTTCTACTCCTCGTTGGGTTCGACACTCTTACTTATCGAAAGGACTATGATAGATCCCCTATACTTGTGGGTCATCAATTACCATAATTATTAGAGGAATTACTAGGGAGCGACCTAGAATTAAAATTTCCTCTATACGCGTTGTTACCAAAATTGTTCCTACCAACAAAATTCACATCCATAGATTCATTATTATTCTCAATCAAAGTAGACAAAGGCATATCATTTGGATTTGAAGAAACACTCTTATCAGCAAACAATCTCATAAGTTCATCCATCTTTCCACTCAAAACATTAATCTCTTCTATCGCATGAACCTTTTTACTAGTAGATCTTTCGGTGTGCCGTTGAGAATAATTAACCATAATATTATCTAGGATTTTAGTAGCTTCTCCTAAAATTATTTTCATAAAAGTGCCTCCCGCGGCCGAATCTAAAAGATTTCTAGAAGCAAAATTCAATCCAGCATAATTTTTTTGTATAATCATCCATAAATTCAAACCATGTGTAGGGCAATTACGTATCATTAATTTCATCCTCTCCCAAGCTTGTGCAACATGCTCATGATCAAGTTTCTTAAAATTCATAATATCGTTTCTAAGAGAGATGATCTTAGAGGGAGGAAAATACTTAGAGATAAAAGCATCTTCGCACTTATTCCATGAATCAATGCTATTTTTAGGCAAAGAAGAGAACCAAGTTTTAGCACGATCTCTAAGCGAAAATGGAAATAGCTTCAATTTAACAATATCATTATCCACATCTTTCTTCTTCTGCATATCGCACAAATCAACGAAGTTGTTCAGATGGGTAGCGACATCTTCACTAGGAAGGCCAGAAAATTGATCTTTCATGACAAGATTCAACAAAGCAGCATTAATTTCACAAGATTCAGCATCGGTAAGAGGAGCAATCGGAGTGCTAATAAAATCATTGTTGTTGGTATTGGAAAAGTCACACAATTTAGTATTATCTTGAGCCATCGTGAAAAACAATCAAACCAACACACAAGCAAACAAGAAGCAAGCGAAAAGAAGCGGACGGAAAATGGCGAATAAGACGGCAAGGGTGAAGTGGGGGAGAGGAAAACGAGAGGCAAATGGCAAATAATGTAATGCGAGGGAGAAGAGTTTGTGATGGGTACTTGGTATGTCTTGACTTGTGCGTAGATCTCCCCGGCAACGGCGCCAGAAATGGCTAGTTGACGGGAGATCAAATCTTGACTTGACTTGGCGTAAGCCTCCCCGGCAACGGTGCCAGAAATCCTTCTTGCTACCTCTTGAGCATGCGTTGGTTTTCCCTTGAAGAGGAAAGGGTGATGCAGCAAAGTAGCGTAAGTATTTCCCTCGGTTTTTGAGAACCAAGGTATCAATCCAGTAGGAGACTACACGCAAATCGCCTAGTACCTGCACAAACAATCAAGAACCTTGCAACCAACGCGATAAAGGGGTTGTCAATCCCTTCACGGCCACTTGCAAAAGTGAGATCTCATAAAGATAATAAGATAAATATTTTTGGTATTTTTGTTGTATAGATTGGAAAATAAAGATTGCAAAATAGTAAACCAGAATTATAGATCGGAAACTTATATGATGTAAAGTAGACCCGGGGGCCACAGGTTTCACTAGTGGCTTCTCTTAAGATAGCATATATTACGGTGGGTGAGCAAATTACTGCCGAGCAATTGATAGAAAAGCGCATATTTATGAGAATATCTAGGCATGATCATGAACATAGGCATCACGTCCGTGTCAAGTAGACCGAAATGATTCTACATCTACTACTATTAATCCACACATCGACCGCTATCCAGCATGCATCTAGAGTATTAAGTTCATAAGAACGGAGTAACGAATTAGGCAAGATGACATGATGTAGAGAGATAAACTCAAGCAATATGATATAAACCCCATCTTTTTATCCTCGATGGCAACAATACAATACGTTACGGTTCCCTTTCTGTCACTGGGATCGAGCACCACAAGATTGAACCCAAAGCTAAGCACTTCTCCCATTGCAAGAAAGATCAATCTAGTAGGCCAAACTAAACCGATAATTCGAAGAGACTTGCAAAGATATTAAATCATGCATATAAGAATTCAGAGAAGAATCAAATATTGTTCATAGATAATCTTGATCATAAACCCACAATTCATCGGATCTCGGCAAACACACCGCAAAAAGTATTACATCAAATAGAACTCCAAGAAGATTGAGGAGAACTTTGTATTGAGATCCAAAGAGAGAGAGAGAAGCCATCTAGCTAATAACCATGGACCCGAAGGTCTGTGGTAAACTACTCACACATCATCAGAGAGGCTATGGTGTTGATGTAGAAGCCCTCCGTGATCGAATCCCCCTCCGGCAGATCGCCGGAAAAGGCCCCAAGATGGGATCTCACGGGTACAGAAGGTTGCGGCGTTGGAAAAGTGGTTTCGTGGCTCCCCTCGATGTTTTCAGGGGATAAGAGTATATATATAGGCGAAAGAAGTAGGTCGGTGGAGCTACGAGGGGCCCACGAGGGTGGGGGCGCGCCCTCCTGCCTCGTGGCTGCCTCATTGCTTCCTTGACTTCCACTCCAAGTCTCCTGGGTTGCTTTTGTTCCAAGAAAGATCCTCGCAAGGGTTTCGTTCCGTTTGGATTCCGTTTGATATTCCTTTTCTGCGAAACACTGAAATAGGCAAAAAACAGCAATTTGCACTGGGCCTTCAGTTAATAGGTTAGTCCCAAAAATAATATAAAAGAGCATATTTAAAGCCCATTAAACATCCAAAAGAGATAATATAATAGCATGGAACAGTCAAAAATTATAGATACATTGGAGACGTATCACCCTACAGCCGTGCTCTTCCAAGGGGAAGGAGCCCATCTGCGACAACATGGAGCGCATCCAGGGTCCGTGCTCTTCCCACGGGAACGAGCCCATCCGTGACAAGTGAGGAAACCCATGATTTGTTTTGCCGTGCCTCTTCACAGGGGGAAACCCATGATTTGTTTTGTCGAGTCCCTTTTGTAGTGTAGTGAGAATATGTCCAGTTTTAATTGCTATATCTGGTTGTTTGCAGTATGCCTTGTTTATTTCAGTTGTTCACAATGTGATGCTCTATATGTGCAATTATTTACTGTGCAGTACATTTCATCAATCCAGTTTTAAACATACCGATAGGAATGCATATATTTGCTTGCTGTTAAGCCTGTTATAGCTAGCATATGCCTCTTTTAAAGTTTTTTGATTGTTCGTTGTTTGTAGTTAGCATATGTTCAGTTTCAAATGCTATCTTTGGTTGTTCGTAGTATGCCTTGTTTATTCCAGTTATTCACAACGTGATGTTCTATATGTGCAAGTATGAACTGTGCAGTTCAATTTCATCAGTACCAGTTTCAACAATACCACTATGAATGACTACATTTGGTTGCTACATCTTGTAGTTAACACGCATTTCCATTTTTATTTAACCATAACCAGTGTACTTAGACCGGCACAATACCAGTTTGAATGACCATGTTTGCTTGTTGTTAAATGGTTGGCCTGTTGCAGTTAGCACACCTTTCCACTTGTTTTGCTTTACTAGCGTGCTTAAATCTGCACACTGAAGCTATCTTTTGGAGATTATTTTGTCTGCCATGTGTAATTTTGGTTGATGTTTAGCCTGTTGTGCTTAACATGCTTCTTGATGTACCTACACAGGAAAATTTTGTTAACGACTGCTGTTTTCCATCGAGGTTAGTTTCATCCCATGGCTTATATCTGCTCACTGTTCAGGATATCGGTAGCTGGTACCATATAGGTCGGCGGCTGATAAGGGACTAATCGGTGAATCGGACTTTTAACTGAATATATCTACAATCCATTTTTCCTTAGGTTAACTAGGGCCATATGTAATATATCTGAGGCTACATAGCAACATGCACTGTACTTAATGTCTAAATATGCAATCCTAGGGTACATAGCAACAAGGAAGAGTGTTACATTAATGTTCTAATGATGTCTAGATATACGTAGAAGAGCAGCAGCAGCAACAGCAACAACACAACCCTGTTTGGATACTCAACTTAGCTAGAGGTTATAGTTAGTTTCTAGCTCATTACTAACCCTGAACTAACTCCATCCAAAGAGTTGTTTCGATGGCAGGGTTAGATTGACAGTAAATGCACTAGGAGAACTAGCTCCAATTAGCACCTCTTGGGTTGGATACTAGTTTTTTTGGGTGGGTTATAGATGCAACTAGCTCAAACTAGCCCTCATGTTTAGATATACTTTAGGGCTATTTGAGCCTGAACTAGCTCAAACTAACTGTAACCCGTGGATACAACAGCAAATAATTTGTAAGAATGAACTAAACTCCTTCCGGCCCATAATATAAGATGTTAATTCATCTAATATGTGAGTATATTGGATGTTATAAGATACTCCCTCCGTTCCTAAATATTTGTCTTTTTATAGATTTCAAATGGACTACCACAAACGGATGTATATAGACATATTATAAAAGAGTGTTGTACTACATCATTGTGCAATTGTTGTTTAGCTTCTAATATTAACTTGGTGCTTTTAGGTACATATGTCATTGGTAAAGATCCGCGTTTCGACCCTTTCTGCGTATGGGGCAATTAGATATCGATGAACCAGCATCAAGTGAGGAAGCTGATAAAGATTGTTAGTAAAATGGGTCCAAAGATGGCAATTAAACTATAGGTTTACACTTTATCCAAGACAACAGCGAACTGCAGGATGGTAAGTAAGAACTCTGCAGCCTTGTTTTTACTGCCCATAATGAGTTGTGTTAGATGACAGTGTATGAATCTTTTTCCTTTGCAGTGGTTGCCAAAGCAGTTTACTCAAGATTACCTATCAAACTACATGATTGGTGGGCATGCAAAGGTTAAAGTATTTCTACCAGAACACGATGATTATCTAGATGTTTTCATGAAGACCGTGAAGGATGGGCGGTCGACCATCACAAGGGGTTGTACTAGAGTCGTGCGTGCCATCTGCATGGAGGAGGGCACAATATGGGCATTCCGCTTCACCTTGTTCAGCAACCAGAATATATTTCGCCTCTTTCTTTACCGTCTTTAATAGTACAAGTATACAACTATGGTTCATCATTCTTTATTTGGTTCTTATGTAATTCTTGAACATATGTACCTATGAATCGAATAATGCATTGGTTGTTTGAACCTGATGGATATGAATAAAGCTGTAGCACACATTCAAATTCAAATCCAAATCCGACACAATTTGGAATAGCAGTAATTAAATTACGGTGAAATTACGCTCTCCAGGTTTTTACGGCACACACGGTTGGTAAAACACAAACATTTGCGATATGCACCATAATCAGAGATGGTTCACAGAGAGGAAACGTGTGCAAGCATGCACACAGTTGCCGTTTGCAAAAGCGTGTGCGATGTCAGACAATAGCACAAACGGTGCGGGCAAACTAAACGTTTGTGTTAGTTGCCTTATCGTACACGATTCGCAACCATGAACTGTTTCTGATGAAGTATGCATCGTAAACGTTGCACCACATAATAGCGTGTGCGATAGTTGGCATGTACGATGATGTTACGATGGTCGGACGTTTCGTAATCCTGTCGGACACTCGTACGACGATTAGCTATTCTTCTTAACGGTGAACCGTTTGTGATGGGCCGCGCATCATACACGTTCTATAATAGTGAACCGTTTGTGATGGGCTGCGCATCGTAAACGTAGCACCACAGAATACCGACTGCGATAGCAATGCGAGCAGAAATGAGTAGGAGTACTGTAGGGGCCCTATCCCCGACGGTTTCTGGGTCATGTGGGAAGGACCCCCCTATCGCCCACACTCACTTAGCGACGGTTCCAAATGCCGTCACGGAAAGGGGTAAAACCCCGTTTTTTATGACCGACGCGCACCAGTGCGTTGTGACATTTGATAGCACACAAGGTGTTCCTCTGGTACTCGGGAGTTGCATAATCTCATAGTCAAAGGAATGTGTATAAGTCATGAAGAAAGCAATAACAATAAAACTTAACGATCATTATGCTAAGCTAACGGATGGGTCTTGTCCATCACATCATTCTCCTAATGATGTGATCTCGTTCATCAAATGACAACACATGTCTACGGTCAGGAAACTTAACCATCTTAGATTAACGAGCTAGTCAAGTAGAGGCATACTAGGGACACTTTGTTTTTGTCTATGTATTCACACATGCATCAAGTTTCCGGTTAATACAATTCTAGCATGAATAATAAACATTTATCATGACATAAGGAATTATAAATAACAACTTTATTATTGCCTCTAGGGCATATTTCCTTCAGTCTCCCACTTGCACTAGAGTCAATAATCTAGATTACATTGTAATGATTCTAACACCCATGGAGTCTTGGTGCTAATCATGTTTTGCTCATGGAAGAGGCTTAGTCAACGGGTCTGCAACATTCAGATCCATATGTATTTTGCAAATCTCTATGTCTCCCTCCTTGACTTGATCGCGGATGGAGTTGAAGCGTCTCTTGATGTGTTTGGTTCTCTTGTGAAATCTGGATTCCTTCAGTAAGGCAATTGCTCCAGTATTGTCACAAAAGATTTTCATTGGACCCGATGCACTAGGTATTACACCTATATCGGATATGAACTTCTTCATCCAGACTCCTTCATTTGCTGCTTCCGAAGCAGCTATGTACTCCGCTTCACACGTAGATCCCGCCACGACGCTTTGCTTGGAACTGCACCATTTGACAGCTCCACCATTCAATATAAATATGTATCCGGTTTGCGATTTAGAGTCATCCGGATCAGTGTCAAAGCTAGCATCGACGTAACCATTTACGACAAGCTCTTTGTCACCCCCATAAACGAGAAACATATCCTTAGTCATTTTCAGGTATTTCAGGATGTTCTTGACCGTTGTCCAGTGATCCACTCCTGGATTACTTTGGTACCTCCCTGCTAAACTTATAGCAAGGCACACATCAGGTCTGGTAGACAGCATTGCATACATGATAAAACCTATGGCTGAGGCATAGGGAATGACTTTCATTTTCTCTCTATCTTCTGCAGTGGTCGGGCATTGAGTCTGACTCAACTTTACACCTTGTAACAAAGGCAAGAACCCTTCTTTGACTGATCCATTTTGAACTTCTCCAAAACTTTATCAAGGTATGTGCTTTGTGAAAGTCCAATTAAGCATCTTGATCTATCTCTATAGATCTTGATGCATTATATATAAGCAGCTTATCATGATGTGCATTACCGAGAGGGCCCAGAGATACCGAGAGGGCCCAGAGATACCTCTCCAATACTCGGAGTCACATTGCTTGCAAGGCTTATCATGATGTGCATTACCGAGAGGGCCCAGAGATACCTCTCCAATACTCGGAGTGACAAATCCTAATCTCGATCTATGCCAACCCAACAAACACCTTCGGAGACACCTGTAGAGCATCTTTATAATCACCCAGTTACGTTGTGACGTTTGATAGCTCACAAGGCATTCCTCCGGTATCCGGGAGTTGCATAATCTCATAGTCGAAGGAATATGTATTTAACATGAAGAAAACAATAGCAATAAAACTGAACGATCATTATGCTAAGCTAACGGATGGGGCACCGCATGTTCTTTCAGTAGGTACATGCACCACATTATCATTGCCAGCTGTAGGTTCAAACTGCTTGTTCCATAATTCAAAACCATCCTTTAACAAGAAGTCCTCTCCTTCACCTGACATGGAGGAGCCTAAAATCAAATCCACTTGGGATCAACATGCTCTGGAATTTGCATAGCATTGCCAATGTTGGAGAAACTGAATATGGGAAAAGCTAAACCATGAGGGGCACCAAGGCTGTTACATCCAGAACTGTCAGGGATAGGTAGCTCCTTGTTAATATCCAAAAGGTTGTCCTCCTGGGCCCTTGGAGTTGAGTTGCCATCCTGAGATTCAGAGTCACCAGCTATGTGAGGATCAGTTAGCTCCAAAACAATAGGTGGGTCATTGGCTACAACATCAGGATTAATCTGCTGCAATGCAGGCACAGACAACTACAATATTTCTGGAAGAGGTGGTGGAGCATGAATGTCCACAAGCATTGGATTTTATACTACAACAACTGGTATCAAGTCTTCCTTTACTAGGAGATTGGGCAAATGCATCAACTGCATCTCAACAGGCTGAACATGCTCCTCATTCTTTAGATGGACATGCTCAAGTATGACTTGGGGAGCCAAGAGTTCCTCCAGCTCTTGCATGTTTGGACCTCCACTCATAGAGGCAGCTGAGTTAGCACCAACAGATATATCATCAACCTGAAGCCCAAGTGACAGAGTGAGTCCACTGCCCTACTCAATTTTAGGTTGAATCACCTCCACTTCTAATGGTCCAATCAGATCATTCAACTCTAGAAACTCTCCAACATGTAATTCTACATCCACAAGTTGTTGTTGTTGTTGTTGTTGTGGCATAGCCCAATGTCCCCAAGCTTAAACTGGCTCAATGGCATGATCATTTACCAACTCCTCATGATTAACAATGTCAATGTTATCTTGCTAGACTAGGTGGAAAGCACCAGGTCCAACCACCAAATTTTGTTTTGGGTGGTGGAATTGCTCCTGGGATCTTGGGTGAGGATTGCCATCCTCTAGCACTGGTTCTTCATCTCAAGGTGGGTTACCAACATGCATATCCTGGATGATCCCAATAGGACAGGTCCAAGACTGTCCACTAAAATTATTTGCACCAGAAACCAAGATGCTATCAGGAATATCTTTTAGTCCATTGATCTTGACCTTAAGAACAACAGTGGAATCATTGCATTTGACTCTATCCCAAACCATAAGCTGGCCGAAGCTAGCAGTAGCATTTGATAGTTCGTGAAACAAGCGCATATCAGTCGGGAACCCAACTACCAACAGCCAAACATCCCTATTCAAATAGAAATTCTTCCAATTCAGCCCCTCATTATGCCTCTGGAAGACAATATGAATGTCACCAAAAGCATGCAGACCTCTGTTAACCAAAAAATCCCTATCTGTCACGGCTTGCCCAAAAGGGCATCTTTAGATTGAAGAGACCCCCATGCATTTGGACTGAAAGAAATCATATAGGACTTCTCTGACATTGACAAAATCTGCCTCACCTTGTGGCATGGGGATGATGGTGGCAATCGCAAGGTCCTCATTGGCAGGAACCAGATTGCCATGGATCACCCGACAGCGAGCATGCCTCCCCTCAACTTCAATCGTGTGGCATCCGACGGAGATGAAAGGTGAAGGGTCGGACGGAAAGGTGGCCATATTCGGCAGTGCATGGGAGCTCGAGGGAGTAACAACGAAAACCCCAAGCGATGAATGCAGATGTTGCAGTGGAGCAGAGGGATGGTGGGAATTGGAGTCGTCAAGGAGATGGGTTGGCTCACTGCGAGGTTGCCTCGAAGCGCGGATGCCTAGCTGATTTGACTGCACAAGAGAATGATTCGAGTCGCTTGCATTGGGGGCCCTCGGAGCAGAGAGGCGGTTCGCACAGTTTTCAACCAAAAAAAGGACTCCTGATTTATGTGATCAGAGGGGGGAGCCGGATCGTTAATTACGCCTCAAAATATGCAATTACTCTGAATGTGGCCTAATCTTTTGCACCCATGACAACAGATTATATTAGTGCACTTGGGCCGAAGGTGGCCCAAAGACAGACAGCAAACACCGAAATTCTGATGGTTGTTATGGCCTCTTGATTTCCAATCCTGTTATGGGCCTCTTGGTTACCAATACCCAGAGTCAGTCCAACTGTTTGAACTGCCGGTGATCCCGCCCTACCAATAGCGGTGTTATTGGGCGAAGTTAATATGGGATTTGAAGCTGACCTTGATTGAGTCAAATGTTTCAAAAGTGGAAGAACGCGAGGATTAGACGAACTAATCATCACAACATCTTAGGGGTGGAGGAGGGAATTCTGGGGGTTTGAACAGCATAAACATATGACCTACGATCTTTGGATCGATCAACGAGGGTCCATTCATGATCTAACTCTCCTTGATTAAAGCCAGAATTCTTTGCGAAAATCCAGACCACCATTGCCTCAAAGAAAGAAACCCATATTAAAAAGCTCATTAGAGCAATTGCCACCTTTGATGATGGCAAAGCCCACATCTCTAGAAGAAACACTGAGTTTGAAAGAACAATTCTGCATGCAAGAAACCTTGAAGCGGGAGGCATGACCCCCGAAGCAAGATTGAAGGATGAGACTAACCGAGTCATTGTTGATTCACAGCTTGGATCTTGAGAGCTTAGCAACTAGGAAGAATTCCTTGAGATCACCTCCATCAAAGTGGTTGATCGGGACACCAAATTGCTTCCAGATGAATGCTTCAAAAGCCAAGCCAGGTTCGAACTTGAGATCGGAAAGGGCCATGGTGAGGAAGGTGTGGGTGGTCGCCGGCACCGGAGTGGCAACCGACAGGGAAGGGGTGGCCACCGTGGTCGGGGTGGCGCACGATGCTAGGAGGAGAGGAAGTCGAATTTTCATAAGGTCTCGATCCGCTAAATTGCTATTGATCCTCATATGCATGTCAAACGAAGGAGGCTGGACCGGGATGGGCAATTGGTGCACCCTGTTGGATGGTCGGCTCCCAACCACTGTCGCAGACACATCCGGATGTGTCCACGGCCGTCTGGTGTGTTTGACTTAATGAACCGCGTTGACCCTAAGCTTGCTTGTACAGTACCGCTACCAGTAGAAGTTAGAGTGACAAGTGATGGACGATGTTTACTAAAAGTAGTACGTACGGTACGTATGTAGTGTTGTTGTACCACCAGGGACCGGATATGTTCATATATTGTTCGTGCTTCCTTTTTTTTTGAGTAAAGGTGCATGAGATAACATCTGTTAGTTTCGACTTCGAAACGCGCGGTGAGCTCATGCTACGCATTCTGATGTGTTTTGCATCACCACTCCACTTGTGAAAGGAATAGTCAAACAGAGGCAGCACTGCTAGCTGCAATAATTGAAAATTAGGGTTTTGGAGTGGTAATTCTTAGCTCATCAATCATCACGCGTACAGGCCAGGGAATAGCTAGTGTCGGCGTCATTGGAAGGACTAGCTTTTGGAGAATGTGTGTGTGGCCTCAAAGCACATGCATACCATGTTAGGGCTACGCCTACGCTTGTCGCTGTCGGGTTGGGTACGTGGATTAGTCGTCACTAGCTAATTGCCTGAATCCCGGCAAAACGAGTCAAAGCAGAGCACATCACACATATACATATTGGCAAAAAAAGAAGTTGTTTTATAGCCCATTAAGGGATTAATCCTCTAACAAAATATGATCCAGGTTAGTTCAAAGGACCTAGTATTTTTTTCTGTGGATCGAAGGAGGGTCAATTCCCTCATGAAAACACTCTGGCAGTGCCGGCCGGCACACTACATAATTAGGCAGTACCTTTACTTTGTCCAGGGAATCTCACGTACGCGTTGCTTATGGTCGACGTCAGCAAGTTGCAACAACCACCTCGCACTTGGGGGTCGTATGTACGGCGGGGCAGCCATGCACACCCATTTCGCAATGAATACCCAATGTAGGTATGTGTTGCACGCGAGGATACGCAAGACATCCCACATGCACCCGCGCGTCGGTGCATGCGTAACGTGGCCTATTGGAGCAGAGCAATACCGCACAAGATCAACAGAGTCCAACTGGAAAGTTGATCAAGATAGCCACAAGAATACTACTCCCTCCGTTCCTAAATATAAGTCTTTGTAGAGATTTCACTATGAAGTAGATACGGATGTATCTAGATGCATTTTAGAGTATAGATTCACTCATTTTGTTCTGTATGTGGTCCATAGTGGAATCTCTTCAAAGACTTATATTTAGGAACGGAGGGAGTATTAGTTAATTATGTGGTAGTGCTCTTACGTACGTACAGTATATGGGTGCATAGAAGTTATGTAGTACATCTAACAAACTGGGGCCCCGCCACTTGAATTAAACAAATGTTGCATAGTGAGTCTGACCTTTAGCACAGTATGTGTATGTATGGACATGGACTGTATGCACGAGGGCTGAGGCCAAGTCCAACATTTCCGCCAAATACTGATCAACAGTCTTTCCTCCTTCCCCAGGGCCTCGTGGGCAACACATGCACAATTTGGCCTGGCCTCAGCTCATATGGCCCCTTTGAAAGTCCAGAAAGAAACCATACACACACAGCATATGCTTGCCCTGTAGAATAAGAGTCTCAGAGCAGGAAAAGTGTGCTTTCCGTGGGCTTGCTTGAGCACTTGTTCAGTGGCTTGTTTGCCGAGATAATTGCCCTAAATCGAGCCTCTTGTGATCACATGTAAGCTTTCCGTGCGTGCGTGCATGCATGTGAGGTGTTTTGGTTTTACGACCATCGAAATGGGTCGCTTTCATACTGTCGGTTGACGCCTGCCCGCTCTGATTATTCGGAGCATGTAATGATTGTTAACTCGTTGTGTGCATCGGCTTCCACAGGGAACCCGGCATGTTATCTGAACTCGGAATTGCGACTCCCCTGCCATTTACACACACACCGACGTCGACCCCCGCCGGTGGAGCATGCATGTTCGGGCCTCCACGTAGAGCGGACCGTATCTTTCAACAGTGCAATTATTAACGCAGAATTGGGGATGGTATCGTTTTGTGTAGTAGTATACTCGACCGACCACAATGGACGTAATCAGGAGCCTGTCGCAAATGCACTATTAAATGATGATTGGTCGACTGAGCTCTTGGTGGGCTCTGCGCGAGTGCTGATCTTTCATCGCCATTCAGTGAATTTTCAGACGCTCAGCCTGAGTGGGGAACCTCCCCGGTTCCATTTTTGCACTAAATTACTGAAAAAGGATTTCCCCGCTTTATATTATAAAGCAAACATCATTACATACATGCTAGCGAGCCGAACAAACACATGCCACCACGGCACACAACGAACACACTCAAGGCTAGATACAAAAGTGCCGAGCACCATCACACCACTCGAACACAACCAAGCACACAAAATATGAGCTATGAAGAACCACTTGGAGCCACCAAGGGGGTGAGATGGACCATGACGAAGCAAGAACTCCAAGACGGTGCCTCCCAGAAAGGTACGATCACGGATAGCCGCCACCGTCCGATCCGCAGACCAAGTTTTCACCCGGAGCGACGCAGGGGATGGGAGCACCACGACAGAGCCTTCAAGAAGGATACGACGTCCACGGACGCCGTCACCGATGGCCAAAAAAGGACTGGGCAAGTGATGAACCCCGGTGCTCGCACCCCGCTGACACACTCCTGCTCCGCCAACCACCCGCAGCCACATCCCCCGCGAAACCATGGCTGCCAGCCCGCACCTGAGAGGCTGAGACGCAGGTTCCGCCCCTGAATGACACGTCTCCCGCCGCTAGGGCCGCCGCCCAACATCCAGACACCCCCAAGACCATTCAAAGAGACCAACTTTGCACCAAAGGGACACCATTGACCGACGAACCGCAGCATACATCCTGCCTTGAACATCGCCGAAGCTGCGACAGCCAACACGCGGCCAGGGATAGGGGGAGGTGGGGGAGCGGACGCATCCGGACCGGCACACCCCTGTGCCAGTGACGGGGGCCCGAGCATGTCGGCGCCACCCATCCCTCTAGCCAGCCTCCCCACCGGACACACCATTGTGCCGCCCCACCTTGGCGGAAAACGCAGCACCGCGCAAGGCCACCGACGCAGACCCGACTACCGGCAAGGGGGGCCCCAAGTACAACCTCCGAACGCCAAGAATACTCACCGGGGAGCCCATCTACCCTGCCGTCGTCGTCCAGCCGGCGGGACGACTGGATCCCGACCAGCATGCCCACTAGCCAGCGCCGCTGCGCCTCCACCACCACCAGCCAAGGCCACGGTAGGGGCGGACGCCCGCAGCCCAAGCCGTCTGCGGCCCTCACCGTCTAGGCCCAGATCTGGCCGAGCCGCCGTCGGAGCCCGCCGCGCACCACCTCCGTTGCAGCCCCTTCACGCCGCCGCCCACAACTCGCGTCACCGCCGCCGGCTGCTGCCGCCACGCCGCCGCCCCCCGAGAAAACGCCGCGCCGCCGTCCGACCCGGAAGCCCGCGCTTGCCGGACCGAGAGGGGGAAGGAGAGGGCCACGCCGCCGCCAGCACTGGCCGGGCTTTGCCCGCCAGTACGTCAAGGCGGCGGCTAGGGGAGGGAGGCTCGAGGAAGGGGGGCTGGAGGCGGCACCCCGGGCGCTCGTGGGAGCGCCGCGGGAGGAAGGGGGAAGCCGTCGGGCCTGTTGGTGATGTTGAGAAGAGGTAATAATTTGCACTAAATTAAATCCTTGCATTTGTTCCAACAGCACAGTTCAACAGAAAGAAAGAGACACAAGCGCACCGGCAGGCCTGAAACACGATCGAGATAATGAGGGCACGTCCTCTCTCGCCCGCCCACTTCAGCATCGCGGAGGTTGTATTCGCCTCTTTGCGCTGTCCCACTAGCGCAAGGCCGCATGCAGAAGTCTGGGAGTGAAGGCTAGGGTTACAGGAACCACACATCTACGGAATTGTGCCAAAAACCACTAATTTTTTGTCTATTTTTTTGCAAAAAACACTAGTTGACTGCTTTAGCCCATTTAATGATGATTATGACAGGTGGAGCCCACTTTTGTTGACGTGGCGTAACGGTTCGAGATGAACGTCGTTAGATGCTTTTTTTTGCCAAAACCCCCCCAAACTCTGCTCGCTGCTCAGCCGATGTATGAACTCCCCCCGCCGCCGGCGGCATGCCCTGCTAACGTCGCCGCCCCTCCCTCCCCGGCCTGCCGCTGTCTTCAAGCTAGATCCGCCGCCGTCGCCAAGCATATCAGGCGAGGGAGGCCGTCGCGAAGAGGGAGGCCAGCGCCGCCCCATGCCCGTCCCTCTCCGACGCCGCTCCACGCCGGTCCCTCTCAGGCGCCACCCCATGCTTGTCCCTCTCCGACGTCGCCCCACGCCGGTCCCTCTCCGGCGTCGCCCCATGCCCATCCCTCTCCGGCGCCGCCCGACCTGCATCACGGGAGATGGGCCGCCCCTGTCTACCGGCGCACGACCCCGGGGCCGCCCCTGTCCACCGGCGCACCACCTGGCGACGTCCATGTCCGCCTGCGGACGACCCTGGGGCCACCCCTGTCTGCCGGCGCACGACCCTCGAGCACGCCCCGCCGCACGACCCAGACGAGGTCATCAACCCCCTGCTGTTGTGGCTCATCTGCGGCGGCGACCCAGGCAGGAGCTTGCGGCGGCTTCGGCCATGGAGGCAAGCGGCGCCGCGCGCCCCCTCGCCGGCGACAAGAACCATGGCCGGCCGGGGTAATGCTGCTCTGCTCGCCTGCTCGGGGAGACAAATCAAGGAGCTGATTGCTTTTTTTGATTTTTGACTAAGGGGATCTTTGTAAAATTATAGTGTCTGTTTTGTAAGTCTAGAAAACTCCTCATCTAACGGCGTCTAACTTAACCGTTACGCCACGTCATCATTTACGTGACCCACCTGTCATAACCATGCTCAAAACGATCTAAGCCGTCAACTAGTGTTTTTTGCAAAAAATTAGACAAAAAATTAGTGGCTTTTGGCACAATTCCGTAGATGTGCGGTTTCTGCAACCCTAGCCTGAAGTGTCGATGTTTTTTGCAATTCACTCGAAGTCTGGTGTGAGAGCATGTCTAGCCCACTTCTATCCTATATCTTTTTCGAGGAAAAGCCCACTTCTATCCTGTAACTAGATGACTTGTTGGGTTTATAGCACAAAGACCAAATGCAACAAGAAAGTTAGGCGGATTATTAGAAAGAAAATTTTAACGAATCATCAAAAAGTATGATGTTAATTTATGAGATGATAGCCTACGACGTGATGTTAGTTTAATTCAGTTGAATTGGTTTTGCTTGCCGTGGGAAAGTAACAGCGTCAAATGCAACCTAGAAGTTCATTCAAAAAAAAAGGCAACCTAGAAGTTGAGCAACGTATACGAAATCAGTTTTACTAAAGCACATCTAAGTCCTATATCATTGATTTTACATCGAGATTCGTGTGGATATTTTTCTTTTTTTTCATCTTTATGCTTGATTCACTCACTTAGATGTGCAATAATTAGAGCACATCTAAATGTGCCCTAAACACATCCATATGAAATATGTTTTCATGAATTATTTATCGTACTGTGACATTGATTTATGGAATGACGATCTGCAACTGCAATGACAGCAACGGGTCAACCACACAGGCAATCACACTTCCTATTGGACCTTTAAATCAATGCACATGCATCGTACTCCCTTCGTTCCAAATTATTCGTCGTGGTTTTAGTTCAAATTTGAACTAAAACCACGACGAGTAATTTGGAATGGAGGGAGTAGAATTTTAGCCCTAGTTCTTTCGGATACAATTCGATCATACATAAAATGTGTATCCGGACCCCTACATGCCTGTGAACAAACATACAGATGACCACACAAGAAACCACATACAATCATAGGCACGGTGGTATAATAGCGTTACATAAAACAAGCACATGACCGCACAGTTATTTAGATATAGTAATCCAGGGTTCACAACCCAACGAACAACGATTTACAACTCTTTGATCATCGTTAGCGTTGGGTCATACTATGCCAGAAAGGTTGAAGATGTTTACCGTAAAACTAACCTCAACCAGGTCCTTGAAGGTGAGGAAGTGGCGGATCTGCAGCCTATGAGCTACGGCGAAGCCATCCCACCTTTTTTTTTTAGAAAAGGAGGATGACCCCCGGCCTCTGCATCTGGGCGATGCATACGGCCACTTTATTAATTATTCTCACAAGACCTTACAAAGTAATACAATAGTAAGACTAAAGCCGCCGTCTAATCATCTCCATCCAGCTGATGAAGGGGCGCAGATAGCCTGGGCCTAATACCAAACAGACATCGCAGCCAAACCTAACATCTAAGACCTGAGAACCCATCCAGGACGCCTGCCGGGCATGGGTCTCACCGGTCCGGCGTGCACTCAGATGCCGCCGCCGCCAACTGCCACCGCTCCATCTTCAGAACTGTCTTGATGCATCAACCTTGCTCGGTCTAGCTAACGTCGACGCCACCACGGCGCCAAACGGCACCTCCTCCCTGCGCGCAAACAGCTGAACACATCGCGGTCGCCACTGATACACCTCAGCGCCATGCTGCCAGGTATCACCAGCCGACACAGCTTGAAGTCCTTGGAAGATCTGTCGTGCGTAGCACCTGCCGACCAGGCATGACAAGGCGTAGCACCTGTCGGTCAGGCATGACTTGACATCACCACCGAAGCTCCGTGCAAGACGAAGCCGCTCCACCTCCTGCCTCTGACCTCCAGCGCTGCTCCGCAAACGATGCTCCCAAGAGAGAAACGACACCGCAGTGCCGCCATCGTCCGATCTGGAACACCAGATCCTAGGGTTTCCCCCGGAACAGCACGAGTGGGTCGACAATAGTTACACGACGATGCCTTCATCAAGGTAACGGCGAGAACGCCGCCATCGCCTGCCATCGGCTCGGTTTTCACCGGCAACCATGTCTCCCCTACTCGCAGCCGGGACAAGATGATGGATCACGAGATCCGATCACCAAGCCTCTGGCCGGCCATCTCGGGAAGAAGATGACCACCACGTCCAGCAGTGTCACCACGCCTGGCACGCGTCGCCGCCGACACCCCCATGGTGCCTAGAGGCCGACAAGCCCCGACGATTCCCCTCCAGCCGCCATGGCCCAGACCCCGGCACCACCAGATCCAGATCGGATCGGGGTTCAGGGCCCCAAGCCGTAACCGCCGCGGAGGCAGCACCACTGGACGGTGCCAAGCCCTCCAGCCCGCCGCCGAGTCATCGCCGGAGCTTCGCCGCGCCACGCCGCCAAGCCGCCGCCGGGATAACTCGTGCCGCCACTAGAGAAGCCGCAGCCGCCGCGCGTTGGAGAGGCCTCAAGCCGCAGCAGCCCCGCCGCCAGGCAGGGGCGCCGCCACCCAGCACGCCCTCCGCCGCGCCGCTGGGCCCCGCCCAGCCCAGCGCCGTCCCGCGCCGGACGCCAACCGCGAGGAGAGGGGCAAGATCCCCGCCGCCACCAACGCCAGCCGGTCTTTGCCCGGCGGCGCTGTGCGGTGGCGGCGGGGGGAGAAGTCGACGAGGGAGGACGAGGGGCGGCGGCTAGGGTTTCCCACCCTTAATAAATGGAAAGTCTCCCATTGCCATGCCGGAGCTTGACCCTACAGTGGCAACCAGTATTCATCCTCAACACGATCTCTTTTAGGATGACACTCATGTGCTCACGTAATACATCGGGAATCCAGGTGTTAGAACAACCTTCCGGAAGTGGGTTGAAGTAGCGTTCTCATGAAAGTGACCAACATTCGTTGGCCTTCACCGATGCTTCTTTGAGACGGTGGCTTCTACCATATCCTCGCCTTTGGAGTAGGCGAGTAGCTGTCTGGAACATCTTTGTTAATGACCAATTTTCCCATGGATTAATGCCACGAAGAACTTAGGCTCACCACACTATAGAAAAATATTGTGCATTTTTTAAATGATAGCATTTGAAAAAAATGTATCAATGCGTATTTGAAAAATGTTGAACACGTACTCGAAAAAAGTTCAAAAGCATGTGTTTGAACAAAATGTGAAAAATGTTTTTGAATAATGTTAAACATATATAAATAAATGTTTTTATATATATACGAAAAATGTACAATGTGTATGAATGAATAGATATGATAATCTGTATTTCAATTATTTTAAATTATTATTTAAAAAATGTTAAACATGTATAAAAAAAGGTTCCTTATGTATAAGAAACACGGTCAATGTATATGGAAAAAGTGGAACTAAAACAATATATATATATATATATATATATATATATATATATATATATAATTTAATTGTTTATTTTAAAAATGTTAAACATGTATGAAATAATGTCTCATATGTATGTGAAAATTGTACAACATGCATGAAAAAACTTGACATCAAAACATATATTTAAAAAATGCTAATCATATATTTATTAACTGTTAAATATGTATAACAAGATTTTCTATATGTGTAGGAAAAATGTAAACATGACTTTTTTTTTGAAAAGTGTTAATCCTGTATTTGAAAAATGATGAAGACGTATAAAAATGCTCTTGACGTATATAAAAAATGTACATTATGTGTGAAAAAAGGTAGGCATATATTGAGAACAGGAAAAAAAGAAAGTAAACTGAATAAAACAGTGGAACAAAGTGAAAAGCGAAGAAAACATGTAAAAATCGAGGAAGAAACAAAGGAAACTGAAGAAAAGCAAAAAAGAAAATGTAATCCCCGAAGAAATAAAAAAACACTGCAAAATAACAAAAAATAGTCAAATCAACATAACAGTACCGGACCATCCTAACAGTCGTCCTCTAGACGAGCTTTAAAATAAATAGGCGATGCATAGCCCTGGTGCGCGGGGATCCTAACCCTTGGGTGCGTCGGAGGATAGAGACCAAACGCGAAGCCCCGACCGCGGTAAGCAACCAGCGTGTTAGTCGGTTTACATGTTCTTCTATCCGTCGTATTTTCTTTCTTTTCTTTTTAACCCTGCCTTTTATCCTTTAGATTCGTGATCATTAAAAAATATGAAGAATTTTCAAATTCATGTTTTTTTAAAAGTCATAAACAAAAGTAACAAATATTTTTGAAATCCAAAACAATTTTAGACTCTTAAATAATTTCCAAACCGGTAAACATTTTGTACGTTCATGAACATTTTTTAAACCATGAACAATTTTCCAAAATTCATGAACTTTTGTCAAACTCGTGAATATTTTTAAAGTCACAAACCTTTTTTAAAATCTTTGTTTGTTTAAAAAATCATGAACAATTTTAAAAATCATGAACTTTTCTTGAAATCATGAATACTTTCAAATTCACAAACATTTTTAAAATTTTTGAGCATTTTTACAAATTCATGAACACATTTTTTAATTTCGGGACACTTTTTGAAATCCTTGAATTGTTTTTGAATTCTTGAACATTTTGAATCGGTAATTTTCTTGAACCAATAAACATTTCTGAAATTCATGTAATTCAAAATTGCCCATGAAATTGACTTAGTTTTTGAATTTTAAAAAGTTCTTAGATTTCATAAAATAAAAAGAAAAAGGAAAAGAAAAAACAAAAAATCGGAACAATACGCGTCCTCGAAGAAACTAGAGAGAACCCAAAATATAAAAAACCGGTGGAACCTTCTAGAAGGCTCTCAAAACTAATAATGGGAAAACCACAGACGATACAAACGTGTATGATGTGAACGAAGTATTACCTATAGATGGACTGCCCGTTACACCCTTCCACGGGGTTTGCACCTTTTACTAATGCACCTAATATGGAGTGTATGGAGCCGCACAACCTGAGCTCAAACCAGATTTTTTGGCGAACTTGGTTCGTGTTTGCGGTAGTGAGCAGCTCCCAATTCTAGTTGGGGACGATTTTAACATTATTCGAAGATGGGAGGAAAAAAACAATGATAACTTTTACGGCAGATGGTCGTTTATGTTTAATATGATCATTGAAAGCATGGATCTTAGAGAGATCGAGCTTTCCGGTAGAAAATTCACTTGGGCCAACACGTTACCAAATCCAATGTATGAGAAGTTGGGTCGTGTCCTCACTAGCGTCGAATGGGAGCAGAAGTTTCCTATGATGACGGTCCAAGCGTTGTCGCGCGCGATTTCCGACCATACCCCATTGCTTGTTGACTCTGGAGTGGCAACTCATGTGGGAAATAAAAATATTTTCTCTTTCGAATTAGCATGGTTTGAAAGAGAAGGGTTTTTGGATCTAATAGCAAGGGAGTGGGCTAAAGATTCAGGAGGGAGGTCGAATGTAGAAAGATGGCAGAATAAGATTAGGCACCTAAGACAGTGGTTGGGCTAAACATTTGAGCGGGGTATATAAGGTTGAAAAGGAAAAGCTCCTTGACCTTATTAATTCCTTCGAATTAAAAGCCGAATCCTCCATTCTAGATTCCAGGGAGCTGGAAACTAAATTTGAAGCGGAAATGAGACTGAAAGAATTGCTCTGAGAGGAGGAATTGAAGTGGGCACTAAGAGCTAAAGTACGAAAAGTCGTCCAAGGGGACGATAACACTCAATTCTTCCATATGATTGCGAATGGCAAGCATTGAAAGAAGAGAATCTTTCAGCTCGAGCAAGATGAGGGGACGATTTTAGGACAGGAGAACCTAAAACTATATATCACCAATTACTATGAGCAGCTTTTTGGGCCACCTAAGGATAATTTTGTGTCCTTAGATGAGTCCAGGGTTGAGGATATCCCTCAACTTGCAACAGCTGAGAACGATATTTTGACCGCCCCATTTTCGGAGAAAGAGGTGTTTGAGGCAATTTCGCAAATGAAGAATAATAAAGCTCCCGGGCCGGATGGGTTTCTGGCTGAGTTTTATAAAAAGTGCTGGCACATCATTAAGGGTGATTTGCTTCCGATGTTCCATGATTTGTTTTTTGGACATTTGCAGCTATTTCACTTGAATTTTGGAACGATTACGTTACTTCCAAAGAAAACAGAGGCGGTGCGGATTGAGCAGTTCAGGCTGATCTGTCTTTTTAATGTCAGCTTAAAAAATTTCACCAAGGTGGGAACTAACAAGCTTACGCAGATTGCGCACTCTGTGATGCAGCCATCTCAAACTGCTTTCATGCCGGACAGAAAGATCCTAGAAGGGGTTGTGGTCCTACATGAAACGCTCCATAAAATCCACACGTAAAAACTAGATGGGGTGATTTTTAAGGTGGATTTTGAAAAAGCGTACGATAAGGTTAAATGGCCATTTCTTCAGCAGGCCTTGCAGATGAAAGGATTCGGTCAATCCTGGAGGAACCAGGTGGATTCTTTCACGCAAAAAGGAAGTTTCGAAATCAAAATGAATGATAACATAGGTCATTATTTTTAAACACACAAGAGTCCGAGGCAAGGAGACCCGATGTCACCTATTCTATTCAAGATAGTGGTAGACATGTTGACGGTCCTAATAATAAGAGCTAAGGACAATGGCCAGGTAGGCGGGCTCGTCTCGCATCTAGTGGACGGAGGAGTGTCTATCTTACAGTACGCTGATGATACTATCATCTTCATGGAGCATGATTTGGCAAAAGCAAGAAACATGAAGCTTGTCTTATGCTTATTCGAACAGTTGTCGGGGTTAAAGATTAACTTCCATAAAAGTGAATTGTTCTGCTTTGGAAGAGCTAAAGACGAACAAGAAGCTTACAAACAATTGTTCGGGTGTGAATTAGGTTCCTTGCCCTTTACGTATTCGGGTATACCAATACACCATCGCAAGCTTTCCAACAAAGAATGAAAGTACATTGAGGATCGATTTGAAAAGAAACTAAGCTGCTGGAAGGGCAAGTTTATGTCATATGGAGGCCGACTAATTCTCATTAATTCGGTTCTCACGAGTATGCCAATGTTTTCTTGTCCTTTTTTGAGGTACCAGTTGGAGTTCAGAAAAGACTGGACTTCTATCGATCGCGCTTCTTCTGGCAGAGCGATGAGTTAAAACGAAAGTACAGACTCGCTAAATAATGGGATATAATCCGTAGGCCCAAAGACCAAGGGGGTCTTGGTATTGAAAATTTAGAGGTGAAGAACAGAAGTCTTCTCAGCAAAGTGGTTGTATAAGCTATCTGTAGAGACTGATGCCACATGGGCCCAGATTTTGCGTAATAAGTATCTATATTCCAAAACCTTATCCTAGGTGATGGTCAGACCGACTGATTCACCATTTTGAAAGGGACTGATGAGAGTGAAATCAGTCTTCTTCAACAGGACAAAATTTATCGTTGGAAATGATACTACCACGAGATTCTGGGAGGATATATGGTTAGGGGAGACACCCCTTGCAATCCAATATCCTTCTCTTTATAATATTGTTCAGCGAGGAGACGCTTCCGCTGCATCAGTATTACAGTCCAACCCTCTCAATATTCAATTCAGGAGGACTTTAGCGGGAAACCGTTGGGAAGCTTGGCTCCATCTTGTGAGAAGATTGATGGATGTTTACCTTACTCAACAGCCAGATTAGTTGCACTGGAAACTAACCAAGAGTGAAGAGTTTTCGGTTAAATCCATGTATTTGGACATTATCAACACTGGCCCTATACCTCGATCAAAGCATGTTTCGAAAGTCAAAGTGCCTTTAAAAATTAAAGTGTTTATGTGGTTTGTCCATAAACAAGTCATTCTAACTAAGTCCAATTTGACAAAACGCAACTGGACAGGATCTAGAAGATGTAGCTTCTGTGATCATGATGAATGTATCAAACACCTCTTTCTTGATTGCCCAATGGCAAAAAAATATGGCGGTCTGTCCACATCTACCATTCTTAAGAAGTTGCTCCCCACTTCTCCCTGTTCTCTCATCATGCACACCGTCCACATCAGCTTCATGCCACGTCAGCATTCACATGAGTCTAATTCTTAACATGCATGATGCCATGTCATCTTCCTATTACCAACATACAGAACGGACCATGGACCGCTCCCGTCCCACGCTCTTCCATCGTGCGTGTGCACGGTATAATCGGCAGCCCAAGTTGCAACTGCACCTCACACATACGTGCCATCTAGGCTTTTTTTAACTAGAATAGACGTGACCATCTAGCTAGCTTGAGCTGCCCATCGTTGATGCTAGCCCATGTAAAAATGAGGCCGTGGCCGGCTTAGTTTTGGTCGTTCGCTCTGGCCCATGTAAAATCGACATTTTTTTCTTTCTAACTAATCGCAGTACGACGCCCAGCCTTCGTCTTCTCTTCCGCTCGCCGCCGCCGCTCTCTCTTCTGTGCGCAGCCGCCCCTATCTCTTCCACTCGCCCCCTTGAAACGGCAGCCACAAATGCACATAAAAAACGCAGCATTTATCGCCTCTCATTTCCTCCCCATCACCTTGCAAGTGCGGAATAAAGTGCTAAATTTAACTGGGCAGCGGCTGCCTTCGTCTTTAAAAGGATGCCTGCACTGCCATCATCGTCGACCTGTCCGCGTCCTACTCTCGGAACCGGCCTGGCGGCCTCCACTCTGGTAGGTGATGCTTCATATTCTCAGCCACACCCATTTTTTCCTATCACCGAGACTATGCTTTTGAATCTTACAGCTTGTGTACGGATCCAAAGGTGCTCAATGTGACAGGTCTCTTGCTACTCCATTGTTATGCAGGCTCTCCTCTTTAGAAAAGTTCATTGCTTCAGTAGTCCAGCCAGTGAACACATGGACAACAAATCAAATACATATGATAGGAAGTAAGCAAGGAAAGATCAGAAGATATTTTTCGCAGTCCATTGTACAAACCACACACTCGAAGATTGTGCCCTTTGGGTAAAAAAAAGATTATGCTTTCAAGTGTTACTTGGCTAGGTTGATGTTTCATATAATCCATCACTTGGGGTTTCTATGTATGAATCTGTGAGTATTGTATCATATTGTGACAAGAGGTATTCATCCATAACAAACAAGTACTCAGGGTCTATCATGCTTAAACTTTCTTTCTTCAGTTTGCCAATCCAGAAAAGTCCGTTGCTGCTCTCATTCGCTTCATTGATTCGCAGATCTCTTGCTACTCACCTTTGTATGCAATCTCTCATCTCTTAAATTAATTATTTAGCATACCTTCTATTGTTTTCATGCGTATTTTTTCCCTTATTTAGTTTCAGCCATGGACCCCTCCTGGGTGGCCTTTGTAAGCCTCATGTAGATTTGGCACCACGTAACAACTTCTCTGGACATAAGTCTCTTAGGAGATCACAAACAAGATTGAACTATATAAGATTAATCTTTAATAATACGAAAAGAGAATTATACATTTCCTGAAACTTTAAGATGACATGATGCAAGTGTGTCCTTGACATGGCCACAACAGTGCTAACATATGCTAGAAACAGTAGTGTAGCATTTGAGGATTTGGACAACTGAACTTTCAGTTCGACCAGTAGATTTTATTGAAGAGAAGGATGAATAAAAAGCATGTTGGCATCTCAACTGGCTACCTTGATTATATATCTAGAACCACCATTTAATTTATAGAATATTTCACATTGTATGTAGAGATGAAGTCACAAAGTACAAAGACTTTAGCATTACTGTGACTAAGCATAACCAATCGATTTCAGGAGGTTTGGTGTTTTGACAAACAATCTGTGAGTACTATCACTAAGCAACACTATGCAGCAAAATGACCCCAGAACCTTCAACACGAATGGGCAATTAATGTAACAGGTTCGCCTACTGGAAATTGGTTTCTTATATTATATTCGTTTCACTTTTTACCCTCATTGACAACATACACATATCTTCCCCAGGACGCCACCATAGTCAAACAATATTCTGGCATGTTATTTTGTCGTTTCAATAAGAGAAGCTCAGAAGAGATACACAGATGCTATCACAAAGATGAAGATCACAATATAACTGAAGTTTATGACTCTCAAACGTAACTGCGCCTCAACACACTGCGAACCCAGTCTGCTGGCCATCTATTCTCTTCCATTGGATACATTGTCGAGTATGAAAAGAGTGGGACACCATATATCCATCTTGCGGTAACTAAAGAAGGAAAAATCTGCAAACAACAACAAATAGTTTCATGCTTAGAATATGATTCATGCTACAACCTGCTAATAGTTTTTCATGCAGTGCATATTTATACCACTAATTGTTTTGAACAATTACCTATTTGTGAATGCTACCCAATTATTGATTCAAATTATTTTTTCTTTGTTACACAAATGTTACTTCAAAGTCTGCGACAAAATCCCGCAGCAACGCGCGGGGCGTCATCTAGTAGCATTTAACATTACTCCTCTGAATACCATTCACGCGTTATTTGAGACGTGGCTAGATGGAGTAGAGTCAGAAACGGCGAGCCATATCCGTGTAGGAGTATGTGCTTTATTATGGGCAGTATGGAACTGTAGGAACGATTTGGTTTTTAACAGAACAACACATATTCATTTCTTGCAGGTTATTTTTCAGGCCACTGCATTGTTCCGTATGTGGTTGCTCCTCACTCCGACGGATGCCAGGGAGCGTATGGTTACTGGGTCTATCCGGTGGGAGATGTTAGCACGGGATATTTTCAACCGGTTTGGATGGCGGTCATGTAATATGATAGGTGTTTAGTTGCCTATCTACTTTTTGTCTGCCGGTTGTGGCTATCCTGTTTTATATTTTATTGCTCTTTGTGAACATTTTTACCTTTTCGAGACATGGAGACTTTGTTGGACCTTGCTTATTAATAATATGGTCGTATGCATCGTTCTGATGCAGAGGCTGGCCTCCTTTTCGAAAGAAAAAACTAATGCACCGAATAGCTTCCGCGACTATACCTCACCTGAAGCGTGTTGGAAGGCAGCCTCCGGCGGTGGGCAAACTCAGTAAGACTGTGCATCATCGTCATGCATACCGCACATTAATCTTGTTTTTTCTACTTATTTTGTTATTTTTGTTTCTATTTATATTTTGAATCAATATATTTAGAAAACCAAATTTACTTTAACTCTTTTAAAAAGAATGGTTTCAAAACATGTTACCACAATTTAATTTTTTCATAGCTTTTCAATATAAAAATCACGGAAGTTAAATGATGTTTCTGCTATTCAAAATAAGCACATGAAATTTGAAGAAAAATGTGTATACAGTGTAAAAAACATTTTGCGTATATAAACAAATTGGTTCATACAATAAAAAAATATTTGTACCTGACATTTTAAATAAATGCTTCCATTTTAAAAAAATGTTTTGGGGATTGAAAAGTATTTATATAATATAAGCTAATATTATAATTATTTTCTGAAAATATAATATTTGCATTAAAAGAAACTTTCAATGTGTATTTAAACAAATGTTGACTGTGTATTGAAAAGAGTGTTGAATTAATAGAAAAATGTACATCACACATTGAAAAAATGTTCAACATTTATTGTAAAACAGTTTTACATGTACACTAAAAAACATATATTGTGTATTAAAAAAGGATCCATGTGTTGAAAACGAATATAAAAGAAAAGGCAAAGAACTAAAGAAAAACACAGAAAACCACGAAAACAAACGTAGAACGAAGGAAAAAAGGAAACCGTTGAAAAAGAAAGAAAACGAAATAAGAATGAAGTATAAAAGACCCAAATAAAGGCGTGAAGAATTAAAAAGAATAAAAATACAAACAGAACGAAAGGAGACAAGAATAAAATGAAAAATAAAGAACAAATGACCCAAACAATTATTACCGGACAAAGAAGACACACAGAAAAAAAAGGCCCAAAAGTGCGAAAAAGGGACAAAAAAGACTAAGGAAAGATGCACAAACTGCTATAATAGCAGGATTGACATGGCCGCGAAATATGCTGTAGCTATATCTCACTTAGTGCGAGTGCTCCTTTTGTCTTGCCTGAAGGTTCGCCCTTATACTGTAGGCACTGGACCAGTGTATTTCGTCTTTTTTTTTCGCTCACTGAGTTTTGTTCATGTTCGTTGAGTTTCCCTTGCTAGTTTTTGTTCGCGGTTTTCTCCTGCCATCATTTCTGTGTGGGTTACCCTTGGGGGAGCACCTATGATTTTGTTTTCCTGAGAATAGGGGGAGCACCTATGTGCGCCTTAAGCACCACTTGGAGGAGCAGGTACCCGTGCGCGTCCCCTTCGTGGGTTGGCTTGAAAAAGACGAGGTATTCTAAAAAAATCTGAAATTTAAGAAATTTCACATAAAATTTTAAAATCTTAACTTAATTGAAAGAGAAATCACAAATTTGCTAAAAATAGTAAAGTTTGACAAAAATGTTCACAAATTTGAAAAGTTCATCAGAAATTTAATAAGTGTTAAAAAAGTTCATCAAAATATTGAAAAATATTCACAAATTGGAAAAAAAAAACATCATTTCGGAAACAAATCATAACAAAATGCAAAAAAAGAAGAAGGAAGGACCAAAAATGAGCAGCGACTGGCGAGACCTACATGGACCGGCCCATTTCAAGATATACACAGTGCGTCCAACCCTTTTTTTCCTGTATTTTTTTTCCGGTTCTTTCGGCTTTCTACTGCTTTTTCCTTTTTTTTCATTTCTTTTTTTCTGTTTCTGTTTCTTTTTTCAAGTTTGTTTTCCTTCTGCAAAAAGTGTCCAGAAATTTAAATTTAAGCATTTTTCAAAAATTTGTTCAAATTTCGAAAAAAAATCCTGCTTTAAAATTATGTGCGGAAATTCCAAAAACTGTTCAAAATTCAGAAAAATATTTGAATTCAATATTTTTTCCGTAAATTCAAATATTATTCAGAAATTTCAAAAAAAATTCCAATCCAAATTTTGTGTGTGTTTCAAATAATTGATCATTTTTCAAAAACTGCTGGGAACGTTAACTTTTATTGTGAATTTTTTTGGAACCTTAATTTTTGTTCTCATTTTTCCAATTTTTTCTCATGATGTTCGTGTTTTCAAAAGTTTTGACTTCAAAAATTGTTCATGTTAATTTTTGTTCTCATTTTTTGAAAAAAATTGTTTAGAATTTCAAAATGTGTTGCAATATTTCAAAGATTGTTTGTCTTTGCAGAAAAGTTATCATTTTTTTTAAAAGTCACAGATTGAAAAGATACTCACGTATAATAAAATCTTCGCGGATTTAGAAAAAAATGTTCGTGTTTCCAAATTTCATTTGGAAGTTTTAAAATGTTTGTCTTTTAGAAATTGATAACATATTAAAAAATGTTTGGGATTTCAAAATTTCTTTTTTAAAAACAAATGCTGAATTAAAATTGTTTGGAATTCCAAAGAATATTTTCGTTTTTAAAACAACATTAGGCATTACTTTCTTCCCCAAAATTATCAATAAACGTTCGGAAAATGTGTAAAGAATATTGGAAATGTGGCGCTAAGATGAGAACTTAGACAAATCGTGTTTCCAATAAAACAACAGAAGCCTACGGCTCCAGCGGCTGGCGTCATAGGTTTAGAGAGTAACTAGTTAACGAGCGCTCCTTCGGGAGGCTCACAACTGTCAGTGCCATTTGACGCGCTCTCAGCCTCCCCGCCACGTGTCGCGTTCTGGGCGCTTCCTCCGGATTTTTTTCCAGCACGTGTTTTCGGCTTTTAAACAGTTTTTTCCGGGTTTTTTCGACGTTTCGGTTTTCCACCGGTCTTCCTTAACTTTTGAAGCAAAAAAAATATTTTCGAAAAAAAAATTGCATGATAAAACCCATTTTCCTTTTTTCGCGAGAGTCACTGTTTTGCTTTCGCGAGTGGCACGGTTTTGCTTAATCGAAAGTCACGGCCGTGACTCTCGGAAACGCAAAAAAACGCGTTTTTTTCTTCTTCCGTGAGAGGCACGGTTTTGCTTTCGAGAGAGGCACGGTTTTGCTTCCGCGAGAGGCACGGTTGTGCTTTCACGAGAGGCACGGCTGTGCCACTCGGAAATGAAAAAAAAACACATTTTCTGTTTTTTTCTTTCGCAAGAGGCACGATTTTGCTTCCGCGAGAGGCATGGTTGTGCTTTCGCCAGAGGCACGGTCGTGCCTTCTCGGAAACGAAAAAAAACGCGTTTTCCCTTATTTTTTCCTTCCGCGAGAGGCACGGTTGAGATTCCGCGAGAGGCACGGGTGTGCCTCTTTCGGAAAGGGAAAAACCCCGTGCTCCCGGTTCGGTTTTTAGTCCGGTTTTTTCATGAATTTTTTTCGTCAAACCTATCAACATGGGATCTAGTTTTGAAGATCTCGACGCGAGGAATCCAACTGTGAAAACGGTTCGAGATTTGGACGCACGATTTAAGAGATAAAACGTTTTGAATAAACGAATCTACGAAAAAAGGGAAAGCTTTCAGGTTGCGACAAGTGGCACACATGCAGCGTGCCACTTATTGCAACCTAGGAAGTTGGGAGTGATCTTTGCAAGGAGTACTCCTTAACTAGTGATTTCGATAGATTTAGGACGCTTAAGTCTTGTGTTCGATTCCTGGCAGCGTCTCGCTTGTCTGGCCTGTGACTATTTCTCGCTTTAAGCGAGAATCGAAAGATCGCTCGCTTAGAGCATCTCTAGCAGACCCCGCAAAAAGCCCCGACCTGCAAAATAATCGTCAAAATGCGGGTCGGCGTGGAAAATCCCGCCCGAACAGACTCCGCAAACGCGGCCGGCCCGCAATTTTTTTTGAGGGGCGCGGCAAAAACATGACCCCAACCCGCGAATACGCGGGTTTGCCCCCCCCGGCCCGTCAGTGCCCTGCATATAGCGAGAGCGTTTGGTGGGGAGGACATTTCAGCCCGCGCTTTTCCCCAGCAACCACCTCCCCTCTCCCCCTCGCCCCGCCGCTGGGCCGCCGCCCAAGATTCCGGCAAAAGTAGCCGACGGGAGCACGCCGGAAGGCCGCCACATGCACGGGGTTGCCCTCCGCCCCCCTCCTGCGTCGGCTGGCCGGAAAGTTGCGCATCTACGACCCTTCATCGCGGGCGGCCGGATTTGGCTTTTCCGGCTGTCGGTGGCTGCGCCAAGCGATGGAATGGTTGGGGAGCATCTCGCGCAGCCCCGACAAAGTCGCATCAGCGCACACAGGTACGGGTTCGTCCTCTCGCCGCCGCCGACGGTTTGCGGGCATGGATTCAGTCGGTCGTCTACCGGGCTCGGCGCTCGCGCAGCGGCTGTGTGGCTCGCCAATGCCGCTCATACAACGCGACGACTGCACGCGAACAGTGTTGCGGCTGACTTCGGGCACGCCAAGCACCCCGGATGGGTGTTCTTCAAATGCGAAAACGATAGGGTATGTGCTGTTTACATTCGGCTCATTTTGATAGCTCATTCTTTGGTTCAATTGCGGTAGTTCATTTCGAACATCATCATGTGTGTAGGAAGATGGATGCTCATTTTGGTTTTGAGAAGGCGAATACATTGATTTATTGATAGAAAGAAACTTAATAGACGTTCGTGCACTCCTTAGTAGAATTAAAGGCAATGATGCGGCTGCATGTGCAATTGGAGGGGAAGCAACGTCTACTTCGTATGAACCGAAGATGAAGAAAGAAGGATGCAAAATCAAGAATCCACAGATCAACAATGAATGCATGGAGAAGATATTGGTCCAACTGTTGGGGAACGTAGTAATTTCAAAAAAATTCCTACGCACACGCAAGATCATGGCAATGCATAGCAACGAGAGGGGAGAGTGTTGTCCACCTACCCTCGTAGACCGACAGCGGAAGCGTTATCACAACGCGGTTGATGTAGTCGTACGTCTTCACGATCCGACCGATCAAGTACCGAACGCACGGCACCTCCGAGTTCAGCACACGTTCAGCCCGATGACGTCCCTCGAACTCCGATCCAGCCGAGTGTTGAGGGAGAGTTTTGTCAGCACGACGGCATGGTGACGATGATGATGTTTCACCGACGCAGGGCTTCGCCTAAGCTCCGCAACGGTATTATCGAGGTGTAATATGGTGGAGGGGGGCACCGCACACGGCTAAAATATCGTATATCAAGTGTGTGTCCATGGGGTGCCCCCCTGCCCCCGTATATAAAGGAGCAAGGGGGAGGCCGCCGGCCTAGGGAGGAGAGGCGCGCCAGGAGGGGGAGTCCTACTCCCACCGGGAGTAGGACTCCTCCTTTCCTTGTTGGAATAGGAGAAGGGAAGGGAGAAGGAGAAAGAAGGAAGGGGGCGCCCCCCTTCCCTAGTCCAATTCGGACCAGACCATGGGGAGGGGCGCGGCCACCTTTTGAGGCCTTTCTCTCCTTTCCCGTATGGCCCATTAAGGCCCAATACGAATTCTCGCAACTCTCCGGTACTCCGAAAAATACCTGAATCACTCGGAACCTTTCCAAAGTCCGAATATAGTCGTCCAATATATCGATCTTTACGTCTCGGCCATTTCGAGACTCCTCGTCATGTCCCCGATCTCATCCGGGACTCCGAACTCCTTCGGTACATCAAAACTCAATAAAACTGTCATCGTAACGTTAAGCGTGCGGACCCTACGGGTTCGAGAACTATGTAGACATGACCGAGACATCTCTCCGGTCAATAACCAATAGCGGGACCTGGATGCCCATATTGGCTCCCACATATTCTACGAAGATCTTTATCGGTCAGACCGCATAACAACATACGTTGTTCCCTTTGTCATCGGTATGTTACTTGCCCGAGATTCGATCGTCGGTATCTCGATACCTAGTTCAATCTCGTTACCGGCAAGTCTCTTTACTCGTTCCGTAATACATCATCCCGCAACTAACTCATTAGTCACAATGCTTGCAAGGCTTATAGTGATGTGCATTCCCGAGTGGGACTAGAGATACCTCTCCGACAATCGGAGTGACAAATCCTAATCTCGAAATACGCCAACCCAACAAGTACCATTGGAGACACCTGTAGAGCACCTTTATAATCACCCATTTACGTTGTGACGTTTGGTAGCACACAAAGTGTTCCTCCGGCAAACGGGAGTTGCATAATCTGATAGTCATAGGAACATGCATAAGTCATGAAGAAAGCAATAGCAACATACTAAACGATCGGGTGCTAAGCTAACGGAATGGGTCAAGTCAATCACGTCATTCCCCTAATGAGGTGATCCCGTTAATCAAATGACAACTCATGTCTATGGCTAGAAAATATAACCATCTTTGATTAACGAGCTAGTCAAGTAGAGGCATACTAGTGACACTCTGTTTGTCTATGTATTCACACATGTATTATGTTTCCGGTTAATACAATTCTAGCATGAATAATAAACATTTATCATGATATAAGAAAATATATAATACTTTATTATTGCCTCTAGGGCATATTTCCTTCAGTCTCCCACTTGCACTAGAGTCAATAATCTAGTTCACATCGCCATGTGATTTAACATCAATAATTCACATCACCATGTGATTAATACCCATAGTTCACATCTCTATGTGACCAACACTCAAAGGGTTTACTAGAGTCAATAATCTAGTTCACATCGCTATGTCATTAACACCCAAAGAGTACTAAGGTGTGATCATGTTTTGATTGTGAGATAATTTTAGTCAACGGGTCTGTCACATTCAGATCCGTAAGTATTTTTGCAAATTTCTATGTCTACAATGCTCTGCACGGAGCTACTCTAGCTAATTGCTCCCACTTTCAATATGTATCTAGACCGAGACTTAGAGTCATCTAGATTTAGTGTCAAAACTTGCATCGACGTAACCCTTTACGACGAACCTTTTGTTACTTCCATAATCGAGAAACATATCCTTATTCCACTAAGGATAATTTTGACCGATGTCCAGTGATCTACTCCTAGATCACTATTGTACTCCCTTGCCAAAATCAGTGTAGGGTATACAATAGATCTGGTACACAGCATGGCATACTTTATAGAACCTATGGCCAAGGCATAGGGAATGACTTTCATTCTCTTTCTATCTTTTGCCGTGGTCGGGCTTTGAGTCTTTACTCAATTTCACACCTTGTAACACAGGCAAGAACTCTTTCTTTGACTGTTCTATTTTGAACTACTTCAAAATCTTGTTAAGGTATGTACTCATTGAAAAACTTATCAAGCGTCTTCATCTATCTCTATAGATCTTGATGCTCAATATGTAAGCAGCTTCACCGAGGTCTTTCTTTGAAAAACTCCTTTCAAACACTCCTTTATGCTTTGCAGAATAATTCTACATTATTTCCGATCAACAATATGTCATTCACATATACTTATCAGAAATGCTGTAGTGCTCCCACTCACTTTCTTGTAAATACAGGCTTCATCGCAAGTCTGTATAAAACTATATCCTTTGATCAACTTATCAAAGCGTATATTGCAACTCCGAGATGCTTGCACCAGTCCATAGATGGATCGCTGGAGCTTGCATTTTTTGTTAGCACCTTTAGGATTGACAAAACCTTTCTGGTTGCATCATATACAACTCTTCTTTAATAAATCCATTAAGGAATGCAGTTTTGTTTATTCATTTGCCAGATTTCATAAAATGCGGCAATTGCTAACATGATTCAGACAGACTTAAGCATAGATACGAGCGAGAAACTCTCATCGTAGTCAACACCTTAAACTTGTCGAAAACCTTTCGCAACAAGTCGAGCTTTGTAGATAGTAACACTACTATCAGCGTCCGTCTTCCTCTTGAAGATCCATTTAATCTCAATGGCTCGCCGATCATCGGGCAAGTCAACCAAAGTCCATACTTTGTTCTTCATACATGGATCTCATCTCAGATTTCATGGCCTCAAGCCATTTCCCGGAATCTGGGCTCATCATCGCTTCCTCATAGTTCGTAGGTTCGTCATGGTAAAATAACATGACCTCCAGAACAGGATTACCGTACCACTCTAGTGTGGATCTCACTCTGGTTTACCTACGAGGTTTGGTAGTAACTTGATCTGAAGTTACATGATCATCATCATTAACTTCCTCACTAATTGGTGTAGGAGTCACAGGAACAGATTTCTGTGATGAACTACTTTCCAATAAGGGAGCAGATACAGTTACCTCGTCAAGTTCTACTTTCCTCCCACTCACTTCTTTCGAGAGAAACTCCTTCTCTAGAAAGGATCCATTTTTAGCAACGAATGTCTTGCCTTCGGATCTGTGATAGAAGGTGTACCCAACTGTCTCCTTTGGGTATCCTATGAAGACACATTTCTCCGATTTGGGTTTGAGCTTATCATGATGAAACTTTTCACATAAGCATCGCAACCCCAAAATTTTAAGAAACGACAACTTTGGTTTCTTGCCAAACCTCAGTTCATAAGGCGTCGTCTCAACGGATTTTGATGGTGCCCTATTTAACGTGAATGCAGCTGTCTCTAATGCATAACCCCAAAACGATAGTGGTAAGATACATCATATATCGCACCATATCTAATAAAGTACGATTACGACGTTCGGACACACCATTACACCGTGGTGTTCCAGGTGGCGTGAGTAGTGAAACTATTTCACATTGTTTTAACTGAATGCCAAACTCGTAACTCAAATACTCTTCTCTATGATCAGATCGTAGAAACTTTATTTTTCTTATTACGATGATTTTCCACTTCACTCTGAAATTATATGAACTTTTCAAATGTTCCAGACTTATGTTTCATTAAGTAGATATACCCATATCTGCTCAAATTATCTGTGAAGGTGAGAAAATAACGATATCCGCCACGAGCCTCAATATTCATTGGACCACATACATCTGTATGTATGACTTCCAACAAATCTGTTGCTCTCTCCATAGTTCCGGAGAACGGCGTTTTAGTCATCTTGCCCATGAGGCACGGTTCGCAAGTATCAAGTGATTCATAACCAAGTGATTCCAAAATCCCATCAGTATGGAGTTTCTTCATGCGCTTTACACCAATATGACCTAAACGGCAGTGCCACAAATAAGTTGCACTATCATTATTAACTTTGCATCTTTTGGCTTCAATATTATGATTATGTGTATCACTACGATCGAGATCCAACAAACCATTTTCGTTGGTGTGTATGACCATAGAAGGTTTTTATTCATGTAAACAGAACAACAATTGTTCTCTAACTTAAATGAACAACCGTATTGCAATAAACATGATCAAATCATATTCATGCTCAACGCAAACACCAAATAACACTTATTTAGTTTCAACACTAATCCCGAAAGTATAGGGAGTGTGTGATGATGATCATATCAATCTTGGAACTACTTCCAACACACATCGTCACCTCTCCTTTTACTAGTCTCTGTTTATTCTGCAACTCATGTTTCGAGTTACTACTCTTAGCAACTGAACCAGTATCAAATACCGAGGGGTTGCTATAAACACTAGTAAAGTACGCATCAATAACATGTATATCTAATATACCTTTTGTTCACTTTGCCATCCTTCTTATCCACCAAATAGTTGGGGTAGTTCCGCTTCCAGTGACCAGTCCCTTTGCAGTAGAAGCACTTAGTCTCAGGCTTAGGACCAGACTCAGGCTTCTTCACTTGAGCAGCAACTTGCTTGCCGTTCTTCTTGAAGTTCCCCTTCTTCCCTTTGCCCTTTTCTTGAAACTAGTGGTCTTGTTAACCATCAACACTTGATGCTCTTTCTTGATTTCTACCTTCGTCGATTTCAGCATTGTGAAGAGCTCGGGAATTACTTTCGTCATCCCTTACATACTATAGTTCATCACGAAGTTCTACTAACTTGGTGATGGTGACTAGAGAATTCTGTCAATCACTATTTTATCTGGAAGATTAACTCCCACTTGATTCAAGCGATTGTAGTACCCGGACAATCTGAGCACATGCTCACTAGTTGAGCGATTCTCCTCCATCTTTTAGCTATAGAACTTGTTGGAGACTTCATATCTCTCAACTCGGGTATTTGCTTGAAATATTAACTTCAACTCCTGGAACATCTCATATGGTCCATGACGTTCAAAACGTCTTTGAAGTCCCGATTCTAAGCCGTTAAGCATGGTGCACTAAACTATCAAGTAGTCATCATATTGAGCTAGCCAAACGTTCATAACGTCTGCATCTGCTCCTGCAATAGGTCTGTCACCTAGCGGTGCATCAAGGACATAATTTTCCTATGCAGCAATGAGGATAATCCTCAGATCACGGATCCAATCCGCATCTTTGCTACTAACATCTTTCAACATAATTTTTTCTCTAGGAACATATCAAAAATAAACACAGGGAAGCAACAATGCGAGCTATTGATCTATAACATAATTTGCAAAATACTATCAGGACTAAGTTCATGATAAATTTAAGTTCAATTAATCATATTACTTAAGAACTCCCACTTAGATAGGCATCCCTCTAATCATCTAAGTGATTACGTGATCCAAATCAACTAAACCATGTCCGATTAACACGTGAGATGGAGTAGTTTCAATGGTGAACATCACTATGTTGATCATATCTACTATATGATTCACGCTCGACCTTTCGGTCTCTGTGTTCCGAGGCCATATCTGTATATGCTAGGCTCGTCAAGTTTAACCTGAGTATTCCGCGTGTGCAACTGTTTTGCACCCGTTGTATTTGAACGTAGAGCCTATCACACCCGATTAACACGTGGTGTCTCAGCACGAAGAACTTTCGCAACGGTGCATACTCAGGGAGAACACTTTATCTTGAAATTTTAGTGAGAGATCATCTTATAATGCTACCGTCAATCAAAGCAAGATAAGATGCATAAAGGATTAACATAACATGCAATCAATATAAGTGATATGATATGGCCATCATTATCTTGTGCTTGTGATCTCCATCTCCGAAGCACCGTGCTTGTGATCTCCATCTCCGAAGCACCGTCATGATCACCATCGTCACCGGCGCGACACCTTGATCTCCATCGTAGTATCGTTGTCGTCTCGCCAACTTATTGCTTTTACGACTATCGCTACCGCTTAGTGATAAAGTAAAACTATTACATGGCGATTGCATTTCATACAATAAAGCGACAACCATATGGCTCCTGCCAGTTGCCGATAACTCGGTTACAAAACATGATCATCTCATACAACAAATTATATCACATCATGTCTTGACCATATCACATCACAACATGCCCTGCAAAAACAAGTTAGACGTCCTCTATTTTGTTGTTGCAAGTTTTACGTGGCTGGTACGGGCTTAGCAAGAACCGTTCTTACCTACGCATCAAAACCGCAACGATAGTTTGTCAAGTTGGTGCTGTTTTAACCTTCGCAAGGACCGGGCGTAGCCACACTCGGTTCAACTAAAGTGAGAGAGACAGACACTTGCCAGTCACCTTTAAGCAACGAGTGCTCCGAACGGTGAAACCAGTCTCGCGTAAGCGTACGCGTAATGTCGGTCCGGGCCGCTTCATCTCACAATACCGCTGAACCAAAGTATGACATGCTGGTAAGCAGTATGACTTATATCGCCCACAACTCACTTGTGTTCTACTCGTGCATAGCATCAACGCATAAAACCAGGCTCTGATACCACTGTTGGGGAACGTAGTAATTACAAAAAATTTCCTACGCACACGCAAGATCATGGCAATGCATAGCAACGAGAGGGGAGAGTGTTGTCCACCTACCCTCGTAGACCGACAGCGGAAGCGTTATCACAACGCGGTTGATGTAGTCGTACGTCTTCACGATCCGACCGATCAAGTACCGAACGCACGGCACCTCTGAGTTCAGCACACGTTCAGCTCGATGACATCCCTCGAACTCCGATCCAGCCGAGTGTTGAGGGAGAGTTTCGTCAGCACGACGGCGTGGTGACGATGATGATGTTTCACCGACGCAGGGCTTCGCCTAAGCTCCGCAACGGTATTATCGAGGTGTAATATGGTGGAGGGGGGCACCGCACACGGCTAAAATATCGTATATCAAGTGTGTGTCCATGGGGTGCCCCCTGCCCCCGTATATAAAGGAGCAAGGGGGAGGCCGCCGGCCTAGGGAGGAGAGGCGCGCCAGGAGGGGGAGTCCTACTCCCACCGGGAGTAGGACTCCTCCTTTCCTTGTTGGAATAGGAGAAGGGAAGGGAGAAGGAGAAAGAAGGAAGGGGGCGTCCCCCTTCCCTAGTCCAATTCGGACCAGACCATGGGGAGGGGCGCGGCCACCTTTTGAGGCCTTTCTCTCCTTTCCCGTATGGCCCATTAAGGCCCAATACGAATTCTCGCAACTCTCCGGTACTCCGAAAAATACCCGAATCACTCGGAACCTTTCCAAAGTCCGAATATAGTCGTCCAATATATCGATCTATACGTCTCGGCCATTTCGAGACTCCTCGTCATGTCCCCGATCTCATCCGGGACTCCGAACTCCTTCGGTACATCAAAACTCAATAAAACTGTCATCGTAACGTTAAGCGTGCGGACCCTACGGGTTCGAGAACTATGTAGACATGACCGAGACATCTCTCCGGTCAATAACCAATAGCGGGACCTGGATGCCCATATTGGCTCCCACATATTCTACGAAGATCTTTATCGGTCAGACCGCATAACAACATACGTTGTTCCCTTTGTCATCGGTATGTTACTTGCCCGAGATTCGATCGTCGGTATCTCGATACCTAGTTCAATCTCGTTACCGGCAAGTCTCTTTACTCGTTCCGTAATACATCATCCCGCAACTAACTCATTAGTCACAATGCTTGCAAGGCTTATAGTGATGTGCATTCCCGAGTGGGACCAGAGATACCTCTCCGACAATCGGAGTGACAAATCCTAATCTCGAAATACGCCAACCCAACAAGTACCTTTGGAGACACCTGTAGAGCACCTTTATAATCACCCATTTACGTTGTGACGTTTGGTAGCACACAAAGTGTTCCTCCGGTAAACGGGAGTTGCATAATCTCATAGTCATAGGAACATGTATAAGTCATGAAGAAAGCAATAGCAACATACTAAATGATCGGGTGCTAAGCTAACGGAATGGGTCAAGTCAATCACGTCATTCCCCTAATGAGGTGATCCCGTTAATCAAATGACAACTCATGTCTATGGCTAGGAAACATAACCATCTTTGATTAACGAGCTAGTCAAGTAGAGGCATACTAGTGACACTCTGTTTGTCTATGTATTCACACATGTATTATGTTTCTGGTTAATACAATTCTAGCATGAATAATAAACATTTATCATGATATAAGGAAATATATAATACTTTATTATTGCCTCTAGGGTATATTTCCTTCACCAACTAGTGGGAGCAGTTATGGAAGTTGGAAATCTTCTAAAATGCATACTTGTGGTTCTTGTTTTCTTTGGTCTTGCTATTTTAGCAAAGATTTGGTGATGTCTTATGTATCCAATGTTGTTGAAAAAGCAAAGAAATGCATTATGTTGGGTCAAATTGTGGTGCAAATTTAGGTTTTCCGGGCCGGAGGAGAGGCACCAGACCTGAAAATGCGTTATATCGACTAGAGGGGGGGTGAATAGGCGATTTTTATGAATTCTTCACTGAGGAATTTGCCGGTGAGGAAATTCCTTAGCAAAGAACTACTTGCAGCGGAATAAGTACTCAAAAGTAAACATAACAGAATACAAGCATGGTCATCATGATGAAATGAAGACAAGCACAGAGTACAAAAAGCGTGAACACAGGATGAAGACAAATAGACTGAAGAAATTGAACTGAGAAAATTGACAAAGTCTTCAGTCAAAGTCTTCAAACACAGATATGAAAAACACACAACACAGTAATGAGGAAATGAAAGAGTTGAGGAAATAGAACCAGTACGCTTGGTGAAGACAATGATTTGGTAGACCAGTTCCAACTGCTGTCTCAGTTGTACATCTGGTTGGAGCGGCTAGGTATTTAAACCTGAGGACACACAGTCCCGGACACACAGTCCTCACCGTATTCTCCTTGAGCTAAGGTCACACAGACCTCGCCCAATAACTCGTGGTAAGTCTTCAGGTGACTTCCGAACCTTCACAAACTCGGTCACTCGGCGATCCACAATTCCTCTTGGATGCTCTAGACCATGACGCCTAACCGTCTGGAAGAAGCACAGTCTTCAAAGGTAACAAGCGTCGGATCCACGCAGGATCAATCTCTTCAGTGATGCTCAATCACTTTGGGTTTGTAGGTGTTTGGGTTTGGTTTTCTTCACTCGATGATTTTCGCTCAAAGTCCTCGGAGGATGGGATGCTCTCAAATGACAAGTGTCAGTTTCTCTCGGAGCAGCCAACCAGCTAGTGGTTGTAGGGGGCGACTATTTATAGCCTAGGGAGCAGCCCGACATGATAAGACATAAATGCCCTTCAATGATATGAACGTTAGGTGGATAAGATATGTTGGGACAGCTGGCGCGTAGCACAGCAACGGTCGGAAATTTGATTATCAAATTCCTCAGGGCTACCATGTTCCTCACTGTGTAGGCAATCCGCACTGGCGAATTCCTAACTCCTCAGTCAGAACAAATTCCTCAACGACCAGAAGAACTTCGTCTCTGTCACTGGAGAAATTGACTGAACTGTATGAGATTTCCAATGGCTTCACTCGAAGGGATTGGTAGGTGTAGGATTTTGAGTTGAGCATCACATGGAAATTTTTCCTTAGTATTTCCTTGACCCCCTTTAATAGTACGGTGTTTCCTATGACTCAAGAAAGAGAAAATGAAACTACGAAAACAAAAGTCTTCACGCTTCATGTTCCTCGAATGAATACCAAGTCTTCAAGGTCACACCAATTTCTTCACTTTCAAAGTCTTCAGAAAGTCTTCAGAAGTCCAAAGTCTTCAGTCGAAGAACTTCATTTTTAGGGGTCGACTTTCTCTGTAAATATCAAACTCCTCATAGACTTATAGACCTGTGTACACTCATAAACACATTAGTCCCTTAACCTATAAGTCTTCAATACACCAAAATCACTAAGGGGCACTAGATGCACTTACAATCTCCCCCTTTTTGGTGATTGATGACAATATAGGTTAAGTTTTCAACGGGGATAAACATATGAGGTGTAAATACTGATATTGAGGAATTTGATTGCAAGATATAGAAGAACTCCCCCTGAAGATGTGCATAGTGAGGAATTTGCTTTTGAAGCAACGCACACTTGAAGAGTAGAATCATGGAGAACTCCCCCTATATCTTGTAATTCATACACGCATTTGACATAATATATGAAGAATTTGAAATGCATGATGAAATATGGTGACTGATGTAATTCGGCATGCGTGCAATAACATTAACGAGGAATAAGCATGCAGAAGAAACAGCAAAAGTATCAGGCCACCATAGAGTTTAAGTTTACAACTCGATCCAGAAAAGTCATCAGAAGAATGAGAGTTGTAACTTAGCAAAAAAACGCCCATATAAGATAGACCCGCTTGAAGACTAACTCAAATTTCTCCCCCTTTATCATCGAATGACCAAAAGGATCGAAAATGAGGACTAACGCCCCTGAAGAATATCAAGTTGATGAAGGAGCGCCAGCGTTGTTGGGGTCGTTTGTTGATGTAGGGCCTGCTGCAGTGTCGTCCAAGTCTTCATGCTCATCGGTGTCGCGCGATGAAGAATAGGAGCTGGCCACCAAGGAAGGAACCTTGACCTTCTTGTATTTCTTCGGTGGAGGTGCAGACCAGTCAAAGTCTTCCTTGAGACCCATGTTCTTCAGATCTTCTTCACCATATACATTTGACAGAATAGCCCAAGTGCGATCGAAGACTTCATGGAGGTAGTAATGGTTTTTCTTCACTGCATTATGTGTAGCAGTCATGTTGTGAAGAATTGAACCAAACTGACGCTTAACCCATTTATGGTTTCGATCCACCTTCTGGTGAAGACTTAGCAGAAGCTCACGGTCAGTCATCACACGAGGAGCAGTGGCTTGAGGATTTGGCTTGGATGCATTAGCAGCAGAATCATGAGTGGCAGAGTCATCATTGGTGGAATAAGATGCAGCTTTGCGAAACTGACCATCCAATGGACGAATGCCTTCATCAATAACAGCTAGTGCCTTGCCCTTTTCATCAGCTGAGGAATAGGTCCGCTTGAGGACTTCAATCGGGGGCAAGTAGCTGAGGTGATTCTGAAAATCAGCATTGTAGTTGAGTGAAGACCTTGTTCTGAGGAATCTCATAATCTACGGTGCATAAGGCTTCAGCTCAAATGGTGAAAGAGCAACATTTGCCAGAGTCCTCATGAAGAAATCATGATAGTTGACAGGTATGCCATGAATGATGTTGAAAACCAGATTCTTCATGATGCCAACAATTTCCTCATCAGATGAGTCGTGGCCTTTGATTGGACTTATAGTCTTCGTCAGAATGCGATAGACTGTCCTTGGTACATACTGCAATTCCTTCACGAGGAATTTTGTCCTTGAGGCTTGACCAGGTTTCAATGGCTTCATCAGCACTTGCATATAGTGATCTGTAAGTTCAGGCTCTTGGTACATGCAACGAGCTCCTTCAGATGGAGAACTGATGGGCAGGGCGTGAAGTAATTCAGTGGCCGGTGCCTTATAGTGGGTATTTTCGGTCATCCAGTCGAAAACCCAGGAGTTCACATCGTCAGCATCTCCTGTGATGTGCAAAGTTGCGTAGAATTGAAGAATGAGTTCTTCATTCCAATCAACTATGTCCATGCAAAAGTTGAGGAGGCCTGTGTCATGAAGCACACTGAGGACATGTGTGAAGCATGGCAGGGATTCCATGTCCACATGAGGAATATGCTCGTGATCGAAGACTTTGTCCTTATTGAAAAGTAGTGAAGAATAGAAGTTGGCCTGGCTGGCGGTCCAGAAGCGCTTCCTTCTAAGACGAGCAGAATCATAAGGATTGTAGTCAGTGAAGAACACATGCTCGCCAAAGAAATCATCAGCCTTGAATTTCTGCTTCTTTGAGAATGGATCCTTTGGCTTGGGCCGAGGAGTGTCAGTCAATTGCATTATCACCTCAGGAATCGCAATCTTAGGTTCTTCATGCTGAGGAATTTCAGCTTCTACTCCAGTGACAGCCTGGGTCTTCAATTCTTCAGTTTCATTTTCTTCAGCACTGGTGGCTGGAATTTCTTCATGGACAGACGGTGTGGCATGAGGTTCATCAGATCCCATTTGAACTGTAGTTGCTGGGGACTGAGGATGTGTGAAGAGTGGAGAGTTGGGGTGTTGACTTTCCCAAAAGTCATCATTGAGCACGGGTGTGGTACAGACAATGTCCACATCTTCATCTTCCATTTCTTCAACGCCGGCCTCTTCAGCAGTAAACTGAGGCATAGGCGAGGAAACAGGTGGTGTTGAAGGGATTTCATCCACTTCAATTTCTTCATCCATCTGCGCTGGCGTATCAGCAGAAGGAGTTTCTTCATCAGATCCGCTAGGGATCACATATTCTTCATCAAAAGGAACGATTTCCTTTGATGGCATGGTTGAGATAGGAACAACATCAATGGGGTTTGCAAATGAGCTGGTCATAGACTTCATTTTCTTCGGAGCTGAAGAATCTGAAGAAGCTAATGCTTTCCTTTTCTTCACTGCTGCATGCTCTGCAGCCTTGGTCTTCTTCACATCTGATGCAGATGGAAGAATTGGAGTTGGTGTAGGCGCAGGAGGAGCAGAGGAATGTGGTTGATTTTCTTCAGGCACAACTGATGCAGTTGCCCCGATCTCTTCATTTTCTTTAGGCGCACCGCTAGTGGATGCCCTGGCAATTTCATCAGTGGCTGGAATGCAGTCATCAGCCCTGGAACTCACATTTTCTTCAGCAGCCTGAATGTCATCAGCGGTGCTGGCATGTTCTTCAGTCGGCTGAGCAGATGCTTCAGCCTGAGGAATTTATTGTTGCGATGGAGCTGCAACATTGGAGGTGAACTTCTCAGTCAGTTTAACAAATCTGACCTTGGCTCCTTGCCAATCAGCATAGTAAGCATTGAAATCATCGCTGAGGACTTTGATTTCAGACTGGATCTTCACAAGATCATCAGTTGTCATAGAGACAACGTTGTTCTTCAGGAATTTCTCCTTCCTGTACTGCGCTTTCTTGATCTTCCTGGCCTTCTCAAATTTCCATTTCTCTTCTTGGATGAAGGCAGTCAGCATATGACTTTGGCCAGGAGTCAGCTTGAAGTCAGGCATAGGAGTATTTGGGTCCTTGTGCCAGAGATCAATGTAGTTGAGGATCAACTTTGGATCCAAAAGCAGAGGCACATTTGTGCCCTTGGCTCTAGCGGCCCTGACTTGCCTATCTCTGATGATTTCAGCAAGTTCCTCATCATCAGCTTCGTCTTCATCAGACGGCACTTGGAAGGCGATCTGCTTCTTGTGAGGACTTGGGCGAGAACCTCGTCCAGCAGTGGCCTTTGTCTTCAGCAGAGAGGGTCCTGTTGAAGAATGTGGTGCAGCTGAGGAACTAGCAGAAGCTCCTGAGGCAATGGAGATGCCTGTCGTCCTTTGGCACGTGGCAAGATGCACAGGTGCTGAGAACTTTGTCGGAGCAGCTGAGGACTTTGGAGGAGCAGGAGCAGCGTGAGGAATTGGCCGTGAGGGCTTTGAGGATTCTGGCCATGAGGGCATTGCTGAGGAACTCGGCCTTGAAGGCATTGAAGGTGAAGCACTTGACTTGTGCGCAGGCTTCTTTGCCATGGATTTCTTCGGCTTGACAGAGGCCTCAGCGGCAGCAGCAGCAGCAACAGAGTCTTCATTGAATTTCCTCACTGCTTCTCTGGCTTGTCTAGCCAGCTTGGCCTGGTGCTTGGCCCATTCATTAGGATAATCCCCACCGCGCTTGAGGCTCGTGGGATCCGCTTCTTGGCCAGGTGCCAACGGAGGTCTTGGGCATGGAGGATTTAGTGCGAATTTCTTCATGTACTTGGGAGTCACATACCTGTACTCCCTCCACTCTCTTGCCCATCTCCTTTCTATCCTCTGGATGCGCACCTTGCGCTGATTTTTGTCCTCTTTTCCAAACTTAGCCTCATCAGGAGTGCAATAGTCTTTGTATATGTCATCAGGGATCTCAAAGGCAGTATTGATTTCAGGCCTCTTTCCTCCTTTCTGTGGCTTCTTTCCATCAGCCATTTTCTTCAGATGAGGAATTTGAACAATAGAATTCTCTGAAGAAGTATGCAACTTTTCTTCGAGGAACGCTGCAAATGAGTTAAGTTGATGAGAACCTAGTGATTCAGTAGCGGACATGAGTACCTGTGAACAGAGTATAGTTGCGAGGAATTTGGAGAGGTCATATGCGTTCTCAGAAGGTTTTTGTAAAAAGAACAAGTTTGAGGAATATGACCAAACGAGTCTTGAAGAATTTCACTAACGTTCTTTGTCTTAGGTTCCAGAGTTGTATAGATCGAAGATCCACACAATTGAGGAATCTTGAAGAAAAATGATGCTTAGAGAAACGAATCAAGAACAGATGATATGTGAGGTGTTTAGTGTGTGAAGAATTTGAAGGACAAACACCTTTGAAGATTTTGCAGAAATCATTGGAATCAAAGAGGGCAGTAAAAGTAACTTTTAATTACCCTGACGAAGAACACGACAAACTGTGAGGTGGAGAAGTGAAGTTCGTCTGTGCAGATCTTCCACGCCCTAACTCGGCGGAGGAAGACGGCTATGGTGGCGGCGATGTGAAGATTTCCGCGACCGGCGCGAGTACGATGGCGACGAGGTCGAGGCAGTGAAGCTCTTCCTCACCGGCGACGATGAAGTAGCGGCGGCGCTAGGGTTTGAGAAGCTTGAGATGGAGAGAGGTCGATCCGAGTAAAGGAAGTGAGGAAGGGGAGGGGGGTACTTATAGCCACGGTGAAAAACTGTTCGCCCGAAGATTTTGGACGAACGTGCCCCTGACCCTTCTCATTCGCTTGACATGTGTCACCCACGTACTGAGAAGTGGAGATCATGTTAGATCGTGGGCGAATAGATAAGTATTTCGTGGGATGCGGAACGGTTTGAGCGGCAAAGCCGAAAATTTGGATAAGATAAGTTTTAACGTTCCGTTCGCAAATTCTTCAGCTGTCAAGGACACAGTGAAGATTTTGAACGGGTTTCAAATAGAACGCACATGAAGAATTTGTGAATAGATTGGGTTGAGTTTAGCATAGAGGGGGAAGGGTCCGATCACATTCACTTAGCAAAAAAAAAACAACTTGAAGAATTAGCCATAAGTGAATGTTGTAGAGGACATAAACTCATATATATATATATATATATATATATATATATATATATATATATAGCCAATGAAGAAAAACGACGGAAATGGTGAAGACAATGCAAAGTTGAAGAAAATGAACAACTGAGGAATTTTAAAACTGAGGAAAAACTCAAATTGAAGATTTTCAATTTTGGTGGTGGCGTGACCCACTGTATAAGAATGATGATTTCAGACACCGCGTACAATTGTCGTAGGGTTTTGAGAATCAAATTCTTTGTTAATTTCTTCACACTTAGAGTGTTATCCTTCATTGATTGAAGAAAAACGTTTCTTCATGTGTTGCACATCTAAGTCATCAATTTTGCATAAGTGTTAGGATGGGTGTCCTTTTTCAAAGAACATTCGAAGATTCTAAGATATTTAGCTCACACCGCAACTTGCTAAATCTCTTCTCATCCAAGGGCTTTGTGAAGATATCGGCTAGCTGTTCTTCAGTCTTCACATGCTCAATAGAAAAGTCGCCCTTCAACACATGATCACGAAGAAAATGATGACGAATCTGAATGTGCTTTGTCTTCGAGTGTTGAACTGGGTTGTGAGCAATCTTGATGGCACTCTCATTGTCACAGAAGAGAGGCACATTCTTCACGTTGACGCAATAGTCCTTGAGAGTTTGCTTCATCCACAACAATTGAGCACAGCAAGAACCAGCAGCAATGTACTCAGCTTCAGCAGTAGACAGTGATACACAGTTCTGTTTCTTCGAGGACCAACAGACCAAAGATCGTCCGAGGAAATGGCATGCGCCAGATGTTGACTTGCGGTCCACACGATCACCAGCATAGTCAGATTCAGAATAATGAGATCAAAAGCCGAGCCCTTGGGGTACCATAATCCAAGTGTTGGTGTGTGAGCTAGATATCGAAAAATATGCTTCACAGCCTTATGGTGTGATTCCTTCGGTGTAGCTTGAAATCGGGCACACATGCAAACACTAAGCATTATATCTGGCCTAGATGCACATAAGTACAATAAAGAACCAATCATGGAGCGGTATACCTTATGATCGAAGTCAATACCATTTTCATCAGTGCACAGATGGCCATTTGTGGGCATAGGAATTTTGACGCCTTTGCAATCTTGCATGCCGAATTTCCTCAGTACATCCTTGAGGTATTTCTCCTGAGATATGAATATGCCATTGCGTTGTTGACGAATTTGAAGACCTAAGAAGAATTTCAACTCTCCCATCATAGACATTTGATATTCTTCACTCATCATATAGGCAAATTCATCACTATAACATTGGTCAGTACAGCCAAAGATAATATCATCAACATATATTTGGCACACAAACAGTTCACCATCATAAGATTTAGTGAAAAGAGTAGGGTCGAGTGAACCGGGTTTGAAGCCTTTCTTCATGAGGAATTCCTTCAAAGTATCATACCACGCCCGAGGGGCCTGCTTGAGGCCATAGAGGGCCTTATTGAGTCTGAAGACTTTGTCAGGATTCTTTGGATCTTCAAAACCTGGGGGTTGAGCAACATATACTTCTTCCTCAAGCTTACCATTGAGGAATGCACTTTTCACATCCATTTGATATAAAGTGATATCATGATGGTTAGCATAAGCAAGTAATATGCGAATAGCCTCAAGTCTAGCAACAGGTGCAAAAGTTTCATCGAAATCAATTCCTTCAACCTGTGTGTAGCCTTGAGCTACAAGTCGTGCCTTATTCCTCACCACAAGGCCATTTTCATCTTGCTTGTTGCGGTAGATCCACTTTGTGCCAATGATATTGTGCTTGCGAGGATCTGGACGTTTGACCAGTTCCCAGACGTTGTTGAGCTCGAACTGATGTAATTCTTCTTGCATGGCCTGAATCCACTCAGGCTCCAGAAATGCTTCATCTACCTTAGTGGGCTCTGTGATAGAGACAAAAGCATAGTGCCCACAAAAGTTAGATAAATGTGAAGCTTTTGAGCGTGTGAGAGGACCTGGTGCTTCAATGTCATCGATGATCTTTTCAACTTGCACTTCTTTTGCAACGCGAGGATGAGCTGGTTGTCGTCGAGGAATTTGATCAGCATTTTCTTCAGCACCATTTTCTTCAGCATTTTCTTCAGGTGCATTAGCTCGACGTTCTTCATGTTCTGGAATGAATTCTTCAGCAGATTCTTCGGTAGGAATGACATCCTCAGTAGCCTTGAACTTGATAGTTTCCTCAGGTGCTGGTTCATCTATCACAGAAGGTAGGTGCTCTCTTTGCGAGCCATTAGTTTCATCGAACCGCACATCTACAGTTTCAACAACCTTGTGAAGAACGTTGTTGAAGACTCTGTAGGTGTGCGAGTCCTTTCCGTAACCAAGCATAAAACCTTCATGTGCTTTCGGTGCAAATTTAGCATTGTGATGAGGATCTCTAATCCAACATTTAGCACCGAAGACTTTGAAATAACTCACATTGGGTTTCTTGTCAGTGAGGAGTTCATAGGCAGTCTTCTTGAAGAATTTGTGAAGATATACCCTGTTGATGATGTGGCACGCAGTATAAATTGCCTCAATCCAGAAGTGACGAGGCGTCTTGTACTCATCAAGCATAGTGCGAGCCATCTCAACAAGAGTTCTGTTCTTGCGCTCCACGACGCCATTCTGCTGAGGAGTATAAGGAGCAGATAACTCATGAGTAATACCAAGTTCATCAAGATAGTCATCAAGACCAGAATTCTTGAACTCAGTTCCATTGTCACTTCTGATGTGCTTGATCTTCACACCAAAGTTGGTTGAAGCCCTCGAGGAAAATCGTTTGAAGACTTCCTGCACTTCATGTTTGTAAGTAACAATGTGTACCCATGTGTAACGAGAGTAATCATCAACAATAACAAAGCCATAGAGAGATGCATCATTTGTGACTGCTGAGTAATGATTAGGACCGAAGAGATCCATATGAAGCAATTCAAATGGTCGAGTAGTGGTCATGATAGTCTTCGCTGGATGCTTGGCCTTTGGTCATCTTCCAGCTTCACAGGCTCCGCATAAGTGATCCTTGAGGAATTTGACATTCTCAATGCCAATGACATGCTTCTTCTTCGCAAGCGTGTGCAAATTCCTCATGCCTGCATGACCAAGTCGTCGATGCCATAGCCAGCCTTCTGAAGCTTTTGCAAGTAGGCACACGGCTGGTTGCGGTCCTGTAGAGAAATCAACAATATACAAGTCTCCTCTCCTAAAGCCTTCGAAGACTTTGGAATTGTCAGCTTCCATAACCACAACACAACGATACTTGCCAAAGACAACAACCATATCAAGATCACAAAGCATTGAGACAGACATGAGGTTGTATCCTAAGGACTCGACAAGCATGACTTTGTCCATGTGTCGATCCTTTGTGATCGCAACCTTACCTAGACCCAATACCTGACTTTTGCCTTTGTCAGCGAAGATGATATACTTCAGATGAGATGGAGATAAGGGAGCATCCATCAATAGATTCTTGTCACCAGTCATGTGATTTGCACATCCACTATCGAGGACCCACTCAGTGGCTTTGGGTTGATCATCGTGCAGATGAATTAGTGCAGCTTACGAACTCATATACTTCATCAGTGAAGAATATGACATCAATTCATCAGATCAATTTCATCAAGTAATAGAACAGATAAAGCAGTATAAGGACGTGAGAAATGAAAGTTCATTTCTTCATGATTAGCCTGCGTCCTTTCAGGCAATCTTTCAGGTCTCCAGCAAATTCTTCAGACGTTTGAGCACGTCCGGAGACCTGACCCTGCAGAAGATATTAGTTCTTTTTCTTCACCACCCACATCTGAAGGGGTGGTAAAGAGTTCATCACTCTGCGAGCTCCATACGAGAAAGGTGGCATAGAAGTCAGCCCATTTCGTTTCACATAAGAGGTGTTAGGGTAAGCATATGAATAAGCAGAGAAATTCTTCGAGGACTTATGAACATAATGGTTAGAAGAATAATGCTCGTATTCATAGCCCTTAGCTTTTCCCTACGAAACAGAGTTGTTAGCACGATGATATTCATATGAGGACTTTGATCCTTTTGAGGAATTTGATCCACGTGAGGAATTTGGTCCGTATGAGGACTTGGATCCATATGAAGAATTTGGTCCATATGAAGAATTTGATCTGGGGTTCCTATTCTTCACAGGTGGTGTCATGAGGACATTTACCTGAAGACTTTCAAGGCACCTTTTGGGAACCCAGATTTTCTTCATAGGGGAACCGTTCCTGCAGTTAGTGCCAACATATCTAGCAAATACTTCACCATTCTGATTTTTGAACAGTTTATAGTTGGAGTCAAATGACTCATCAGAGGAATGAGAAGATTCACATGTAAAGCCAGATAAATTAGATGGATCAACTGGAGGTCCCTTTGCAGCAACCCATGAGGTTTTGGGGTACTGCTCAGGCTTCCAATATGTACCATCAGCATTGAGTTTCCTCTCAAAGGCAATACCCTCTTTCCTAGGGTTCCTGTTGAGGATCTGCTTTTTAAGCACATCACAAAGAGTCTGATGCCCTTTGAGGCTTTTGTACATGCCTGTCATGTACAATTCCTTCAGCCCTGCATCGTCAGTGATACTAGCAATGTCCTCAGATGAGGAATTAGTGATAGCAGAGGCAGGTGAAGAATTTGTAACATTAGAAGCATTTGAACATTCAGGTGAAGAATTAGCAGATTCACGTTCAATGCATTTCAAACATGGAGGAACAAATTCTTCCTGAGAAGCGCTGATTTGTTGAGCAAGTAATGAATCGCGCTCCTTCTGAAGATCTTCATAACTCACTCTTAGCTTCTCAAGATCTTGCTTTCTTTGAAGAAATTCATAAGAAAGCTTATCATGATCAAATAATAGAGTGTTGTGATGACCTTGAAGGTTGTCAAACCTAGTCTGAAGTCTCTGAAGATTTTCAGTCAAGGTTTTAGTGCGATCCATTTCTTCACCCAACATATTTATCACTTTTGTCTAGCATGTTTTGAACCTTTTCAAAAGCCCTTTGTTGTTTCACAACAATTTTAGCAAGTTTAGAATATCTGGGCTTGAGGTTTTCATCAGATTCATTCTCACTTGATTCAGAGGAGGTATATTTGAGTACCTTGGCACCCTTTGCCATGAAGCAATAGGTGGGAGCATAGTCATCATTGCCTTCATCAGCCTTGTTGGTGAGGTCATTTTCTTCAGTGTTGAAGATAGACTTGCTGACGAATGCGGTAGCAAGGCTAGGCTCGCCACACCGGATTCGGACTCCTCAGATGCCTCCTTTTCTTCAGATTCAGCCTCAGAGTCCATTTCCTTGCCAATGAATGCCCGAGCCTTCTTGGAGCTGCTCTTCTTGTGAGATGAAGACTTTGAGGATTTTGATGATGAAGATTTTGAGGATTTCTTCTTTTTCTTCGCATCATCAGAACTGTAATCCTTGTATTTCTTCTTCTTTGATTCCTTTTCCCACTGAGGACAATCTTGAATGTAGTGTCCAGGTTTCTTGCATTTGTGACAAAGCCTTTTCTTGTAGTCACTGGATGAGGAATCATTGCTCCTTGAGGGTCTTCCAAAGCGACCACGTCTTGAGAACTTCTGGAATTTCTTCACGAGCAGTGCTAGTTCATGGCTCAGTTCTTCAGGATCACCAAGGCTGCTGCCAGAGTCTTCATCTTCAGACTCAGAAACTGCCTTGGCCTTCAGTGCACGTGATCTGCCATAGCTCGAACCATAGAGATCTCTCTTTTCAGCAAGCTGGAACTCATGAGTATTCAGCCTCTCGAGGATATTAGCGGGATCAAGTGACTTGTAATCAGCACGTTCTTGTATCATCAATGCCAGAGTATCAAATGAGGAATCAAGCGATCTCAGCAGTTTCTTTACCACCTCATGGTCGGTGATGTCAGTGGCACCAAGCGCTTGAAGCTCATTTGAGATGTCAGTGAGGCGATCGAAGGTTTGTTGAACATTTTCATTGTCGAGTCTTTTGAAGCGGTTGAAGAGATTGCGAAGAACATCAACTCGAGAGTCACGCTGTGTTGAGACTCCTTCATTCACTTTGGACAGCCTATCCCAGATAAGCTTAGCAGTTTCCAAAGCACTCACTCTTCCATACTGTCCTTTGCTCAGATGGCCACATATGATATTCTTCGCTTGAGAATCGAGTTGTTTGAATCTCTTCACATCAGCAACATTCAGAGAAGGTGTGACTGAGGAACACCATTTTCCACAACATACCAGAGAACGTTATCAATTGCCTCAAGATGCATTCGCATCTTATTCTTCCGGTAGGGGTAGTCCGTCCCATCGAAGGTAGGACACCCAGCAGAGACCTTGATCATACCTGCGGTTGACATAACTAAAACTTCAGGCGGTTAAACCAAAATCACACAGAACAAGGGAGTACCTTGCTCTGATACCAATTGAAAGTGCGTTATATTGACTAGAGGGGGGTGAATAGGCGATTTTTATGAATTCTTCGCTGAGGAATTTGCCGGTGAGGAAATTCCTTAGCAAAGAACTACTTGCAGCGGAATAAGTACTCAAAAGTAAACATAACAGAATACAAGCATGGTCATCATGATGAAATGAAGACAAGCACAGAGTACAAAAAGCGTGAACACAGGATAACACAGGATGAAGACAAACAGACTGAAGAAATTGAACTGAGGAAATTGAGAAAGTCTTCAGTCAAAGTCTTCAAACACAGATATGACAAACACACAACACAGTAATGAGGAAATGAAAGAGTTGAGGAAATAGAACCAGTACGCTTGGTGAAGACAATGATTTGGTAGACCAGTTCCAACTGCTGTCTCAGTTGTACATCTGGTTGGAGCGGCTAGGTATTTAAACCTGAGGACACACAGTCCTCACCGTATTCTCCTTGAGCTAAGGTCACACAGACCTCGCCCAATCACTCGTGGTAAGTCTTCGGGTGACTTCCGAACCTTCACAAACTCGGTCACTCGGCGATCCACAATTCCTCTTGGATGCTCTAGACCATGACGCCTAACCGTCTGGAAGAAGCACAGTCTTCAAAGGTAACAACCGTCGGATCCACACAGGATCAATCTCTTCAATGATGCTCAATCACTTTGGGTTTGTAACCAGCTAGTGGTTGTAGGGGGCGGCTATTAATAGCCTAGGGAGCAGCCCGATATGATAAGACATAAATGCCCTTCAATGATATGACCGTTAGGTGGATAAGATATTTTAGGACAGCTGGCGCGTAGCACAGCAACGGTCGGATTTGAGTATCAAATTCCTCAGGGCTATCATGTTCCTCACTATGTAGGCAATCCGCACTGGCGAATTCCTAACTCCTCAGTCAGAACAAATTCCTCAGCGACCAGAAGAACTTCGTCTCTGTCACTGAAGAAATTGACTGAACTGTATGAGATTTCCAATGGCTTCACTCGAAGGGATTGGTAGGTGTAGGATTTTGAGTTGAGCATCACATGGAAATTTTTCCTTAGTATTTCCTCGACCCCTTTAACAGTACGGTGTTTCCTATGACTCAAGAAAGAGAAAATGAAACTACGAAAACAAGTCTTCATGCTTCATGTTCCTCGAATGAATACCAAGTCTTTAAGGTCACACCAATTTCTTCACTCTCAAAGTCTTTAGAAAGTCTTCAGAAGTCCAAAGTCTTCAGTCGAAGAACTTCAATTTTAGGGGTCGACTTTCTCTATAAATATGAAACTCCTCATAGACTTATAGACCCGTGTACACTCATAAACACATTAGTCCCTTAACCTATAAGTCTTCAATACACCAAAATCACTAAGGGGCACTAGATGCACTTACAAGACCAGACCCGCAAAGCCGACCCGTAAAAGAGCATATTCCGCGAATATCCTTTTTTACGAGTTCGTTTTGCGTGATCTGCCTCTGCGGCCATCCGTGCCGGCCTGCAAAACCATTTTCCACGAACTGCAAACGGATAAACACGCATAAAGAAAATGGAGCGCGTCGGGGATTCGAGCCGTGGTATCCTGGTTTAGGGCAACTGCGTCAAGCCACCGGGCTAGCTTCTGGTTAGTGATACTATTAGTGCGAACTGCACTTATAGAGAAATAGAGTCGGCTTTTCTCCATTTTTTGTTTTCTTTTTCTTTTTTCTTCTCCGGGTTTTTTCATTTATTTTTTCAGTTTTTTCATTTTCTTTTACCTTTGGTTTATTTTGTTTCTTTGTTTATCATTCTAAATTGTTATATACTTGATTAATATTTTTTTTTCAAATACTTGTTCAACATTTTTCAAGTACTTATTCGTGAACCAGCGTGTGGTTGGATGGTTAGAGGGACTGTGGTATCCCCAACTCACCAGGGTTCAAGTCTTGGTGCTCGCATTTATTCCTGGATTTATTTCAGGATTTCCGGTGATGCGCATTCTGTGGGAGGAGACGTTCTCATCGACGACGAGGCGCCTTCAACATTTTTTAAATACATGATCAACATTATTATATACATGATCAACAATTTTTAAAATACTTGTTGAACATTTTTCAAATACTCTTTTAGTATTTTTCATATACTCGTTAACACTTTTTAATACTTATTCAACATTTTTTAAATATTTGTTCAACATTTTATGAATGCTTGATCAACATTTTTCGAATGCGTCATTCACATTTTTTGAATACTTGTTCAACATTGTTTTTAAATACTTGTTCAACATTTTCCGAATGCGTCATTAACATTTTTCAAATACTTGCTCAACATCTTTTTCAGATACTTGTTCAACATATATTGAATGCATGATAACATTTTTCAAATACTTATTCACATTTTCAAAATGTTTTTTAAGAGTTTTTCAACATTTTCCAAATGTTTTTAGAGTTTTTTAATATATATTCAAAATATTTTGAAGTATAAACAAAAATTACAAACATAAAAAAACAAAAACAGAAGGCCGTGCCTAAGGGCATATAAGTCGAAGTAGATTCTTCTTTTCTCTCAAAAAAATCACTTCCCAAACTGTACAAGCTTCTTCCAAAGCATACGACTTTCTAGATGTATATGACGATCTCTAGACAGACGGATTTTATGTGAATCATATGATGAACTACCACATAAGTGGATATATAGGAAAGGAATCGAAATCTGCCGAATCGCTCATTAAAAAAAGAAAAGAAAAACAGGCTGTGGCCTCGCTCGCGCGAGGGCCGGCCCATATTGCTCGCCCCCTTCAGCGAGTCGGGAGTTACACTCGCTGAAGGCGAGGAATAGGGGCGCCCTGCTTAGGGGGTGGGTGGGTCGTGTCCCTATTTATCGCCGTGCGCGCACCCTCTTTCTCATTTTCTGTCTTTGTTTATTCTTGTTTCAAAAGGTTGCAAAATCCCCATAAAATGTTTGAGAAATCATAAAATGTTCATGGATTTTTTTCCACATATTTATAAAATTTTCATGAGTTTAAATAAAAATGTTCATGGATTCGAAATATGTCCAAGAATTTTATTAAAAAAAATGTTTGCATGCTAAAAAGTGTTCACAATTTTATAAAGAAAGGTGTTCCCCAAAACAAAAAATGTCCGCAAGTTTAGAAAATTTTCGTGAATAAAAAAATTATGATTGTTTAAAACATGTTCGCAAAACCCAAAAACTGTTTTTGAATTTCAAAAAATCCATCAATTTAAATTTTTTAATTGATTCAAATGTTCATGAATTTGAAAATTGTTCACGATCACGAAATGAAACATGTTCATGATTTCGAAAACATTTCCACTATTTATGTGCAATTTTTTTAAAATTGTTCCGAAAATGAAAAAATAAAAAGGGAAAATGAAAGAAATAATGAAAAAAAGAACTGGTTGAGGAAGGTTCTATAACCTTCCAAAAACCGGAACAAGCTATATGGGGCCGGCCCTACCTGACGTAGCGTTGAAGGGGGGGGGGGGATGGGTGGGTGCTCGCGAGTCGCTAACCAGCAACCCACATGTCAAATAGAATCGACACGCTTAAGGCGCCAAATAAGCCCCAGTTGACAGCAACTGGTTGAGGGGTAGCCCTTGCGTGAGCCCAAAAAGCGTCACCTGGGTTGGGCTGAGAGCATACCACTTGATGCGCTCTCAGCCACCGCCATGTGTCACACTGGGCGCTCCCTTGGATTATTTTCCGTACATGTTTTCTGGTTTGAGAGAATTCCTTATTTGGCCCTTTATTAAAATCTGGTTCCTTTTTTGGCCCTAAAAATTTTATTTTTCCTTTTTTGACACAACAACTTCATTTTCTTCCTTCCTTGACATTTCCGTTAGTTTTTGCTGTTAACACCATCAACCGCGACTTGAAATGTCATTTTTGCCCCTGTTGTAGGACGCTGAAAGAAAAAACAGAAAAACAAAATCCTGCACACCGAACCGTCGCGAGCCCTTCTTCTCCCGATTCCCCTTCTGCTCGATCCCTAAGAGACTCGATCCCTAACCCTACACAGCGGCGGCGCGAGGCTGGAAGAGCGGATGGAGGAGGGCGTGGCCGACGCTGCTACGGGTGGAGGGATGGACGGAGAGGTGGAGGAAGGCCACGGCGCTGCACCGGCCTCGTCCTCGGGCGACCATGGCGGGCAGGCGAAGGGCGGCCATGGCGGGATGAAGCAAGACGGTCAAGGCGCGGCGCCGGAGGGCGGCCATGGCGGGGAGGTGGAGGACAGGCAAGGTGCGGCGTCGGAGGGCGGCCATGGCGGGGAGGTGGAGGGCGGTCAAGGTGCGACGGCCACAGATGCAAGTACTCCGGCATGGCTAGAAGGGTAAGTGCCTCTCTTCTCTAGATTTGAGTATTTGCTTCACCTCTATTCATATAAAACAGTGTACTTAGAGATGGATTGAAGACTCATCAGTGTACTTAGAGATGGGTATTTTGCTTTCACAGGATGGATCCAAACTCAACTTCTTTACTGAAAATCAAATTGCTTGGCAACCCCCAAAAAGCTAGGAAGGATATCAAATGCTTTTGTCATGATAAGGTTATTGATTCCGACTGACATTGCTGGTAGGCCATGGATTCTTCATGTTTCCACACTGCTAAAAGCCACAGCGGGTAGGCCTAAAACTGAGAGGTATAAAGGTTGCGGTGAGAAAAAAAGAAAAAGCGGCCAACACTTATGCCCTATTTGTAAGGACTATGGGCATCATTGGCACAAATTCAAGAAGGGTAACCCAGATGACATTGCTGCTATTTTAGCTGTGAGGTAATAAATTTAATTGCATAACTTGCTTCACATGCATTCTTTTTTGTAAAAACCGTACATGTTAACTACTTTTTTGTTTCGTGTAGAGGACCACCAAAGAAGAGGACAAAGACCACCAAATCAGCTCAATCATCAATTGTGCCTTGTGAGGATGATGCTCCATCAGCCATATGTTTTCCGCCAAGGTTAGCAATTTTAAACTCATGCTCATAATTAAATGAAAGCTTGATTTTGTATTCTAATCACATTCTTGTCACAATAGCCAAATCTTGGAGAAACAAATAAGGAAAAAGGGAAAGGTGGTAAATCTTGGACCAGGAGGAGCAAAAAGGTAGCCTATGGTAGTTACGAAATTTAGTTCTAGTGTTATGTTATGCATTGTTCTATTTTTAACCTGGGCTACTATATGTGATGTATGTGTATGTCTAGATCAAGAACGCAACCCATTTGTGGTGAACATGATGTCGCCAACAAGAAAACACATGTTGCTGTGAACACACGAAGCAAACGAAGACTTAGTTTGTGATTCTGATGTGATTACTTTCCGTATCATGTTTCATTTGGAAACTTTTGAGCTGTTTATATGACCTGGGCACTTCTACGTACTATATGTAACCTTTTGTGGACCTGGACTATTGCATGTCACATTTATGTGTGTGGAGGACCAAATATATGGATTGTTTGCATATATGTGTACCTGGGCCAAGTATGTGTGATTCTTTTGTTCGCATATATGTGAAGCTGCTCCAAATATGTGATAATTTGTGCATATGTGAATTGTATAGGGGATATGGCATCAAAATACAAGGGTGGCTTTATCCAAATTTTCAATTTAAATTGAAGATGTGATTTGAATAAAAAATTGTTACGTGGATATGCTAAATAGCAGATTTTGTTTCATTCGGTAATATATTCCAGTTCATATTGCCATTGCTTTTGACTTCCAGTTCACAATTTTGGTCACAAAATACATCAGGGGTAAAATGGACTTTTCATGTCGTATTTAACGGTGTTAGTTGTCAAAACTAACGGAAATGTCACAAAGGGAACAAAATGAAGTTTGAGTGTCAAAAAAGGAAGATTTTTCTTTCTAGGGCCAAAAAGGGAACCAAATTTTAAGAGAGGGCCAAATAAGGAATTCTCTCTTCTGGTTTTGGATAGTTTTTTTGGTTTTTGCCCGATTTCCCCAAGGTGTTTTAGATAAAAAGATATATATTTTTTTGCGTGAAAAAACGCATAATTTTTTCGTAAGAGCAACATGTTTGCTTCTTGTGGTGGCACATGTTTGCTTCCAGGAGAGCCACAATGGTGGCTCTTGAAAAGAAATGGAAAATATTTTTTCTTCTGCGAGACGCACATATTTGCTTCTTATGGAGGCACAGGATTGCTTCGCGATGCCTCTCGAAAAAGGATAAAAAAATACATTTTTTCTTCTACGTGAGGCATATATTTGCTTCTCACGGAGGCATATGTTTTTCGCGAAAGGCACAACTCTGCGTCTCAAAAATAGAAAAAGGATGTGTCTAGGGCACATCTAGATGTACTTTAGTTATTGCACATCTAAGTGAGTGAATCAAGCATAAAGGGGAAAAGAAAAAGGAAATAGAATATCCACACAGATCAGTGAAATAAGATTTAGATGTGCAATACTTATGGCACATCTAGACGTGTTTAGGAAAACTGATAGAAAAAACATGATTTTTTCTTCTTTTGCCAGAGGCTCATATTTGCTCCCGTGAGAGGCACAACCGTGCCTCAAAAAAGAGAAAACACATTTTTTTCCCGCGAGTGACACATATTTGCTTCGCATGGAGGCGCATATTTGTTTTCGCGAGGAAAAGGGAAAAATGTGAATAAACCATGCTTTTGGCTAGGTTTTTTTCCTGGTTTTTTTTTGTAAAAAATCCATCAAAATCTATTAACATAGATCTAATTTTTAAGACCCCGACGCGAGAACTCAGCGGTGAAAATGATTTGCGATTTGGACATACGGTTTAAAAAATAAAACATTTTGAATAAACAAATATAGAAAAAAGAGAAACTCATAGGGTATGACAAGTGGCATACATGCAGTGACCTATTGGCCGAAAGTAGAGATGGGAGTGAGCTTCACAAGGGGTACCCCTTAATTAGTATATTTAGACACCCCCCCCCCCCCCCCCCCCCCCCGCCCCCCAACAAAAAAAAGCAGAGACGATCTTTCGGCTATAGGCCTAATGCTGGCCCACATTGCAAGGCCCACTTTATACGGTATGCTGTACACAGCAGTTCGGCTCTTCGATCGCGGCAGCTATTTATCTCATTAAGCAATGCTACAGATTAAATCTCGCGTCGGGCCCTACAGTATGGGGCAACCCACTAGCGCATATTTTCAAAAAGGCGAGTTAAAAACCAGTGAGCGCGTTTGGGATCGATCATGCGATCTCCTCGTTGCCCGGCGGCTAACAACTGTACTGAGCTCAAGATCATGTACAGTAGATAAGGCATGACCTATTAGAAGGGAAAGAGCCGGCTTTTACACATTTTCCTTTTTTTCTTCGATTTTCTTTCTTTCTTGGTTTTCAACTTTTTTTTTCATTTTGTTTCTTTGTCTTTTATTTTATTTTTCTTCTCCATTCTTTTTGGGTTTCTTTTTTTTCTTCTAAATTTTTTATTTTTCTTTCTTTCTTTTTGTTTTTCATTCTACATTCTTATATACATGATAAACATTTTTCCAAATACTTGTTCTAAACTTCTCAAATACTTGTTCACCATTTATCAATCACTTATTTAACATTTTTATATGGATGATCAACATGTTTTCAAATAACTTTTTAACATTTTCAAATACTTGTTCAACATTTTTTGAATGTTTGATTAATATTTTTTAAATTCATTGTTCAACATTTTTCAAATACATGTTCAATTTTTTCGAACGCTTGATTAATATTTTTCAAATACTTGTTCAACATTTCTTTAAATATTTGATTAACATTTTTCAAATACTTGTTCAATATTTTTTGAATGTTTGATCAACATTTTTCAAATACTTGTTCAACATGTTTTGAATCATTGATCAACATTTCTCTGAATGCTACATTAAAATTTTCCAAATACTTGTTCGACATTTTTCAAATACTTATTCAACATTTTCCAAATATTTTTTCCAGAGTTTTTTGTAATATATATATTTAAAATACTTTAAAGTATAAACAAAAGTACAAAGTAAAACAAAAACGAAACCAGAAAACGTAAAAAAAGCAGAAAAACAGGCTGTGGCCTCGGTCGGGCGTGGGCCGGCCCATCTGAGCTCCTCCCGACGCGAGGCTGCCCCCTGTGCTTGCTTAAAGCCAGAAATAGTTTTCCTAAAAAAAAGCCAGAAATAGCGGTGCCCCTCTTCGATGGATTTTTTTTCAAAACTATGATGATTTTTGTAGCAAATTCGGAATCTATATGTGCTTATGCAAGAAAGTCAAAACTAGCACCCCGTCGGCCTCCGGTTGGCCGAAGAGTGGCTCTTCGGCCTGCTGTTGCCCGAAGAAGGCTCTTCAGCCTCGTGTTGGCCGAAGAGTGCCCCAACTGGGCCGAAAAGGACTCTTCAGACTCCTGTAGGCCGAAGAGTACTCTTTGGTCAACCGTAGGCCGAAGAGTCCTTGAGCCCCAACTTTTCGCGTGAACGGTTGGCCAAAGTTGCATGGCTGCGCTCTTCGACTGACTACATGCCCAGTATCTTGACCACAAATGTTGTGTGGCACGTAGTCTGACTCTTTCTCGTGTTGGCTAGCATCCACATCCGGAGGCTGTGACCCGGATAAACCTATCTCGTTAGCCACTTGACTCCCCTGGCCGGGTTCATACTCCATGTGCAATTGTACGGTATTCTCCTCCTTCGGCACAGGCTGCACTATGGCACATGGGTGGATTCTTCGGTCTCGGCAATGACTTAACAGGGTCAACCAATGTTGACTCCTATCTATTGGCATCAACTCCCACTTGACATTTTTACAGGATTTAGTCCACAATGCATGAATACTGACACAACATACTTCAGGATTCAGCTCAAAACTAGTAGTTAACTAGTACTTCAACTGTCTAATGTCCAATCTGTCCGAGTCTGAAAGTGTCATGATGCCATTTTTAAACTCGCTAAGATCAACCCCAACTCATTATATCGAACATTACCAGGGCCGTAGTAAACAGTCAAACTTACCGATTCAGACATTTTTACCTGCCAGACATTGCCATCTTCTCATTAATAAGAATGAATAAAATTATTACCCACTGCACTAACTATCCGCTCAAATGCCACGACAGACAATTTAACACTATATTTCGCATATATGACTTATCTAAACTAACTAAACTGTACAACTTCAAGAAAATTTGTGAGGACATTGTTATACCTTCGACGCGTGTGTCCCCGCCTTCTTGCTCCTCTCTTCAACTAAGCAGCACCGTCCAGCTCGCGGAGTACTTGCACCACCGGACAACGACAACACCACCGCCGCCCCCTCGACGACCGGAGGTTCAACACCGGATAACCCCCAAGCCGCACCTCCTCACCACCTCCTCCTACACAGCTACTGCTCCTCCTCACCATCACCTCCTCCCCAACCGCACCTCCTCCTACACAGCTACTGTTCCTCCTCACCATCACCTCCTCCCCAACCGCACCTCCTCCACCCCACCATGGCTGCTCCTCCCCACACGCACACATAACTATCCCATAGCAAAAAAAATGACCGTAGGCCGCCGGGGATTGCTAAGATCTACCGATTCTGCGGATTGGATGTGAAAATGGCTGGAAAATGGAGGAGATCGGCGCGGGGTGGGAAGGTATACAGAGGAATGAGAGAGAGAAAGAGGAAGAACAGGCGACCAGGCGACCAGAGGAAGGAGACGACGCGGTCTGCCTTATCCCGACCTCTTCGGTCAACCGATGGCCGAAGAGCTCTTCGGTCGCTGGTAGGCCGAAAACGGCCCACTTCGGTCGCTCCCCCGCCGACAGCCAGTCTTCGGCCTAGACGAGCCACTCTTCAGGCAACAGCAGGCCGAAGAGCTCTCTTCGGCTAAGGCTAGGCCGAAAAGCCCGTCTTCGGCCTACAGAAGGCCGACGGGGTCATAGTATTGCTTTTTTACCCTTAGGTGCTATAGTTTCCGAATTTTATACAAAAACGTCACCGTTTTGAAAAAAAAAAAAATCCTTCGATGGCCCTCTCCCGGAAAAAGGTTCGGCGTGCTCGAGGAGCTCTGTTCGCGCTCTCCGCGAAGTCCCAACCCCAACCATGGCCCGCTCAAAAAAAAAAAAAAACCATGGCGATCGGCGAAACTTCAAGGCGCGCAGCGGCCATGGCAACCCCATCGCCTCATACGATGAATCCAGGAGGTTAGCCGCTCCCGTCCCACTCCCTTACCACGATCGCACAAAATGATCGAATCAGGTGCGGGTTTCCTGCCGTGCGTGCTGTGTTCGACGAAATGCGCTTGACTCTTTTCCTTCATGATCCTCAATATGCGCGAGGTCTCGCGAGGGATTAGCGTGCGGATGTGGCCTCGGTGATTTTGAGTGTTACAAGATCGCAATGATGGTCCACAGATTTCCCCGTATAAGATCCAGAATTACACCATGATAGATCTGACTAAGAGCAAGTTTGTGTGCTGTTACATGCCACAAACATTTTACATGAACAAAAGAGCAAGCATGAAATTCTGCTGCCAGAAATTTAATGTCAGCAATCACCGTGCCTACATATGACCAATCCCTGAAAGAAGCACCAACTCTCTGGACCAACGAGAGACAGTCAGCAGCGAGGATTAGCTTAGAGAAGCCTTCATCTGCGGCAAGGGCCAGGGCATAGTGGCATTCAGATAGTTGTGATGGTGGTTAAGGCATAAACAACCGAACCGAACCAAAAAATAACTAGAGAAAGGGGTGAAGTTCATGAAACGGACCAGATAATGCATCAGTTATTTAGTTTTAGTATTTTCAGTTGTATTTTAAATGGAAAAATCATGCTTTTATATCAGAAGTTCATCCATAGAACAATTTGTCCAATAAGAAGGTTTGAACTCAACTGAATTAGACTTTACCAGAATGGCCTTACGTTATTTACTCATCCGCTAGCCTTATGCTGGACGGATTGATAAATTCTTCCTGTCTGACCTTTCATAGCTCCTGAATGAATCGGGCTTCTTAAGACAAGAAGTCGATTAACCTGTGCCCTCTGTTTATCGTATCTGTCAGATGGCTACACGGTGGCTACCCCCACCCAGTTTGACATACAGTGGTTCGTTTGTTTTGTCACATCCATTTGGCAAATAAACGATATGGGTGATACTTATTATTCTGGTTGAAATTCCGTAAATATACGTAGGTCGACTAAACCAAATTTACTTGCACTTCATATGTTTAAGAGGCTAAATTCGTGTGTGTATTATTCTTGGCAGGGGATCAGGGGGCTCAGGGGGGTGTACAACAGTGGTATTACCAAATCACAAATCTTTTGCTTACATCAGCAAGTGTATATAGTTTTCAATATACATGTGGGTGAAACTCATAAAGTTTAGGTCCAGATTTCTTCAATAGTTGTGCTTCACTTATGTTTAGGGAAAATTCAATATTCTATTATTCTACAAAATAAAGTTTCAACACTGGTATTGCAGTTTCACCTTGCGATTGTGTGTAGTTTTATTTTCTAATTGGGGTGTAAATTTCGTTTTCTCCCTATTGTATAAAGTCAACTTGCGAGTAATTGCTTCTTTTATTTCAATCAGGATTGGCGTGCCACTCTGTAAAACTGCAAATAGGTTATTTTGTTTGACTGATATCAAATTTTTCGTACGTTTCATGTTTTATTACCAGTAACGACAGGAGCAATCTTGCACTTCATGTGTTTGAGAATGATAATTGATAAGCAAGATTGACATGACGCCCTTGCAAGCAATTTTCTTTATCAAGATATGGCTACCTATCCACTAATGTAGAATAGGGGATGCAGAGGAGTGGAATCCGAGGGGGAGGGGATTGTGACGGGACATAGGTGTTGAATTCAAAGAGGGTAGGACTACGTATTGTGAACTAACAAGATTACAGTAAACAAAAGCTGTTAGAAATCTCCATAAATTTGTAGTCAGAAAACGTGAACTAACATGATTACAATAATATAAATCATCCTAAGTATATTTTTACCTATGAAACAAAGGATCTTACTCGCATCCGCTGTATATCGTTCTTGAAATGATTAAAAGACGAAACTGGTGATGCAATACCGTGGAAAAAGGTCCTGAGGATCTTAACTTTTTGACACTGGGATCCACATCTGCTTTCTACAATAAAACCAATAAGAAAGGGATGTACGGAAGCAACAAAACAGAAGGCGGTGATCAACATATTTTCTCTTGTTTAAAAAAAATGGAGATTGCACAATAGCTCATTCTCTATACAAAGATACTCACTGCCAAATGTTATGCCAGAAACCATGTGTTGCCATCAAATCTACTAGTTTGGTCATTTATCTTTTTCCGAAAATGACTAATTTATTTTCAGTGATTAGTTCCAAGTACCAGAAGTAGAATAAAGACCAGGTCAGTCTTTAAAAGCTCGCACCTGTTTAATACATTTTTCACCACCTTAAGCTCTTGCTGCCATTCACAACTGTATGAAATGCTCAGTTTTGTCGTAAGGAGGAAACACCTACCAATTTCTATTAATAGAAATCTATGGAAAAAGTTCATTACAGCATGCTACAATGGATTAATAAACAGAAAAATACCAGATTACCTGAAGGCCAGCCCCAACATGTGAACCTGAACCCTCAATGACTTGCATGTTGGCAAAGTCACACTCATCAGGTTTCATACAAGCACACTGTAGCCAAAATATTGCAGTTAATCATTTAAAAAAAAATATTGCAGTTAAGAAACAGAAACTGCTAGATATAGTTGATACACTATATGTTAGTGCTTTGTCTTCATTTCATATCAGATAAATTATATTGATGCAAACCATATTTGATACAGCTCAAGTAATATACGAGTTCTGAACAGAAGTATGAAAATAACCTGTCATCTATCCAGAGGTAACCCAAATAGTTTGGAAGTTTGCGAAATTGAGACTTATGTACACATTAACTTTATTTTATGATATATTGATATAGACTTACGATTTTCTTTCGTTTCTATGAGTTATACTTATGATTTTGTACTCCGGTCAACTTCAATGCTGGTGCAGGTCACGTCAGCAGGCCAGCATTAGTAAATGATGCATATTAATTCATAAACAATAGTGCAACGATCTTTTGCATTTACTACATAGAGCATTAGAGCAGTTTCGCTTACAAAATAGGACTGAAAGAGGCATATTGACAACTACGTTATGTCTTCACAGAAAAAGGAAAGTTCATTGGCTTTCATGCTTGATTCGCAGATTTGGTTCAGCCGTCTCTTTTATCCTTGTTGCAGTTAGCACCCCATACTATGATCCATCTTCCTTTCTAAGCGCAGTTTCAGAACGGTGCAGCATTTAGTTTCGGGATATGTGGCTACGGTTCATCTCTTCATCCCACCCGTAGGTTAACCTTATCCCTAATCAGTCTGCCTTTGCCTCTTCCCATTTTTGTTGTTTCTCTGGTAGCTACCGGTTGTTGTGGGCGTGTACCCCTCACAGCCACCAACTGGTTTTCTATGTGAACACATCACCATCATCTTCGGTAGTCAAATGGCAACAAATGTTAAAAGTTATTATATGATTTCTGCTTCTGTGCATTTCTTTCGCTACTAGTCACAGACCCTGGTTATTTGTATTGTGAGATTGTTACTCCCAATACTGGGCAAGACTTCTCGACATTGATTATGATGGATATGCCCTAAATGTCAATGCTGTTTGATTCTTTTTCATGAGTTGAGTTCAGTAGGACCTTGTCAAATATCCTGGCCATCTTTTCCTTTGCTGCTTGAACTAGGGAAAGAGTTCAGAAAAAGAATGGATACTCTATATTAGAACCTGGCTGCTGATTCTTACTAATACATGATGATCACCATTATCCTGTGCCATTCCTACATATGTGTTCTGTAGTTTCTTTGTCCTATTTAAATACCAACAACCCTAACTCATCATGTACTATAAAAAAATCTGCTACTACTGTTAGTGCCCATTACTACATGTGTAGCTACTGTAATTGCCTTGTGTTCAATCACCAGCCACGCATTTGCTGTTACCCCCACAGAGGGTCCCTGTAGACATGGTGCACAGTGTCCTTTTGCTCCAAGCCATGACCCCTTTGGATTTGCAGAGCGTCTCCGAAAGCTACGTATTTGTTCAGGCCCAAGTCTATCATTGAGAGCCTTGCCTTGCCACCTTACAACTCGTGACAGCGAGTGAATTACTCGCGAACCCCCTTCTCTCTCCAGGAGTGATTCAAAGACCGTATACGTATGCATCCTAGCCATCATACAAACCAGCAGCTGCCCCTCTGTTAGAAACATTATCCAGCCGTAGCCCGTAGGTATGATACGGACAAGATGTTTGACAGTGCTGTCTCGATCTTGCGCACACCAGCGTGTGAACCATACCGCCGATGCTATGACCTATCTCGAGCGCCTTATCAGAAAAAAAAAACTACTATAGCTTATACGCTAGATCAAGGCAAGAACAACCCTTTGTGGTTTAATTAGGATGTGATGGATTGGATACTCCCTGTCTTTTCTTTTACCGCTCATTAATCTTGTGGATGGGTTCTTTTGTTGTAGATCCATGTTGTCAACTTGTCATAGGCTAATAATACTTGGTCCACTCAATTGCCTGATATTTGCATCACTTCACCCAGATGATGCACCTGATGGTTGATTCCCAACTGATTTTTAGTGGTACTCTGCCATGCAATGCATAGGGCCACTACTCGATCGACAACCAAGAGATCTAGATAGAATACAGTTTCTGCTATTCAGATAACCGTGCTATTTCCCTGGGGTCAAGGATCACTGGTCACTAACTATTTGGCTTGCATCATAGTGCGCAACGTTTAATCATACTCTGAGCTGGAACAGTCCCCTAAGATTCCGTTTAACGGTCGCCATTTTTCACTGTTTGATCATTGTCATGGTCTAGGGGTCTGGTACTTGTCATGTTATTAATTGCACCATCAATTCATCTGGATTTGGCTCTTGAGGCCACAAAATCTACAGTACTTCATCAGGTTGATCTGATACGTACTGGTGCCGCGGACCGACCACCCGAGAAGAAGGATCAGAGTCCAATACTTACTTACCCTGCTTGTGTTTGCTGATGATGACCTGCAGTTCCTCTGCTCTGATTTGGCCCCTCTATCTGCTGGCCTGCAAAGACGCTCGGAGATGGATATTTAGCCCCGATCTCGATGCAACGGGCCGCGGGAAACAAACATCCATTCCTGAAGATCTCTACCACACGTAAGTGGGTCAACCCGACGATCCTCCCTCGCCCAATTGCCCTGCTTTTGTCACACATGTGCATGCACGTACGCCCATGCCAAGGCCACGATCCACGGCGCTCCCAGCTCGCTCGCCACCGGCGACGGGCTGGCCGTAAAAAGACGGAGAAAACGGGAGGGGGGATGGCAATGGCAGCATCCATCATGGCAGGGCAGCTGCATGCAAGCGCAGAGCTGTACGTACGGACGCGCAGGTGGGCGCGGCGGGCGCGCACCGCCCCCCAATTGGTCGCTTGTTTGGGCGTGCGCGGCCTAGCTGCTGCATCTGTCCCCATTCGAGGGCCAGATCACGAGGGACGGGGCGAGGAACAAGTCGCCCAGATTTTGGCCGCACGCAGCTGGGGCTGTATGGGCTCTCTTTGCATGTGGGATCGGCCGTCGCCCTCACGGCCTCCCGCCGTGTCTGCTCCGCCCTCGCCGCAGAGGATTTTGGGTATTAGTACTAGTAGCTAGCAGATAAGATCAGGGCTGAGAGAGGATGGAAAGAGATCGTACTACTGCCGCTACTGAGCGTCGAAGGGGTGTGGGCAGACGGATGATCAAGCGAGGGAGAGCCGGCTTCATTACGTTTGCCTTGCCTGTTTTGGGAATCGGCGTGGTGTTTCTGTGTCCGTGCTGGTAAGTGGCGCCGGTACATGCATGCATGTGTGATGTGTCATGATGAACGTTTGGAGCTACGCGCGGTCTACGATGGAGGAGATCGATCATGGCAAGTTTGATAGATTTGGCCTTCTCATCTGAAATGTCCCGGAGTGACAAAGTCATTTTAGCTGCAAATGGTTGCATAGGAAAGCTTTTTTTTAGAGGAAAGGCATACGCTTGACTTTATAAATAAAGCCATAGGGCAGGTAGCAACAACATCACAGAAAAGTATCAAACACACCCAAGCCCCAATGCTGGGCAAGACGACGAAGGATAAAGTCAGGTACATGGCTCTCACGCCAGTACACGGCACGCAGGCCGGAAGAGAAAGACCGACTAAAGCTAAAGCATCTGGCCCAAAAAAAGCAATCAAGCATCCTGCTCTTGTCTGCATAACTGAGACGCCGTCGTCCGGATTTTGTAGATCAACATAGAGAGCGCCTCTTGGTCGTCGATCTTAGTCAATGATTTCCACTGCTGCAGGAAAGCACACGATTTAAATAAGCAGTCAGTCGGTTTAGCCGGAAACACGTGCTCGATAGTAAATTTGTTCCTAGTAGTCCACAGAGACCAGTATAAAGCCCCCAAGCCCACCCAAAAGATGCGCCTAGATACACCGGAGAGGTTGGAAGCCAAGCTGCGCAACTCGGCAAAGGAGGCAGGGGCCCAAGAAACATGAAGCCATTCCCGCACGCAACTCCAAATAAGCTTAGCCAGGTGACGTGAAAAAAGATATGATCCGAGTCTTCCACATCACCGCAAAGAGCACATAACTGGGAGCCCGGCCCATTTCTCTTACAAATCTGATCGGCCGAGGGCAACCGGCCTCGAAAGGCTTGCCACAAGAAGATTTTAATCTTAGGGGGAATACAGGCCTTCCAAATTTGGGAAAAACGATTGGTAGGCGAGCCACCAACGAGCTTAGAATAAAGAGACTTAACAGAAAAATGCCCAGAGGCAGAAAGCGGCCAAAGCACCGAATCCCTGACCGTCGAGAGCGTAGGGAAGAGGGCAGTAAGACGTTGCCAATCTTCAAACTCTACAGGCGACAGAGAACGGCGAAAGGCCAGGTTCCACCCCTGGGAAGCAAGCTTCGCAATAGAAATATTAGGGTCAGAGCAGTAAGAGAAAAGGGTAGGGAAGGTCACCGAGAGAGGTGAATCTCCACACCACCAATCAAGCCAAAACCGAATCGAGGATCCGTCCCCAACAACAAACTTAACGAAAGATTGAAAAACAGGTCTAACTTTGACCAGAGACTTCCAAAACTGAGAGCCACCACGCGGCAGAGCAAACATCGGGCTCGAGGACGGGAAATATTTAGCCTTAAGGATCGACAGCCAAAGGGGTTGATCCTCAGCGCTCATAATCTTCCACCACCATTTAATCATCAAGCATTGATTCATGATGGAAGTATTAAGAATTCCTAACCCCCCAAGGTTTTTGGGCCTGCACATCAATTTCCATTTGACGAAGCGATATTTGCGACGATTGTCTACAGCATTCCAGTAAAACGCCCCACGGTGTTTGTCAAAACCAGCATGAATCCCAGCCGACAAGAGAAAGAAGCCCATAAGGAACATGGGGAGGGAGGAGAGGCAAGCATTAATTAGAGCCACTTTACCAGCATTCGTATTATATCTACCCCGCCAGGGGAGGACCCTGTTTCCCACCTTTGTGACTACCGGGGCAAAATCTTTGGCATGAAGCACATCCGGGGAAATAGGCAAACCCAAGTACTTGAACGGATAGGAGCCCAGCTTACAGTTAAGAAGGTGGGCCACTCGCGCGGCTTCCGATTCGTCCACACCAGTCACAACTACTTCGCTCTTGGCAAAGTTAATCTTAAGCCCCGACATAGCCTCGAAGCATAGTAAAATAAATTTGAGGTGGGCAAGGCAGGCCTCATTCAACTCGACCAGAATAATAGTGTCGTCCGCATATTGGAGATGGGTGAGACCATGGGGAATGAGATTAGAACAAACCGGAGTAATGTGCCCACTAGTGGCTGCCCTAGAGAGTAGGCGAGATAAAGCATCCGCAACAAAATTGAATAAAATGGGAGAGGCAGGATCGCCTTGCCTCAGGCCCCTACCGTTGGCAAAGAATTTGCTAACCTGACCATTAACATTGATGGCAGTGTGGCCTCCCGAGACCAACTGCAGAATCCTATGGACGAGGGGCCCCTCAAACCCTTTGGCCAATAAAACTCTACGAAGAAAATGCCAACTCACCGAGTCATAGGCCTTCTCAAAGTCTAATTTTAGAATCACCGCTTTCGACTTGCGAATCTTAAGGTCATGAACGATTTCATGCAAACAGAGAACCCCGTCCAGAATGAAACGAGCCTTAATGAAAGCCGACTGAAAAGGGCTAATGGTACGGTGGGCAATGGGGGAGAGATGAGTGGCTAACCCTTTAGCCGAAAACTTGGCGAAGTTATTAATAAGGGCAATCGGCCTAAATTGCGAGATCAAATCCGCGCCCTTGACTTTAGGAATAAGGGTAATGACAGCGTAATTAAGGCGAGAGATGTCCACCGTACCCAACCAGAACCCATGGATGATCGTACAAATGAGAGGCCGCAACTGCGGCCAGAATTTTTTGAAGAAGGGGATCGAAAAACCATCAGGGCCGGAAGCAGCATTCGGGTTAGCCGAGCTAATCACCTGCCAGATCTCTTCGTCAGATAAGGGGACCATCAGGCCCGAATTTTTGCCCGGAGAGATCTTAGACCCCTCATCCCAGAAGTCAGGGCAAAGGCCAAGCCCAGGGTCCGGCTTAGAGCCGAGTAGATTGGAATAGAAGCTCACAATGTGATTCATAATGAGGGACTGGTCAAAAATTCTAACGCCGTCAATCAACAGTGTCAATGAAACATCTGCGGCGTCTGCCATTCGCGATCGCAAAGAAATATGCCGTCATAGCATCCCCTTTCAAGGTCCAGTTAAGGGCACCTCGTTGGCGCCAGTAAATTTCTGACTGTTGGTGAAGCAACATCAAAGCGTCTTCCAGGGAGTAGCGAGTAGCCCACTGAGAGGCGGAGAGCCCAGATGTGTCAGCAGATTGGTCCAAATCCCGGATTTGAGATTCGAGGGATTCCTTGTCTCTACGCAACTCGGCCGCCCTATTCCGAGACCACCCCCTTAAGAATTTACGCAACTCATAAGACACCTTGTGCCAATCATCCATGGGACCAAAGGAGCGATGAGGAGAAGAAAGAAGATTAGAAATCTTAGAAACCATCATGTCACAAAAGCCCTCAACAACAAGCCAAGAAGCATCAAACTGGAAACGGGAGGGAGAAACAAGAGAAAGGATACCAGCATCCAGGATCAGGGGAACATGATCAGAGCCCACCGCAGGCCTAGCCTTAAGCAGCGCGCGGGGAAACAGCGAATCCCACTGAACAGAAACAAAAACCCTGTCCAGCACCGACCGGACAGGCGAGGATTGATGGTTAGACCAGGTGAAACGCGCCCCCACCCTAGGGAGCTCACGCAGCGCGCAATTACTAATGAAATCATTAAAAGCATTGGCAAGAGGCCAGGAGAAATTAGGATTATTCTTGTCGGCCGGAGAACGTAACAAATTGAAATCACCCCCAATTAGAAGAGGAATATTACATGCTTCAATCTTAATCGATAGTTCATCCAAAAAGAGAGGAGCAAGCGTGTGATCTACGGGGCCATATACCACCATAAATTCCCACAAAGTGTTCAGCTGACGATGATGAACCACACAGCTAGCCCAAAAGATGCCATGATCAAAAGCAATGAAATCAAAAACGTCCCGCTTGGACCCAATCAAGATTCCCCCGGAATGACTCGAGGCGGGGAGAAAGTGCCAATCAAACCTATCCATCCCAGCTATCGCAGAGAGTTCAGAAGGGGAAAAGGATTCCTTAAACGTTTCGACCAGCCCTAAAATGTCAATATGTTCACCACAAACCAAGTCATGAATCTGGTCACGGCGCCCCCTAGCACCGAAACCACGAATATTCCAGAATAAAGCTCTCATTTGAAGGAAAGGTTTTTAATACGGAGACTCGATCTGCACGGAGCCACACAAGGCTTAGATCGCTTGGGACGCCCAACCTTAGCAAGGGCCCGGGGGGGGGGCAGACGACTGGCCACAACCATTTGTCGCCTCCAACCCCCCGGCTTGGCCCTGAGCACCAGCAGGACCAGCACCTTTCGCGGCCTCAACGGCCTTAGCAATGGCAGCCTGGGCTGCCTCATTGGCCCTAATGACAGAAAGAAGGTGAGAGGGGGAGCCCATCCCCGGTATAGCAGCCACCCCAATATCAGACATGATATGCAACAAATGATCATCTGACAGAGCTGGTAAAACAAGGCGAACAGGAGAGGCAGGAAGAGATGGTTGGGCAGACGAACCTGAAGGAGGGAGATCCCTGGCCGCGGCACGCCGTTCCGCCCGCACCACCACCGAAACGCCAGAATCGCGCACGCGCCGGCCCTTCCGCGCCGTGGACGCCGGAGAATGCAGCACAGGGGAGCACCGGATCGGCGACGCCGGCCCAGGGCCAGACCCTGAGGCGGAGCCCAGATCCTTGTCCAGACGACGAGCCAGACCCGCCGCCGAAAGCTTGGAAGTGGAGGAGGCCCGACTCTTAGCCGAGAATTTCCGGACCGATGACTTCTTCTTCTTCTTAGTTGAGGGCTCGGTGGAGCGCAAGGGGGAAGCGGGAAGATCCTCGATCCCAGAGAAGGAAGGAGACTGCGGGCGAGTAGGCACATTGGAGCAAACACCAGAGAAGGGGGTCCCCTTACCAACACCAGCGTCACGAGAAGCCAAGTCCTCCTTCTGAGGATTAGGAGCAGGGGCATTATCCTTGAGCAGCTCGCGTTCATCCGGATCCAACTTATCCCATTCAGATTGTGTAAAATGCGGATCAGTACCTCCACTTGGGTTATGCCCCCCAGCCGAACCATCCCCTGCATGTCATGTTGGTCCGAAGGCTTGGAAGGAGGAGGCGGAGGTGGAGGTGGAGCACGGGATTCAGCACCCTCCACCCGAACCCGAAGTCGCACACCCTCAGGAGAAGGGAAGACATCCACGGAACCATGAACGCAGACTGGGTCGATGCACCAAACATTGAGACGAACCGGGCCAACCTTGCCCAGGGATTCTGAATCCACTTCCACGGGCTGGCCAATGAGATTACCAAACGCCATCATGAACTCCACAGATCGAAGCCCAACTGGCACGTCGTCAACTAGCACCCAGATCTTGCTAAGCGGGCCCACCGCCTTGGCACCACAAGTAGCCGCTTTGACATATACCACAAGCTGGTTCAGGGGAGGGTAAAACTGGTGCAGGAGGAGATCATCCGTAGACAGTCCTTGGAGGGGAAAACCACTGCGAATTCATACTCTGAAAGCTGGCGCACCTGCCAATCCCAGCCACCATCATCCCATATTTTCAAACCATCCAGGAGGGTCTGCGGAGAGATCAGCTGACCGCACACCGTGATGATGGCCGCGTTAGAGAGGGACGGCGCAGCCATCACCACAGGAACATCAGCATCCAGAGCGAAGAAAGAACATCCGGGAATACCCAAGCCAAACTGAATGAAAGAGGGGTTCTTGGTACGGTTACGGCAGTCGACAGTAAGATGGCCATCAGAGCGACAGATGAGGCAGAAGGGTGGGTTAGTGCATCTAGATTGGAAGTGGTTCGGGCGGTGGCAAGCAAAGCAAGTCAGGGTCGGTGAAGGGCCCGAGGAAGCAGGGTGCTGGCGAGGAGGGGGAGGCGGCGGCGGCAGGATACCATCGCCACGGACCGCAGAAGGGGCACCCGAAGCAGAGGGAGGGGGGCGCCGATCCCCGGCCTGCGAGGAGGAAGAGCCAGGCCCGAAGCGCGGCCCCGAGCGAGAGGCAGCGCCCGCCGCAAACGAGCGAGGAGGAGGCCGGGGCGGAGAGAACGGGCCCCTGGCCGGAGCGGGGCGCGGCGCCGACGAGGAGGAACCACTGCCAGCCAAAGCAGCAGCGGCCTCCCACGGATCCAGCCCAGAACCAGGGATCGCCGTCCCAGATCTGGCCACGGAGCGCTCCGGCCCCGCCTCCCAATCCTCCCGCTCACACGGCAGCATGCGCACCGCCCGCTCAGATTCGAGCTTGGAACGCAGCTCCGCCTCATAGGCCAGATCGACACCATCGCCCGGCGAAGCTTCACGGGCCCGCTTGCTACCCGAAAGGGCCTCGGAGGAGGAACCCCGAGACTTGTCCATGGCGGTCACCTCAGCGAAGGAGAGGAGTAGAGGGGGTGGGGAGGGAGCGGATTTGGAAAAATGGCGGATAGGGCGCCGCGCCCTGCGGCTATCGGCGGCGGAAGCAGGAAACCCTAGGAAGGGGGGGGGGGAAGCGCCGCGACACACCCATAAATAGCCACAACAGGCCAGGCCAGAGAGGGCCGAATGGGCCGGAACGGGACCGCAGGCCCGGGAAGGGGACGGACGCGGAGCAGTGGCCACAACCAGCTGCCCCGGGCCCACAGACGAGAGGGGGGAAAAGACTCAAGGGATGACAAAGCCGGGGGCCCGGGCGGCCCAACCCGAATCAAACCAGGCGCCGCCAGGCCCACGAGCTCACCAAGGCCCATCTCGACCACAGAGCAGACCGGATCTAGGGTTTGGCCACCACCCGCCCCCGCACAAACCGGCGCGACCGCCGCCGCCGCCACCGGCCCAGGCCGGAGAGGAGGAGGACGAACAGGACTAGCGACCGGAGATGCCACATCACCCAAATCCACCAACACTGCGGACGGGAAGGACCGAGGAGACCACACTCAGGGGAAGGAGCCGGGCCCCGACCCGCACGCCGTCGTCGCCGGCCAACGCACCACCACCCCGACGACCCAGAGGGAAACGACACCGGCCGGCCCCGGCCACCCGGAGCAAATTTCCGGGCGCGGCCCGGCGCCGGAACGGGCGGCACCACCGAAACCACCGCCGACGAAGCACACTCCTCCGAATCAGAATCCGACTCCACCGAGTCGCCCAGCGCCCAGAAACGCGAACCAGGGAAGGACGCCGCCGAAGAGGAGCAGGGAGAGCCATCCCGACCCGCAGAGAACCGGGGGGGGGGGGGCGGGAGGGAAGGGAAGGCGGGGGGGGGGAGCCATGGGCCATGGCGAGGACAGGGGAGGAGGAGGGGAGCGGGGCGCGGGGGGACGAAGGGGGAGAAGGGAGTGGAGCCATTTTCATGATGATGGATTACCGACTCACCATAGGTTTCCTGTGCATAGGAAAGCTTCATGTGATGACAACAAATGTTTGTTAGCGATTTTTTCCGACTTCACACACACCGAACAACAACGGGAGAATATAAGATAATTAACCGGCTCATTTAGAAAACCACCTTTTTATGCCCTTCAATTCAAATTGTTTAACCCATTCTAGAGGTTGTTTCGGCATGTTGTTGGATGATACAAGAGAGTTTTGCTTGCCATGCCACATGAAAGTGTTATGGGTGCCTCCTCTAAAATATGCTTTCATGGAGAACATGCATTTCTGGCCAATTTGTCGCCTTATGTCCTTAACCGGTCGTTTATTCCCTTTGCTTATCCTCTCTTCTTGGTTCATGCATCGTGTACAATGGTGGTGAAGTAGGCGTGCAACAACAAGGGCATGCACAACACTTCCTAGTGACGATGGTTTGACATGATCTTCGAAGTCCTAGGATGTAGCGCGATTGTGCGTACCGTGGGTCGGAAGGATGGGTGACATATTGCTTGTAAAATCATGGAGACAATTCCCTCAACCTGGCAAGGATAACTTCAGGGACTTATCATGGAGAAGGCGTGCATGCGATGTTCTAGGACATGGGGAAGTGCTAGGGATCGACGATGAGGTTCATAGAAGGAATATGATTGGCGGATTTGTATTTTGTAAAGAGTAGCCACCATGAGAGCACTGGAGTAATAGCAGAGGAGCTATACATGCTCTCTTGGTTGAAGGTGTCTTGCTCATCGTGATTTAGGGAGGCCTAACAAGACACATTGACGGTGCCAACCATGTCGACGACCGTACTGTACTAATGGTGAGCGAAAGGAGAGGGGGGGGGGGGGGGGGGGTGTGTCAACAACCATATATCCAAGTTGAAATTGTGCTTGGTTCCGCCTTGATCTAGAAGCCCTACCCTCATGTCCTTAAGCTCAAATGATCGCTAGAGCACATCGATCCAAGGGCGGAGGTGAAGGAAACGAGTCGACGACTGATGGTGTAGAAGTCTGGGATGGTGCTAGCGAATAAGGCATACTATGGGTTGCTAGTGATGGGGCCGATGAATCATCAAAATGAAGAAGAAATGCACGACTGCAGACAATTGGGGGGGGGGGGGGGTAGTTTGATTTGATACTTTAGATGTGTAATATATTTCTTGTCTTTTGTGAATGCTTAGTAATTCTTTACCTTACATAGTAAAAAATTAAACCGGCGATAGTTGAATCTGAAGGAATATCTACTCATTCCAACTATCTACATTTATGAAGTCAAAGATATTGCTTGCTTAAAATAGGTGAGTCATAATTTATATTTTCTTCTTAGTAAATAGGTAGTGCTTCTTCTGTATTTCCATAGAGAAAAATTCATAAGACGAAGGACATGCTTGGAAGTGTGTTTGTCGAGAATAAATTTAGGATAGGGCAATGATCAATATTTACAAACACCCTTGAATGGCGATGCGAAAAGATGGAATAAAGAACAACCATCCTCACCAAATGACCTTAAGCCCTTGCTAACCATGACCTAGAATATCATGGGAAACAACAGATCTGTGGTCGAAGGTGTATTGTGTGTGATTAACATAAACTCTTAGAGGTCATGAATGAGCGACAGTTGTAGGAAGAACACAGGGTAAAGAACCTTAGTTGAAATGTGCACTGTCTATGCAATCGGATCATCAGCGAGCTCAGGATCATGAGAGGTAAAGGGGTGCCTCCGACCTTTAGACCGCAATAAGTGGAGCTTGCCTTGCCCAGCCTCTAGATGCGGATGGCAAAGAAGCGTTGCACAAGGCCTCGAAGGTTGTGTTCATGACAACTGTTTGACAACCCAAACAGGACAACCCCCACCCTTGCACCAAAGGACGGCGGGTTGATCTCAAAATTTAAGACTTCATATGTGAGTAGAAGGCAGAACCTGACCTGAACTAGAGAAGTGACATTGTTTAGGATGTGTTGAAAGCGGTGTACATGATGCCCCGAGGAGCCCAACGCCTTGTGCGACGGACCAATACCAACGTCACATCGCTACCAAGTCTCATTGTCAAAGCAGAGAAGGTTGTGATCTCACACTGTCACACTGAAGGACTCTATAGATACCAAGACAATGCCTCCAAGAAAGAAACGACACAATACAACGACGCTGCCTGATCTAGCGAGCTAAACCTAGGGTTTCCTCTAGATCTTATAGAGGGAAGGAACATGATCAAAGGCCATGCCACACCTCCAATGAGTCAACACACACTTGTAGGCATCACCTTCATCAACGCCAGGCACTGCCGGGAAGGGATTTCGTCTTGGCCATGATCGTGGACCCCTGAAGACCACCAATGCTCAATGCCGCCTGCATGGTATACGTGGAAGCAAAACATCAAAGTTCCCACCCTCTTATGGTAAGAACACCATGACGATGGAGAGTAGGAGAGGCATCAAGTAGGTCTCCACCCAAGGGGGTCGGGAGCCGCCACAACCAATCCTTACCCGCAAGCTCCATTACTGGACGCTCTAGGTCTTTACATCCGAAGATTAGATCTAGATGAGTTGAGAGCTAGGAGGTGAAATGAGAGTCATGGACCGAAGGGCGGGGGGAGTAGTTTGCCGAGAAGACAACTAGGGCAAAAGGAAGACAACGATGGCCTTGAGCTATGGTTAGAGCGCTGCCTCGTGAGCCGCCCTAACGGTTCATGAGGCCAATGGGTATCAGTCGTTTACCAATAGACTTTATGGAAGAAGGGAGAGCATAAATAATATGGATGTCCCGAGAGAGTGAGAAGATAAATGATGCAAATGGAAGTCAATGCAGTTATGACTGATTAATTTAGATATACTTCCTCCATTCGTGAACAAGTGTACATCTAGCTTTTGTCTTAAGTTAAAGTTTTAAATTTTGACCAACTTTTAAGGGAAAAGTAAGAGCATTTATGGCACTAAATTAGTATCACTAGATCTGTTTTGAAATGCATTTTGATAATATACCAGTTTGATGTCATATATATTACTACGATTTTCTATAAAGTTGGTCAAAATTTTGAAACATTGACTTAGAACAAAAGCTAGATGTACACTTATTTACGGACGAAGGGAGTATATAGTACACGGTCACACAAAAAAAAACTCATATAGAACAATATTGCTACCCTCCATAACAGTAAAAGGGAACAAATTACTTTTTTTTGACACATAGTCATGTAATGATTTGGTGATTTGGGGAGTAAACGTGAACCAAGAACCATGCTGACAGTGGGCCAGGGGGACAAGAACTGTCTCTGTGCCTGGTGAACTTTAATGTTGTTTGTCTAGACCCGAAAAGGGGCAGCGAATGGAGATAGGCAGAGATACCCGTCTTCATGCAAATCCATATCTACGAATATTTTTCTGGGAAAAAACTGAATATGAATATGAAGTGTACACAGTGGCTCTTGAGCCTCCTCAAAGAGCTCTCAACTTTTATTGAACTTTTTGTCATGTGAGCTGTTTGTCTTCTACAGTAGTTTTAACGTGTATTTACTTTTCATGTTGGGTGAAAGGGTATGGAGCCATCTGATGATATGAAGAGATAGGTTGGCAATATCCATCGGTCATGCAACTACTATCATCGTGTGATGTTCTGTGTGAGGCAACGTCTAAGTGGCTATCTGTTTGAGCCTACGAGTTAGATCAGTCCCCCCTTAACTACATAAGGCCGATAGATGGTACTTTGAGGCTGATATACATAACTTCTCCATTGGACTTATGCAAGTATAATGGGTACATTGCTCCGGGGGTTCCCAATTTCTGTTATACTTCCATTTAGGTTGTTAAGCTTGTAAAGTTTGCTCCATGAATACAAAAACTAGGGTCATGCATAGCTCGGTCATGCATGCATGCATATGCCTAGGCTCTCTTCGAAAAGAAAAGAAAATACATAGGCTGCACAGCTGCGCAAACTTAGGGCCTGTTTAGGATTGTCATTTTTCTCCCAACCCTTGCAGGAATGGCTTGAACTAGAACTCTGAAATTCGTTTGAAATTTATAGAAAATTAATGTGCCCCGAAAGAAACCCTTAATTAAGTAATGCATTAATATGGGGCACAAGTTTATGGAAATTGACTTAGTATGTCACCAGCTTTAGAGCTTGGACTACACATTTCAATACAAATGAGCATAGGTTTTTTCCCCACAAATATGCAGATCCATACTTCCGTTCTATTGGTTCCCATTTTCTTGAATGCGGGGCGTACAAAGTTTAGTAAAAACAGAAATCATGACCACTAATCCTCTCGAGGGCTTGCTTAAGAATAAGAAAAAAGACTTGTGGAAATGGCATGAAATACAATTTGATCATATTCATGGGGATTCTGTAAATATCCCATTTCAAAACTCGAAACAATGGTGTGACAAACTTTTCTTTGGGAAATGACCCTAGGTTTCAATTTCCCGGTGATACTGACCGATACCAAGGTTATGTCAAGGTGGATGATATTTATATTTTGTTATTTTGAAAAGTAAAGTGAACTTTGAACTACTTCTCCTCGATTTCATTAACTAGACCACATATCAATGGGCCCGCTTGAATGGCATGCAATCACCCAAGAACATATTGAAATACTATAACAATGTAGATCATCGTGATTGATGTCAAAAATTTTAGTTACCTGTCGATTGAATTTAAATTTAGAAATCTGAAAAAGTTCATATTTTCAATCCATTGGTAACCGTTTAAAATCTTGTTTGACGCTTACAAACCAAGAACTATGCCCTACAAAGAGAACGTGGAACCTCGGGAAAGTCCACCAAATAGGCATCAATTCCTAGATTCCTACATCTACACCAATATGATCGGGTGTGTCGCCTCCATGGGATGAGCATGCTTGTGCTTCTTGAGGTCACGGAATTCGTTCCTAATCTTTGCAACTCTAGACTAGTGATGCTAGACGAACCACGGGTGCATGCGTGTACGTGTGGTGGTGTACGTGTACGCTAGTAAGCGAGTTTAGGAAATCATTGTGGCACTATTGATCACATCCTAACAACCGAATAGATCTAAGAAGACCTAATTACATACCGAAACGAAGGTTTGATGAGCTAAGCGCGCAACTTGATTGGCTCAGCCACAAACTATGGATGATGAGCTAACTAGTAGTACATAGGATTAGCTAGGCCAAATGTTCGTACCACAGGTCGCTTGTGTGCTACAGCAAAATATCCCTTGCCCTAATTCGAGGGCACGCTACAGTAGACGTACGAAATGATTGCCACATAGGATCATACGCACTCGGATCACGCGTCACGACATCCCTAGAGAGAGAGACCCTGATCCTTGTCGGCCCCTAGGAATTCTAACGTGTGTTTGCACAGCGCCCGACGTGTTTTACTGTTCCCCGCCGATCGATCTAGCGCTCATCCGTTTCCTGTGCTCTCATCCCTCTCTCTAGCTACCTCTCTGTGAAAGTGATCACACAAGGCCTAGACCCCTCCCTCTCTCTCTGCCCCTTTATAAAAGGGACCCGACTCCCCCTCCTGTTCGTGATCTCTCTCGATCGGCTCTCTGCAAACTGCACATCACAGTGCTAGCTAGCTAGCTCCTCCCCTCCCCATCTCATCCTGATCTCTAATTATCTGCGCTCCCTAGCTCGCTAGATCTCCTCTAGATCTCATCATGTCTACCATCTACATGAGCCAGCTCTCTACTGCTTTCCCTCTAATGGAGGAAGACCATCACCAGGATCACCATCAGGGGCACTTCCAGGCCTTCACCCTGCCCAAGGATCCCCCGATCTTGTTCCCTTTTGTGATCAGCAGCAGCAGCCCTAGCGACAACAGCAGTACTCTCAGCTACGGATCAGACCAGCACTTGATGCAGCACCATGCCATGCTAGATCAGCCCCAACATGTAAGTTGGAACAATTTCTTTCTCAGTTCTATATGTACCATTAGTTTGCTTGGTCACTTTCTGGCTAGCTGCTCAATTAACACGATCCTTTGATTTGTTATGTGCATCAGATGATCGGTGGATCGTCGAGTGTGTTCTCGACGCCGTTCCCGACCGTCGAGAGCATCCGCGACGACATGATCGAGCGATCCTACTCGTACGATCCATATGATATGGAGAAGCTGCAGGACACCAGCGGATCGCTCAAGATCGGCAAGTGGACGGCGCCTGCTCCTGCAGCCAAGATGAGGATCACGAGGAAGACGAGCGATCCTGGTGTCAAGAAGCCGAGGAAGAGGGCGCAGGCATACGAGGATCATGGCCACATGGGCGGCATGAACCAAGCTCTGGGCGTTATTAGGACATGCTCTGATTGCAACACCACCAAGACCCCCTTGTGGAGGAGTGGTCCTTGTGGCCCCAAGGTAGTACTACGATTTGTCTGTTAATTCTCTGGTCACTTGGTAGGAGTACAAGTTAGTTAATGGCGTAACGGTAACTAACTTTGCTGCGGTTTGCATGGTGCAGTCGCTTTGCAACGCATGCGGCATCAGGCAGCGGAAGGCGCGCCGGGCGATGATGGCCACCGGGGCGGCGCCCGTCACCGATGTTGGTGCTGCCAAGGCGGCCGCGCCAGGTGACGCCGCCGTGACCGTGCACCCACCGAAGGTGAAGAAGGAGAAGCGAGCTGCCGACGTCGACCGGTCTCTGCCGTTCAAGAAACGGTGCAAGGTGGTCCAGGATCACGCTGCCACAAACGCCGCTGCGCCCACCACCGTCGAGGCTGCCGCAGAGCCGCCGGTCGTCGTCACCACTACCACCACCACTGCTGCTACGCCGGCGAGGGATCTCGTCGACACCATCGGGGTCAACTGGAGCAAGAGCCCTACTGGCGCCCCTGCAGCTGCCTGCTTCCGGCCATCGCCGGCGCCCTTCGCGGTGCCGGTGCCGGTGCAGGACGAGATCACGGACGCCGCCATGCTGCTGATGACGCTGTCCTGCGAGCTTGTCCGGAGCTGATCGATCCATGCATGGAACACTCCAGAGACTCTGATCTATCCACCACGGTACCCCCCGGGCTTTTTTGCCTTAGTCCGTTAGACAGTCGGTACGTACTGTCCGTGCTGCCGCGTTTTTGGTTTCTTGTTCTTGTTGCTAGTGTAACCCTGCGCTACTGTTAAAGTCTTGTGATTCGTTTGTGTGTAAGATAAGACGGTGAGAAAGAGAGAGATCTAGAGAAAGAGAGGTAGAAACAAGGAGAGATCAGAGGAGAAGAGGATAAAAATAAAAAAACAACGTGAGCTAGCTAGCTAGGATCTGCAAACACTGTGAGATCGAGTGAGTTCAGTTTGAGTAGCTAGCTTTTTGTTGCCGCGGCTAATAACCAAGCCAATGGCTACTATATAGCATGTATGTTTTGTTCTTTGTTTTGCTCGAACCATTTGTACTGTGGCTCGTAATAATAAATACCGAAAGACCGGACCATGAAATGTTGCTGTTCATCGGGAATCGTTCATGACTTTTGCTTCTGATGCATGATTATATGTCAGTGATGATCTGCTTTAGTTTTTGTCAGCGCGCACAGTGTGCTTTCTAACGTTTTCCCGCTGATCTTGAGGCAAACATTCTCTTTATCATATGCGACCCGAGAAGCTTAATTAATTTGATGCACATGCTGAATTGTGGATCATGCTAGTAGCTTTGCACAGGAAGGAGGCATAACTTTCCATCGCCCAAAAAAAGGAGGCATATTGGATTAGTATATCTTAATTTGGGTTTCTACTAAAATCAAATATTTCAAACCTTAGATGGGGTATCATCAAGTCAGTAGTAACTAGTAAGCCAAATGTTACACATGCCTCATCTGCAAAACAAAAGTTACACATGCCACGATAGTGTGTTTCTTTCACTTGTATTCTCAAAACACAAGTTTATCGCCGTAGCAACATAGTTATCATGTTTTACGCTGAAAATGCTATCAGGCGAGCGTTTGCGGCGAACTTATCCCACAAACAACCAAACATACCCAAGCTAATTATTAGATCTAAGGAGATCCGCCCTTCATATATCGACACACAAATCTTCTGTAGCGTCCTCATTTTTTTTGTCTCCAGTCCACACATGTTGAAAGTTCGTAATAATTTGGGCCGCCCTTGCATGTAGATCCCAAGAATTTTTATACTCCACCATTATCAAGAATCTACACATGTTGTCTCGTCCTACAGTGAAGAGTCTATCCACTATATACAAATCACAAATCCATGGGCACCACCATTTCCGACCCTTTGGAAGAAAGAACTTCTTTTCAGAAAAAACCCAACTGGAATGAGTGGTTAGCTATCTCAAAAACAATCAACAACTTCTTTTCAGAAAAAAAGCGTTGGCTCCTTTGGTTATCCATATTCAAAGAAATTTATGAATTTCAGTCCTTCAGAATTTTCAACCGAGACATTTGTGTTGCAACAATAAAACATTTGAATTTTCTTACTTCCCAATTTTGTAGGATTCGTAGAAAGAAGTTTTCTTTTGAAAAGGAGGATAACCCCCGACCTCTGCATCAGAGTGATGCATATGCAGCCATATTATTAATTAAAGTATGGAAACAAAATCTGAGGTTCAATACTGGCTCACAAATGGAGCTCAACAGAAAAAGATATATGATAAAAGATGCCACAGCTGGCAAAAACAAAAACAAGCTACGGTGACTAGACACCTAGCCTATTATTAGCTCACCATCCAAATCGGTTGAAGATAACCCGTGCTACCGTCTCCCAACGGTTGCACCCAATAACCAAATGCTCCTCGGAGTCCTCAACCTCCATACAAAATTCATGTGCTTTCAACTTCTGGTAGTGAGATCAGATAACTTCCATATCAACTTTTGCATTTCAGTTTCTGTAGGGTTCAGTGTCACTATATTCTTGTGTTTTTCTTTCTATCACTAATTTTTCAACTCTTGCATTTCAAAGAGGCCCTAAAAGGTCATAATCATAAAGAAAGAGTTCTATAATTACTTTGGACCTTAGGGTTGCAGCAAAGGAACTTTATATACCATAATTATTCCTAGAATTTATGGAAAAGGCAAACACGGGGGAAGGTCTAAGCTTTAATTTGATTTATAAGGATTAGGGGCAGAATGAGCAGTAGGCTAAGCTTGGGGTTATCAAGCTTGAGAGTTGCACTATGATCATTTTCTGTACTTTGTAAGAAATCAATGCAAGGATTGTTTTCGAGGCCTGTCTCCGTGCCTGCCAGGGTGCACGAAGACCAATGAGGTGGGCAGGTATAGCACTGACGATGTATTATCGTCAAGGCCTCGCTAGTTCAGTAACTACTAACCGTCTGCATAATGTTAAGTATTTTTAACACTATACCTAGTATCAACAAAACGTCTTACATTATGGGACGAAAGGGAACAGACAGAATTGAGCATGCTTTCCTCACTTTGTGGTGAAACACTCATTTTGTTCTTATTAATAATCTGATTGTTGATGCTCGTATATGCTCATTTTTTTAAAAAAAAAGGGAGACTAGAGTTGTGAAGTTGCAAAACTGATGAAGTCAACAGTAACACTTCACTATCAACAGGAACGTCATGTCTCACTAAAAGGATAATCTGTGTTAATGAGACACACTTTTAACGTTGGGTCACACATGGGTTCTCTTGCGATGGTATTCCTTGCTATTGGTTTTATTTATAAAACTAGGGTGTGCCAGTTTCTTCAGACTCATAAAGACATATTGTTTTTTCACGAGCTATAAGATGAGGCACTGATTTTTTCAGATACAAAATCGGGCACTTCTTATTCCCAATAATTTCAGAATTAAGGTAGAAGTAAGCTAGACTCCTATTTAAACTAGTGAGTTTGCACGCTTGAATGTCTACCCCCTACATCCTCCTAGACGAGTTCGGTTTATTCATCCCCAATCAGGGTTAAAATTTTAAATGAAATTTTAGAAATTTCACATATTTCAGTGGGGTCCAAAATATTTTTAATCCTGAAATTTCAAGTCAGATTCAAGCTAATTTTAAAATGAATTTAAATTAAGTTAAATCCAATAAAATTTGAAATCTATAACCCAATCTCGTAATCTAAAAATAATAATCCAAGATTGTATAGTTCATGCAAGTTACACAGACTGACCATGGCCAAATCTCTGTGGCAGTTTAGCATGCCAAACGAAATGTACAATTTTTCTTTAGAAAGACAGTACAGAGAGGCAGAAAATGAAATGTAAAGTGTGACTGTGCTTGAAAGACAAAGGGACATACACGCATGGGCGCGCGATAGGATTGAAAGTTGAAACCGCAGCGGTACTACCGTAGTCAGGCAGACATTTTCTTGTCAAGCAATTTTCTTGTCACTTTGCAGATGCCACGATTGAAAGCACGCAGGCGCGAAAGAGAGTAGTCAAACATGCAATACACCGTCAGTGGCTCAGTATGACAGCCGCAGGGCAATGCATGTCACGGGCCAGGCTCACTCACAGCTACTCACGCTAGATAACACTGTACTAGCGGCCAAAACTGTAGCAAAATAATGCATTTCGGTGGACTCGATCAGAATCCTGTGCTAATGATGCTACGCTGCACTGTATGTTTATCAGGGTCATATGCATGGACACGTTTTGCTGCTCCCCTCCCCCCAAAAGAGGGACGCTTATGGACACAACTGGATTGTATTTGGATGGTTATATGGAGTATAATATATACATTTAGAGCATAATGATTACCATATACCCTCTTATATGACAACAGTATAAGAACAAGATCATGACATGCAGATTGTCATTGACAGGTTCGACCACTGAAGGCCGGGTCCGTGTTTTTCACCTCGTAGAGCATGAATTGATACTTGAAGATGTCCCTATACCGTCGTTGCCCTATCCAACCAATGAAAGACCATATTGCCATTCGCGCTCCAAGCTCCCCTAATTATCGCCAAAAACCACTAGTAACACCTCCTAGGCATGAAGTACTTTGCTCGAGAATTAATGGCACGTCTCGGACCTATTGCCGATAGTTGGTCGTACTACCCAATTGAAAGGATTGATATCGACCTTAGGGGGGGGGGGGGGGGGGGGTGGGGCTAAATGTAACTACGATGAGCACAACCTATATGGTGCTTGCGAGGTCAAGTGACCAAAGTAAAACACAAGTAGTCAAGCTCGGATAAAAGGTAACTTAAAGCACGAAGAGAAGAAGATGTATTCCAATGTTCACTTTCTTGGAGGGAAAACTAGTCACTGCCAGAGAGGTGTGAGACCAAGGCTCACTTTCTTCTCCTTGAGCCTCCACCACAAAGGTGAAGCCCAACTACACATGGTATGTAACATCCCAACTTTCAATTTGGAATGTTTTACAATTATAGCTAAGCATCTATTGCATAATGATTGAATTGAGGTGGAATTTGAATTTTCAGAGGCCTTGGAGTTCAATTTGAATTTTTTACTTCAGTTCAAAATGGCATTTGAATTTCATTTCAAAAATTTCTGAAAAAATACTTTGATCAAGAAGTATGAGAGGAGGTAACGTGGCACCCCAAAAATCAGAAGAAAATAATGCCAAAAGAAATTGAATTCAAATTTGAGTTTATTTGGAATTTTCAAAAATACTGATTTTTATAAAGTTTACATTTTGCCTCTGGAAAATAGTTCATCTTTTAGGATTTATTTTTTCTGATCATTTTGATATATAATATGTACATATAATATTTTACTTTTGTTTTCTGCTATTTCTTTTGTTCTCTGTGTATAATTGAAAAATGTTTTCTGTTTTTTTAGAGCGGCTGAAGCCCATTAGACGCAACCGACCCAGCTGGCCAGCGCAGCCCACCGCCGCCTCGGCTTGCCTCGGTCGCCCGACCGCATCGCCCTCTCCCTGCGCCCGCTGACCAGTGGGGCCCGCACCCATCTTCTCCCTCCACACGCCAAGCTGGAGTCCGGCTCACGCACGGCCGCACCCTCGATCGCCAAAACCCTAGCCCGAGTCGACCCTCCCCAAGAATCCTGTCCTATAAATACCTGGCCAAACCCTCTCCCGAACCCCCTAAAACCCTACGCCCAACACCACCCGTAGCCCACACCCACGCGAAACCGATCTCACCGGAGCCAAAGCCGTCCACCGCCGAATTCGTCGTCGGTAGGTCATCCCGAGCCCCCTTCTTCTGCCAATCGGTTTATCTCGAAGCCTCGCTTTGATTTGACATTGTTTCGTCGCATAGATCGCACCGGAGCCACCCCTTCATCATCACCGTCCACTGCCGGAGCCACAGCTCAGCCGAGCTTCGGCATCGCTCTCCAGTCGCTGTCCGTCACCCCCGATCTTCATCAACAACACCCTTGAACTCGTCTCGCTCCACCGCATCTGACCGACGCCACCGCGGATGCCGACAACCACCGGAGCAGCCTCGCCATCGTCGCCCGAGCCGCGCCGCCGTCGTCCACCCCGATGTAAGCCGCCAGACCTTTTCCACCGTTAGATCACTGCTCAACGGCCTAGATTAGATCAGCGAAGAGTTAGTTTTTTATAGATCGGTTTTATTACGGTTTATATTCGGTATAAATCAAACTGAACCATCATTTTTTTCTTTTAATCGTAGTCGTTGAATTCCATACTTACCGGTCGTCCACCCTGTTCGCTCGCGCGCACACCCCTTAGGCCAATGGCAGCGCGACACATAGCCATGACCCGATCTGTAGTGTTTTTTTAATTTTAGTTTCTGTTTTAAAACAGAATAGTTACAGTTTTAGAAAATTAATATCTCCTAGATTTTTTAATGTTTTTAGGTGATTCTTTTTGCATTGAGTTAGAAATTTTACAAAGTTTCTATAGATAATAAGTTTGACTATATTTGAAAATTTTGAATTTGAATCTGCATGAATTTTCTCAAATCACTAGATTGGCTATATTTTGAGCTAGGAGTATTATTTTTGAGTGATTATTTTTGCTACTAGTTCCATGCGACTTCGTTTATCAGTAGGATTTAATTGGTGAATTTTAGGATTATTTAAAACTAGGTTTTAATGAAAACAATACTGTTTTAGTTTTTTTGTAGGTTTTGTGCTATTTCTTTTGATTTTAATTGCTTTAAATTGTTTTCTTTTGTTCTTTTTGACATATTAATTTTGTTTCTGTTAAGTTAACAATAGCAATTTTATTTGTAGTAAAAAATATTTTTGTATTTTATTTTTTGATCTTACTAGAAAACCTGTTTTGAGCATAATAGGAGTTTTATAAATGTATGATTATTTTTGCACAATTTTTTTGTTGTTTTTTCTTTCAGTTATTTAGTAAAAACTTTATTTTGCTTGTGTTATAATTTATTATTGTTAGAAAATTTATTTGTGGCTTGTTTTACTTGTAGAGTAGAAAGACTTTGCTTTGAGTTTTAGTGTTTTGTTTGGTTTTGATGTTAGCTTTCTTTGTGCGTTTCATTGATTGTTTTATTATAAGTGTTTCTTGCTACTGTAGTATAAATGTGTATGATGGTGTGCTTATGTATGTCTTGTTTGTTTCGATAGATTACTCGGAGTGCGAGGCTTGTTATTACAAGTCTTTAGAGTTTGAAGATTATAACCAAGGCAAGTCATTTGATCACGTATTTTATTATCTATGATTTTTATGGCATTAGTTGTTATCCTCCCCACCATGCATGCAAGTAGGTGAATTTGATTTATGTTCTTGAATAGTATCATGTGGTAGGTTGAACCCAAATCCACTTGTTACCAATGCCCGAGAACATTGTAGTTACTTTGCTATTCCTAGTAGACGGGGTTGGTTGAGTGAATTGCACGGGAGTTGTGAGAGTTAAGTTGATGACTACAACCCCAAGACTTCAAGATCTCAAGAGGACTTCAATTCACTACTGGGTGGAGGACGGATGGAAGGGCACCCTGGAGTACCCAGTGGTTGACCCAGGGATGCATGCAGAAGTGCCATGACATCCTGCAGAAAGCTTCACCCAGGCACGAAGAGAAGGATGGATATACCTTGACCGGAAGCTTACCTGTGCAGCCACAAGTCAATATGGGCTTGATACGTCCATTTTGCATCATGTTTTCCTACTATTATTTATAATGTTTTTATGCATAATAACACTTTATGGAGTAATTCTCATGCCTTTTCTCTCATAATATGCAAGGTTTACACAAAGAGGGAGAATATCGGCAGCTGGAATTCTGGACCTGAAAAAGCTATGTCAGAGATACCTATTCTGCACATCTCCAAATGAGCTGAAATTTTTACGAAGAATTATTTTGTAATATATAGTAAATATTGGAGAAAAGAACTACCAGAGGGGGGCTGCCAGGTGCCCACAACACACTAAAGGCGCCAGCACCTCCAGGCATGCCTTGGTGGGTGGTGGGCAACCCAGTCCACGTCTAGTGCCATCTTCCGGTATATAAGGTATTTTGACCTAAAGACAAATAAGGATAGGACTTTCGGGACGGAGCACCGCCGTCTCGAGGCGGAACTTGGGCAGGAGCACTTTTGCCCTCCGGCGGAGCGATTCCGCCGGGGGAACTTCCCTCTCGGAGGGGGAAATCAAAGCCATCGTCATCACCAACAACCCTCTCATCTTTGGGAGGCCAATCTTCATCAACATCTTCAACAACACCATATCATATCAAGCCCTAGTTCATCTCTTGTGTTCAATCTTTGTACCGGAACCTCAAATTGGTACCTGTGGGTGACTAGTATTGTTGATTACATCTTGTAGTTGATGCTAGATGGTTTATTTGGTGGAAGATTATATGTTCAGATCCATTATGCTATTTAATACCCCTCTGATCTTGAGCATGAATATTATTTGTGAGTAGTTACCCTTGTTCTTGAGGTCACGGGAGAAGTCATGTTGCAAGTAATCATGTGAATTTGATATGTGTTCGATATTTCGATGATATGTATGTTGTGATTCCCTTAGTGGTGTTATGTGAACGTCAACTACATGACACTTCACCATCTTTGGGCCTAAGGGAATGCATTGTGGACTAGTTATTAGATGATGGGTTGCTAGAGTGACAGAAGTTTAAACCCTAGTTTATGCGCTATTCTGTAAGGGACTGATTTGGATCCATATGTTTAATGCTATGGTTAGATTTTATCTTAATACTTCTTTCGTAGTCGCGGATGCTTGAGAGGGGGTTAATCATAAGTGGGAGTCTTGCTCAATTAAGAACAACACCCAAGCACCGGTCCACCCACATATCAAATTATCAAAGTAGCGAACGCGAATCTAACCAACATGATGAAAGTGACTAGATGAAATTTCCGAGTGCCCTCAAGAACGCTTGGCTTATTATAAGAGACCGTTCCAGCCTATCCTTTGCTACAAAAAGGATTGGGCTACCTTGCTGCACTTTATTTACTGTTACCGTTACTTGCTCGTTGCAAATTATCTTATTATCAAACTACCTGTTACCAACAATTTCAGTGCTTGCAGAAATTACCTTGCTGAAAACCACTTGTCATTTCCTTCTGCTCCTCATTGGGTTCGACACTCTTACTTATCGAAAGGACTAAGATTGATCCCCTATACTTGTGGGTCATCAGGGCTCTGGCTTGGTCGACCCTACGCGTGACTCTGGACGGACGGTGCCAATAGATGTAGAAGAACGGTAGGAAATGGATGGGCACCGGCAGTGGCCCAGAGGAACTCTATGGAAGACCATGTTTCGTTCGTCTCGTCCAACATCAGGCAATGCAAGGACATAAAAGGAGGGAACGATTATTGCTGGTAAAGTGCACAAGACTCTGCAGAGTGGAAATCTAATCGATTAGCCGTGTCCCTGATTACGGACATCTGAGCCACTGGAATTTGATTTATCTGGAACTCTCAACACCAAAATAATTCATTAATTGTTGGGTTAATAATGATTTGGATATGATACATTGGTTGGCGGAACCATCTCATTAACAACAAATACTTTGTAGTAATTACAAGCAAGTCCTTTTATTGTAGGATTTTTTTTCTTTTCGCAAAAACTTAAACTTATAGCCCCACGGCCAAAATTTGCATATAGAGATAGCATTTTATTATTTTTTTCCTATCCGTGACTTGCCGGCATATTAAAAAATGCTGACCTACATGGCTGCAACGTCGCATTGTTGCAGAGGGTTATTCCGATCAGGAGTGAGGCTACGATCTATGCTCGGTGATTGCCCTTTGGAGTCGAATGGACTCGCTACCTTCTACGTTTTCCGCAGTAGTTTATCTCATGAGTTGTCCTTCAGCCGAATTTATTCTGATGTAATAAAGACTCTAATTATTCCGATGTAATAAAGACTCTATATGAGATTCGGTGTAATAAATCAGGTCTGATTGAACTTTGATATTTTCATCAGTGTACTGTGTGTGGCAACATGATCTTGGGATAGTACAGATACATAGAGACTTGACCTTTTTGGGTCGGGTCGCTACATGGTAGACCTTGAGGTGGCCTGCAAACCTTCACAAATGATATGATAATCCACTAGCTTGGATGCTCACTAGTGGCCGGAGAGTCTTCAACTCTCATATCCACCAAAACCAATTAGGGGATTAGATGCTCATTCACCAACATACATATCACCTATCACAAAAATGCAAGGAAGGGAAGAGAGGACGAGCTATACAAATAGGGAGGTCCCACTGTTTCCCATCGCCAGCTGACGACCGCCTCCAAAGACATCGAGGAGAGAAGATCATATCAAACCACATTACATGAGGCGTAAGGTTTCACCTCTTAACCCAAACATGCAGTCCATTCACGAGTTGGCGAGACTCCTCTTAGTTGGTTTTATAAATTTTCACCAAAGAATTTGATCTCTCTGGCTCACCCCTAAATATATATAGAGTTCGTCCCCCCTTCAGCCCCTTAAAACCTATGCATCACCTAGTGTAAAAAAGATCACCCATACTCCCTCCTTGGCAAGCACCCACATTCCATTACATAGCAATCACGACTATCATCTCATCAATATCGTTTCCTCATAGTGCCTCTTCTTGCTTCAATTTCTCAAGCTCCAACTCTCATTTTCCCTTTGTCCACCACAGACTGTCGTGCATATACCATCCTACTCTACCATCCATTTTCTTATAGAGGAAAGAAAGTTCAAATTACATATTCTTCTCACGCTGTGAACAATGAAGAAGAGGAGTTCGAAGGCTTTGATTTACAATTTTGGATGAACCAGCCAGGCTTTAACAACCTCGTGGCTGCTGCATGGAGCGAGCCGATGAATGAATCTGATTACATTAAATGTTTTCACCAGAGGCTTCAAAACACTATAACGCTCTACAACAACGGAGTGCACGGAAGATCGGCAACATCAGGGAGCAAATCATGCTAGCCAAGGAGGTCATTTTTCAATTGGACAGGGCGATGAACGTTCGTACACTATCGGTTGACGAATGTTGGCTCAACATAGATCTCAAGAAAAAACTACTGGGGCAGAATCTCGTATCACTAGGATCAATGAGGGAGACGCGAATATCGCATTTTTTCACAGTCAAGGGGCACAATGTCGAAAGAGTAATACAATCTTCAAGCTTTGTAATGGTGAAGTGGTCGTTATTGACCATGGGAGAATCCTAATGTTGGCACTCGATCATTTAGCATGTACTGGTCACCCCTACTTCAGGAAGCATCTAAATCAATCTCGATGTTCTTGGGCTACAGGAGGTGGATGATACGTCTCCAACGTATCTATAGTTTTTGTTCCATGCTATTATAGTATCAATCTTGGATGTTTTATATGCAATTATATGCCATTATATGTCAGTTTTTAAAACTAACCTATTAACTTAGTGCCAAGTGCGAGTTGCTGTTTTTGCCTGTTTCTGGTTTTCCAAGAAATCAGTGTTGGGGAACGTAGTAATTTCAAAAATTTCCTACGCACACGCAAGATCATGGTGATGCATAGCCACGAGAGGGGAGAGTGTCGTCTACGTACCCTCGTAGACCGTAAGCGGAAGCGTTATGACAACGCAGTTGATGTAGTCGTACGTCTTCACGATCGACCGATCCCAGCACCGAAGTTACGGCACCTCCGCGGACTGCACACGTTCAGCTCGGCGACGTCCCACGAACTCACGATCCAGTAGAGCTTCGAGGGAGAGCTTCGTCAGCACGACGGCGTGATGACGGTGATGATGAAGTTTACCGACACAGGGCTTCGCCTAAGCACTGCTACGATATGACCGAGGTGGATTATGGTGGAGGGGGGCACCGCACACGGCTAAGAGAGATCAATGATCAACTTGTGTGTCCTAGGGTGCCCCCCGCCCCCGTATATAAAGGAGCAAGGGGGGAGGCCGGCCGGCCCTGGGGCGCGCCAAGGAGGGGGGAGTCCTCCTCCTAGTAGGAGTAGGACTCCCCTTTCCTAGTCCAACTAGGAAGAGGGAAGGGGGAAGGAAAGAGAGGGAGAGGGAGAGGGAAAGAGGGGCCGCGCCCCCCTCCCCTAGTCCAATTCGGACTCCTCATGGGAGGGGGCGCGCTACCTCCTGGGCTGCTGCCCTCTCTCTCCCCTCAGGCCCACTAAGGCCCAATACTTCCCTGGGGGGTTCCGGTAACCCCTCCGGCACTCCGGTTTTCTCCGAAACCACCCAGAACACTTCCGGTGTCCGAATATAGCCGTCCAATATATCAATCTTTACGTCTCGACCATTTTGAGACTCCTCGTCATGTCCGTGATCACATCCGGGACTCCGAACTACCTTCAGTACATCAAATCACATAAACTCATAATACCGATCATCACCGAACGTTAAGCGTGCGGACCCTACGGGTTCGAGAACTATGTAGACATGACCGAGACACGTCTCCGGTCAATAACCAATAGCAGAACCTGGATGCTCATATTGGTTCCTACATATTCTACGAAGATCTTTATCGGTCAAACCGCATAACAACATACGTTGTTCCCTTTGTCATCGGTATGTCACTTGCCCGAGATTCGATCGTCGGTATCCTCATACCTAGCTCAATCTCGTTACCGGCAAGTCCCTTTACTCGTTCCGTAATGCATCATCCTACAACTAACTCATTAGTCACATTGCTTGCAAGGCTTATAGTGATGTGCATTGCCGAGAGGGCCCAGAGATACCTCTCCGTCAATCGGAGTGACAAATCCTATTCTCGATCTATGCCAACTCAACGAACACCATCGGAGACACCTGTAGAGCACCTTTATAATCACCAAGTTATGTTGTGACGTTTGGTAGCACACAAAGTGTTCCTCCGGTATTCGGAAGTTGGATAATCTCATAGTCATAGGAACATGTATAAGTCATGGAGAAAGCAATAGCAGTAAACTAAACGATCAAGTGCTACGCTAACGGAATGGGTCAAGTCAATCACATCATTCTCCTAATGATGTGATCCCGTTAATCAAATGACAACTCATGTCTATGTCTAAGAAACTCAACCATCTTTGATCAACAAGCTAGTCAAGTAGAGGCATACTAGTGACACTATGTTTGTCTATGTATTCACACATGTATTATGTTTCCGGTTAATACAATTCTAGCATGAATAATAAACATTTATCATGACATGAGGAAATAAATAATAACTTTATTATTGCCTCTAGGGCATATTTCCTTCAATCAGTACCAAAGGAAGTCCAAATGCCATGAAACTTTTTGACGATTTTTTTCTGGACATAAGAGATCCTAGAAGCTTCGGGAGGAGACTAGGCGTGCAACGAGCATGCGACAAGGCACCTGGGCATGCCCAAGTCCCTTGTGGGCCCCTCGTGGCTATGGCTGACCTAACAACCCCTCGTGCCCAAGTCCCTTTTGAGTCTTCTCTGAACTTTTGTATGCATGATTGTTATAGCTTTGTATTTATCTCCAACCTATGTGTTTGGGTTGGCCAACTAGATTGATTTATCTTGCAATGGGAGAGGTGCTTTGTGATGGGTTCAATCTTGCGGTGCTCTATATCCTAGTGACAGAAGGGGATAAGACATGTATTTGTATTGTTTCCATTAAGGATAAAACAATGGGGTTTATTCATATTGCTTGAGTTTCTACATCATGTCATCTTTCTTAAGGCGTTACCCTATTCTTTATGAACTTAATACTCTAGATGCATACTGGATAGCGGTCATTGTGTGGAGTAATAGTAGTAGTAGATACAGGTAGGAGTTGGTCTACTTGTCTCGGACATGATGCCTATATACTTGATCATTGCCTTGGATATCATCATAACTATGCGCTTTTCTACCAATTTCCCAATAGTAATTTGTTTACCCACCGTATGTTTTTTGTTCGAGAGAGAAGTCTCTAGTGAAAACTATGGCCCCCGGATCCATCTTATCATATATTAAAATCCAAAAATACCTTGCTGTGATTTATTTACTATTATTTTATTTTGTGTTTTTTTATCTATCTATCACTACGAGATTTGAGCCTTGCAATGAACCGCCAAGGGATTGACAACCCATTGTTTGCGTTGGGTGCAAGTATTTATTATTTTGTGTGTAGGTGCTGTTCACAAGGTCTTGCATGGTTCTCCTACTGGATTGATAACCTTGGTTCTTAACTGAGGGAAATACTTATCTCTATTGTACTGCATCATGATACGTCTCCAACGTATCTATAATTTATGAAGTAGTAGGTTACTCTCCTAATTTACTAGTGGCCTATTTTCCTAGGTCTTACTTCACGGGATCTCCGGTCACATCTCCGGTCACATAGGTTGGGTCACCAACATGGAAAATCCTGTGGGTGTCATACCCATCCCCCTCGATGCATTTTCTACCACAACACGTGATAGCCCTTTTGTTAAAGGATCTTCTAGATTCTTAGCCGATTGGATGGAATCTAATGCTATTACTCCGGAGTTTCTTAAATTTCTGATAAATTTTAATCTCCTTCTTATATCCTTTGTGGATTGCATGTTGTCCTTTGAGCTTTTTGCCTTGACAATACCTGTCCGGTTGCCATAGTTCATAAGGATAGCCGGGATGGGCTTTTGAACCACTGGAAATTAAATCCATCAAAAGCTCTCAAAGCCATTCTGGTTCTGTGCACGAGTTATCTAGTGTTGTGAGTTCTGCTTACATTGTCAACTTCATTAAGATAGTCTGGTTGCAAGACTTCTAGGAAATAGCAGCACCTCCAAGTGTAAGCACATATCCACTTGTGACCTTTATCTCATTAGCATCTGAGATCCAATTCGCATCACTATACCCTTCAAGTATATTCGAGTATACAGTATAGTGAAGTACACAACTCGTAGTACCTTTTAGATAGCGCATAACCCTTTCAACTGCTTGCCAATGTATATCCCCCAAATTGGAAACAATCGGCTCAGTTTGCTTACAACAAACACGATGTCAGGCCTCGTAGTGCAAGCTAGGTACATGAATGAACCAAAATAACTCGAGAGTATCTCAATTGTTCTTTAGCTGTGCATTCAAACTTTTCATATGGTGTTGGAGAAGGAATGCAGTCTTAATATCCGAAGCGACCCAAAATCTTCTCAAAATAGTGGGATTGCAGAAGTGTGATCCCACCCTCACTATCTCTCAATAGCTTGATGTTGAAGATAATATCAGCCACATCAAGATCTTTCATCTCAAAGTTATGAGATAGAAAACCTTAACCTCCTCAATGACTTTGAGGATGGTTCCAAATATCAGTATGTCATCAAAATACAAGCACAATATAACTCCTTTGCCAAACCATGGCACTAGTACACACATTTGTCAGCTTCATTAACGATAAAGCCGGTAGATTTAAAGTTTTATCAAACTTCTCATGCCATAGTTTAGGTGATTGTTTTAGACCATACAAAGATTTCAATAACATGTACACCTTTCCTCCAGACCCTCTACCACAAAGCCATCTACCTATTGAATGCAGATTTCCACGTCTTGCTCTCATTTCAAGAAAGTCGTATTGACGTCCATCTGATGGATGAGAAGACTATGTGAGGAAACCAACAAGAGTAGCACTCAAATGGTTGTCAATCTGGCCACATGTGAGTAAATATCAAATAAATCTTCTCCTTATTTCTAGTTATAAACATTGGTCACAAGCCTGGCCTTGTACTTTTAAATCGTACCATCAGGCCCAAGCTTCTTTTTGAACACCTACTTATATCTCACTAGTTGGCATCCATAGGGATGTTTAGTGACTTCCTGTGTCCCATTAGCCATGATGGAATCCATCTCACTACGAACCGAATCATTCATATAGTCAACATCTGGAGATACATAAACTTCTGAAATAAAAGTGGGAGTATCATCCATGAGGTACACAAGGAAACATCACCAAAGGACTTCAGGATTCTCTTGCTCCTAGTAGGAACTTCCTTAGATTCCTCCACATGATTTTCATCATGTGTTCATTCATAATATTTCATAGGAATTGCAGGCTCAAGAGTCTCCTCAAATTTCTATCTAGAAGTGCTTTGCATATCTCTCATAGGAAAAATATCCTACAAAAATTGTAGCATCTTCAGACTCCATAATCATACCGACCTTCACATCAAGTACCCCATATTTCACCACTAGAAATATATAGCCAACTCTAAGCTTAGCATATCCCAAATTAACACATCCATGGTCTCTGGCCCAAGTTTACACCTTTTGGTGATCGACACATTGACTTTCGCCAAACAACCCTAAGTGCGTAAGTAAGATTGTCGTTCTTCTCCCATTGCTCATAGGGAGTGATCTATTATACTTTGTGGGAACCTTATTCAGGACATGACATAATGTCAGTATAGCCTCCCCCACCATGCCTTGGAAAAACCCGATGTATCTAACATAACGTTAACCAAATATGCTAGAGTATAGTTTTTCCTTTCGACAACCCATTTTGACTGGGGTGAATAGGGAGGCATCCTCGCATGAATAATATCATGTTCCGCACAGAAGGAATCAAACTCATTCAAGAAGTAATCTCCACCATGATCTGACCAAACTCGTTTAATTTTCTTTTGAAGTTGATTCTCAACTTCTGCCCTATATATTTTGAAGTAGTGTAGAGCCTCACCTTTAGTATTTAACACATACACCTAACAATATATAGTGGAATCATCTATCAATGTCATCAAGTATTTTTCTTTCCATCTTTAGTCAACACACCATTCATCTCACAGAGACCTGAATGTATGAGCTCCAATGGTGCCAAGTGTCTCTCCTCCGCAGGCTTGTGAGGCTTGCGAGGTTGCTTTGGTTGCACACACGCACAACACTTAGAATCTTTGGCTAAAGTTAAACTCGGGATTAAATTCAACTTAGTTAGCGTGTCATACAACCAACATTCACTACTAAGGAACACCTTATACACAGAACTTTAGCAGTAGCGCTTGTTAAAAAAGCACGCTAGTGCTAACTAGCAGTAGTGCGTTGGCGAAAACCGCGCTACAGATACATATATAGCAGTAGCATGTCTAGCCATAAAAGTGCTACTACTAAAATTCCCACTGCTAAGCAGATAGGCTACACATAGTAGTAGCGATCTTACAGAAACAGCGCTACCGCTACTTGTTTTGTAGCAGTGCGTTTACGAAGAAACGCGCTACTGCTAACGAAAATAAAATTAAATGGAAAGCAAATAAAAAGAGAAAGGAATAGCAGTAGCGCATGTTCAGAAACGCGCTATAGCTAACGTAGCAGTAGCGCACTTCCTGGGACGCGCTACTACTACTTTTGACTTAACCGCGCGGTTCATTCTTCCCCCACGACCACTTCCCCCAAATCCCTACTCCTCCGCTGTCGCCGCCCTGCATCGCCGTCTGCCGCCGCGCGCTCTCCCGTCTCTCTCCGCACACCCTCGACGCCGCCCCGACCCTGACCTCGACGCCGCCCCCGACCCCGACCTCGACGCCGCCCTCCGCCGCGCGCCCGAGGCCCCGACCCCGACCTCGACGCCGCCTGCCCCTCCCTCGCCGCAGGCAGACGAGGTGAGCACACCTCCTCCTCCCCCTCCCCTACCTCTGCCTAGCTAAATTTTCTAGGGTTCTTCAAATTTTAGATTGCATCAAATTAGTTAGGGTTCATCAAATTAGATGGTAATTAGGGCAGTAGTTCCTAGGTACTAATTAGTTAGTAAGAACTAGGGTTGTAGTGTTTAATAGAATAAGTAAGAAATTTAATAGAACTAGTTGAACTAGTTTTTTTAGTAAGAACTAGTTGAATTAATAGAACAAGTGTATTTTTAGTAAGAAAATTAATATAAGTAGTTGAACTAGTTTATTTTTAGTAAGAACTAGTTTACTTTTATTTATAGTAAGTTTATTTTTAGTAAGAACTAGTTGAATTAATAGAAAAAGTGTATTTTTAGTAAGAAAATTAATATAACTAGTTGAACTAGTTTATTTTTAGTAAGAACTAGTTTATTTTTATTTATAGTAAGTTTATTTTTAGTAAGAAGTAGTTTGTAACATCCCAATTTTCAATTTGGAATGTTATACATAGGTCATTCATGCATATCATATTTTATTGCATTTCGTTTTGCGATCCTCGAAATTCTAAGCAACTCAAGGACCTACGGAGAGAGTTGGGGATTTCATGTTTTTCATATTTGAATTTGATCAAATATCGAAACAAGGATCACTTGGATTCTTATTATTTTTCTCTCCGAAAATATTTCATATTAAAATATATGAGAGGAGATAATATGACTTCTCCAAACAAATGAAATATTGGAGGAAATTTTTTAAAAAATCAAATAAGAATTTTTATTTGGATTTTATTGCAATTTTATTAGAATTAGGAAAAATATGCGTTCTTCAAAATTGCATTAGAGGCCCAATAAATGTTCACTTTGTCAGAAATATTATTAGAGGACCATGAAAATTTATTTCACGATTTTTGGAGTCCGTTTAGTATTTCTTTTAATTGTTTTTCTGCATCAAGATTTATTTTAAAAAAAGTAACCGACTTACCGGGCCGTGTCCGACCTGGACACTTAGCCCGGCCGGCTTTATAAGCCAGGAGGCCGAGCGCCCCAGCCTAGCCCAGCCCCGCCTAACCCTAGCGCCGCCGCCGACACCGCTTCGCCGCGCCGCCGCCGCCTCGCCTCGCCGCCGGACCCGATCCCGCCGGACGTATAGCCGCCGCCGCCGGTTTTTTCTGAAACCCTAGTTTGTCTTTTTAGATCGGTTTTGTTTCGGTTTTTCTCGGTTCGGTTAAATAGCGGACGTTCGTCTGCACGTTCGTTTTAACGAACGTTGTTCGTCCGTTAGCCGCAGACAGGGAACGTTCGTTCGTTAGCCTGTTCGTCAGTTTTTCTTTTTCCAGGGTTTTCCGCGATTATTTTTGATCGCGATTTCTGCCCCGATCTTCGTTGTAGTATAACTTTTCGCTCGTTTATCCAAATCAGGTGAAACAAGTGTCTAGATCTTTGTCTCGAAGCTCTCTTTATGTTTAACCAACTTGAACAAGATTTTGGTACTATAAAATTTGACTTTAGTCCAGATTAGCAATCGGATCTTGTTTCTTTCGTAGTTTGAGTTTCGTTGCTCCGTTTGATTTGATTCTTTTTGCAAACCGGAGTTCTTCAGTTGAACTTTCTGGTTAGATCTTCTTATTGAGTTTTACCCATGCATCTTTGCTTGAGTGCTTATGTATGCTATTGTTTGTTTGCGATAGAATTCCCGAAGTGCGAAGCGTGCTACTACGAGTCACTAGGTTTTGCGGATCGTTAGCATGGCAAGTAACACATTGATCACACTCTTTTCGTACCCAGTTTTTATGCATTGGTATCAATCCTCAAACATTGCATGATTAGGATGTGATTAACTTGTGGGTATTGGGAAGTAGATGATGAGATAGAACCTATTGCCCTGTTTATTATCAAACCCTTGGGAGTTACTTCTACGTTATGCTTATATTGCTATGCTATGCTCGTAGACGTGGATTGGGTTTGAGTGTATCCATGACAGATGTGAGATTGTTCATTAATGGTTAACTTAAGGTGGCTACTTTAATACACATCTGGGTGGATTGGTTGGGGCACCCTGGAGCACCCAGTGGTTTGCCCGGGCACCTGGAGAACCCAGTGCTTGCCCAAGGGGATCCCGGAGGACCCGTGTGATCACCCTACGGAATGCCACCCAGGCTCAAAGGGATCATAAGATTATTCATGCTAGAAACTTCCGTGTGCAGCCACAAGCTATTATGGGCTCTCGCATAGCTGAGTATGTTGCATGACCTCTTTCAGTGGTGGGCTAGCAGATGTAGAGGGAAAGTAGGTGTAACTGTCCACCCAGAGTAAAGAGTTAGTGCTTCTGAAAGGAGTTAAATTCACCCACGGTCACTGTATTTGATCACAAAGTTCACTTCGGTCACTGGATTACGGAATACCCAGATTACGGTGCTTATCATTACATTTGTTAACAGCGTAGGTCACCGCGTACGCTGCGTCGTCGTATTTGTCCCACGTGGCGTACTGTTTGACTGTTTGACCAGCCACGCAAGCGAGGCGGGGGTTCTTTTGCACTGGCGAGTTGATTTGGGGGGCTATTTTGCAAATTTCGCGTTGTACTAAAACCCCCTCCCCCACCGTCCTCCAAATCCCTAGCCATTTTCCTCTTTCGCCGTCGGCCACCAAATCCCTAGCCGGCGTCGTCCTGTCGTCACCCACTCCCCGCCCAGCACCGCTCACCGCCGGCGTCGCCGCTTCTGCAACGAGTTGTTCTTCCCCTGAAGCATGTCTGCATCGAGCTCCTGCCGCTCTTCTCGCCGCGGTGGCGGTCCATTCATCCCCCTCATCTACTGCCCGTGGGGGTGTGGTTCCATGGTGAAGAAGCATGTTTCCGGCACTGAGGATCACCCTGGATGGGTTTACTACCGCTGCCCCGGCCATGGTGTAAGTTCTCTGACATTTGGTCTTGGAAAGCATTGATTTTGCCACATTTGGTCTCTGTTTTTGGCACATTTGGTCTTTGATTTTGCATTCATTTTGACAGAATGGATGCAATTTCTAGCATTGGGAGAGGGAGTATGTTGCTTACTTGGTGGAGAAGATGTTTCTCACTGGAGATAATGCTGTGGATGCAATTGGGTGGTCTGAAGACAGGAGAGAAGAGCTGGAGCGGCGCAATGAACAGAGAAGAGCTAGAGGGATGGTGGCAGTAGGATTCAGGGGTTCATGTTGTGAGGAGAGGAGGAGTGAATCTTTGTTGCAGGTTGGCAGGCAGATTGTTCTTCTGTTGAAGATAGCTGTGGCAGTAGGTGTGCTTGTGTGTGTGCTGTGTGTGATGCTGCTGATGAAGTGATGCAAGAGTTGTGTGTGATGCTGCTGAGGAGAGGAGGAGTGAACTATGTGTGTGATGATGTTGAAGATAGCTTTGGCAGTAGGTGTGCTTGTGTATGTGCTGTGTGTGACCTGTTGAATTGTTGGTAGTATGAAGATGCTAGTAAGCTAGTAATGTAATGGAAGTATGTTGTTGATCAATCTATGTTGCATATTATGTCTTCCTGTTGGCCAATATATATGATATGATCACAGTTGGGTTGTTTGCATTACTATATTGTGATCTGACATAATGATAAGTGGTAAGTGACAAATCAGAAAATGTTGGCAAAATGATAAGCATGTCAAAGATGATCATCACAAGATATGTAACAAAGATGATCACCAGGTTCAAGAAATATATATGACAAGCAACATATATAGCAAGCACAACATAGCACCAGGTTAAATAAGATAGTAAAGATCCACCAAAAGCACATGTCTAACAAGCTTAACAGTAAGGTTAAGTTCAGCAGAAGAACTTGACACAGACCAAATTTAAGTTTAACATGACAAGAAACACCAAAATGCTGGATTAGTTCACCAGAAGAACTTGATACAGACCAAATTTTCTACTTCCTAGGCTCTCTCAATTCATCAAACATGCTGACCTTCCTGGTTTTCTTGCTTGTAGAGCCACCTCCCATGTCATGTGCACTTGTAGAGGCCCTCTTCAGCCTGGACCTGTTGTGCTGATCTTCCTTTCTTTTGGCAGCAAGCTCAGAAGCTTTTCTCTTCCTTGCCTCCTCTCTAGCAGCTGCCAGCTCTGCTGTTTTCTTCTCTCTTTGTTGTAGGACAATTGCTCTATTTGCTTCAGCTATTTCCTTCTTCTTTGCAACATTAGCAGCTCTTTTCTGTTGTGTTTCATGCTTCTTTGCTTCTCTTTCTATTGCTTTCTTCTTTGCAGCCAGGTCTCTCTTCTCTTGTGCCTCAGCAGCTCTCTTCTCTGCTGCAGCATTTAGTGCCTCCAGTGCAGCATCTCTCTTCTCTGCCATTTCTCTGTCTTTCTCCATCTTCATCTGCCTGAGCTTCATGTCTTGACTACCATCCCTGCTAGCAGTTGTAGTAACATGTGGCATGCTACTGCTCTGAGGTCTTGCTGAGCTAATGAAGCTTGATTCAGGCATGGGTTGCTGAGAAAGTCCAGGTCTCCTAGATGATTGTTGCTCCCTTCTCATCTGTTGTACCATTGTGTCACCAAACACTTCCTGAAAAGATGAAAGTAACATCATTAGAACACTTCACAAGTCATAAATTATTGTCAATGTGAATATGTAAAGCTTGACAATGATTAAGGAAGACAAACCTGAGTTATTACTGGTTCCTCTTCACTTTCTTCACTGCCTGAATCAACTTCAACTTGATGCACATTCTGTTGTTCATCATCTGATGAGTCAACAGGAATAGGAGGAATAGGTTGTGGTTGTGGCACATGCCTCACAGGTGGCAAACCAGCTTTCCTCTTGTTGCAACCTGCTCTGTTGTGACCCTCCTCTTGGCAATGAGAGCAAGTGATGACCACACCATGCCTTGTGAGCTTTTTGCCTCCTCTCTTGTCCTTGGCTTCATGTGGTTGTTTCCTTCTATTCTTCTAATGCCTTCCCTTTTTGTCATTCTTCTTGGGTGGGGGTTTGATCACTGGACCATGCATCTTTTCCCACTCTCTCTCATCTCTGTCTGGCATGATGATAGGCTGGTAGGCTTTCAGAAATGAGGCAATGCTGTAGCATTTGTCAACTAGGTCCTCAGGCTCAATTCTCTCATCTTTGCAGCAAACAACAGAATGATGGCATGGTATGCCATTGAGGTCCCACCTTTTGCAAGTACAACTTAAAGCTTTTATGTCCACTATGTAAGATCTCCCTTTGTTATCAACCTACACAGATGACACAGGGCACTTAATCAATGCAAGAAAACAGGATGAATACGCAAAATGCTAAGTCAGGCTAGATTACCTGGAATATTCCATCCCCTGCATTTGATGCATGACATGTAGCTGACAAATCATCATTCTTCTCAAGTCTTTTCTTAATTTTGGGGCAAACAGTGCCATCCCATGTTTCTGCTTCCTCTCTCTTGTTGTAGAACCTTGTCATCAACTGCTTTTTTATTGTCATGATCAATGACAATATGGGGAGCTCTCTGGCCTCAAGAATGTACCTACAGCCAACAGTTGGTTCATGTCAGAAGATTATTGTGATGGAGAACTACCTGTTGAATGCTTCATGTGATGAAAAACACAAACAATGATGCAACTTACTTGTTAAACACTTCACATGCATTATTGAGAAGAATATCACACTTGGGGAACTCTTGTTGATATGCCCTAACCCAAGTGTTGGGGTCCATCCCTGACAGCCATTTCCATGCTTCAAAGTTTATCACTTTAAGCTCTTCCATGTTCTGTTCAAAATCAGAAGGAGTTGTGCTCCTAGCACATTTCCACAGCTGGTTCTTGAGCACTTCACCCCTAAACTGCTGTTGGTAGTTTTGCCACAAGTGCCTGACACAGAACCTGTGCTCTGCATGTGGAAAGTAATCTCTGACAGCTTTGATCAAACCCTAAAAGAAATGTGAAAGACAATGTCAGCATCATGACAAATCAATTGTGGAAGCAGAAACTTTGAAGAATGGAAATGAAAGACCAAGTTATGAAAGTACCTTTTGCTTGTCAGACATAATAGTCCACAGATCAGTTTCAGTAATGGCTAGGTCTTGTTTCAGAGAGGATAAGAACCACCTCCAGGTGTCAGTGTTCTCAATGTCAACAATAGCACAAGCAATTGGATAGATGCAATCATTTGGATCTAGTCCAACTGCAGTGAGAAGAACACCTCCATATCTGGTCTTCAAATGGCATCCATCTAGGCAGATTACTGGCCTACAAGCCTGCATAAACCCTCTCTTGCATGGCTCCAAAGAGAAATAGCAGTGTAGGAAAGTACCATCTGTATCTGCTGCTAAATAAAATCTGCTCCCTGGATTTGACCTTCTCCATTCATTTGCATAGTCCCAAAGCTTATTGTACTGTTTCTCCTCATCTCCATGGACAATATTAAGAGCCAACCTTTTTGCTCTCCTAAGCTTACTCCTTGTAGGCTTCATATTCCATTGTTCCTGCACCACCCTAGAGAAGTTCTTCATGCTCATGTTTTCATCTGCCCTAAATGAGTCCAAATACTTCTCTGCCATGTATGGAGCTGTGAAGCTTTTCACTTGCCATTTCTTGCTGCATGTGTGTTTGTCCACAAGCTTCTTAACCATGAATGCCTTTGTCCTATTGTCATTGGATGCCCATAGATACCAAGGGCACCCCTCCTCACATTTTGCACAAACCCTCATCTTGTCATTAGTTGGCATCTTCAGGTTGACCCTGTTCCTGCATGAGTATTCTTTGATAGCCTTCCTAAGTAGCTGCACATTCTGAAAAACTTGCCCCACATGAAACTTAGGGCTTATTAAATCTTCATCCCTAAATGTCTTGAAGTTCATCTCAATTATTCCTTCATCATCAGAATCTGGCCTTCTTAACTCATCATCTTCTGACACATCTAATTGTTCCTCATTCCTATTCTCCTCTACAGCATCAAAGCAATTGTTCAGATACAAGTCATCATCTCCCTCTGATATGGCATAGTCACTATCTGCAATTTCAGGCACATAATCAATGTCACTACCCTCTTCTTCTGAATCTGTTGATCCTCCACTTGCATCATTGTCATGAACATCATCTGCATCCATATTGATAACTGACTTGCCTTTCTCCTTTAGTACTTCAGTTGCTGTCCTGAAACCTTCCCCTGATTCAGGTCTGACCACATTCAATGGCTTCATTGGGCTGATGACTTTTGGGAGATCTTGAATTGGGAACCTAACTACATCATCAAGATCCCTGATAGAATCATCATGTTCCAAAAAAATATCCATGAAATGATGCCCAAATGTCACAAAAGCTCTCATGTTATCTGTGGCATCCTCTCCATTGATCACTCTAAGCCCATTTGTGTTGACTTGAAGACCTGGCATGCAGTAGTACACTGTCATCCTTCCTTCCTTCTCATACCCTATCTGCTCTATGAGATCATCCACATCTGGGGGAGACCATGTGTTCTTGTCTATGTTATCAAACCAGATGCTCTGCCCTCCATAGTACTTTTTGCTTCTGCCTTGGCCCATGAAAAAACCTCCATGCCATATTTGAACAGAAAACATAGGATCATCATCACCTGCAATCAATAAGTGGAGTCATTCAGAATAACATTTTCAATCAAAATGTAACTGATTGTGACCGCAAGTTTCTATCCTAAAAAATGAACACTGATTGTGACCACAAGTTTCTGAATTTAAACATGCATCTCTCCATAATGTCAAACTTATCTGAATGTACCTGAATGCGCCTCAATTTGAACTACTTCAACAAATTATATCAGAATTTAAACAACTTGACATATGCACCAATCAATTCATAATAGAAAAAGACAATGTTATAAAAGATTGCATAAATCATTGCCTGCATTGGAAGCAACTCCAACAAAAAGAGCCTGCTTTCATTACAAACTCCTCACAAATTAGTACTAACCCTACTCAATTCACTACAAACCCTAGCTCTCGTCAACATATCGCATAGTATCTACACACTCCTCCTAAATCAGTCCAGATCGTAGTCAATGCCACCCACACCGAGCGAAAACCCAACCTAAATCCCCAAAAAATCCACCTGCCAAAACCCTATCAAAACCCTAGCACTAACCCCTTTCCCCATAAAATTTTGACCTTCAAATCCATGGAACGGCTGTGGACGATCGGATATGAACGGAAACACGTGAATAAAAGCTGGTGCGGGAGAGGGTCGCGGGTTCTTACCGTAATGCGGCGGCGGTCCGTGCTCCAGGCGACGAACAGGGGCCATCGCCAGAGCAGACGCGCGACGCTGCCTTCCGATCTCCTGCAACCAGACGACGGCACGACCTCTTGAAGCCTCGCTCCCGACGACACGAGCAGTCGCCGGTCACCTCCGCTGCCGATCACCGCCTCCCGACGAGAGGAAAACCAAGCGTCTCCCTGCCTCGAACGCAACTAACAAAGAAATAGAGCAGGGGAGGAGCTTAATGCAAAACAAAGGCAGCCAGGACGCGAAATTTGCAAAATAGCCCCCCAAATCAACTCGCTAGTGCAAAATAACCCCCGCCTCGCTTGCGTGGCAGGTCAAACAGTCAAACAGTACGCCACGTGGGACAAATACGGCGACGCAGCGTACGCGGTGACCTGCGCTGTTAACAAATGTAATGATAAGCACCGTAATTTGGGTATTCTGTAATCCAGTGACCGAAGTGAACTTTGTGATCAAATACAGTGACCGCGGGTGAATTTCACTCTTCTGAAAGACTGTGTCTCGGTCATCCGTTTCTCAAACACCATGTAGTGCGAGAAATCCAACGGAGGAGATCGAGTCTTGTGGGGAAAAGTGCGCAAACCTCTGCAGAGTGTACAAACTAATCATGGTTAGCCGTGTCCCCGGTTATGGACATCTTGAGTATCTGGTTCTTGGATTATCATATGGATCTCATCACTCTAATTTAATTTTGTTGGGTTGATAATTACTTTTAGTTGGGATTGAGTTGGAGGAACCTTCTCAATGATGTTTCAACTACCATGATAGTTAAATAAAATATATTCCTTTGTTGTAGGGAAAAATTGGCTTTTCGCAAAACAATATAACCATAGAGCCTCCACCAGCCATATATGCATGTAGTGATAGCATTTATTCTGTTCATTGCTCTATTGTGTTATTTTGCCGGCATATTCCATGTGCTGACCCGTTTTTGGTCTGCAACGTATCATGTTGCAGACTTTTCAGACGAGGAGTAAGGTTCGCTAGGCCGTTGTCGTGCACTCAGCTATGCCGTTGGAGTTGATGGACTCACTTTATCTTCCAAGCCTTCCGCTTTTATCTTATTTAGATGGCCTTAAGCCATATTTATTGCTATAAGTTCTCTTTTGAGACACTCGATGTAATAAGTGTGTGATTGCTACTCTGTTATAAATCCTTCGAGTACTGTGTGTGTCAGCATTACCGATCCAGGGATGACACTTAAGCACAGAGACTTGACCGTCTGAGGTCGGGTCGCTACAAGATGGTATCAGAGCACACGCTGAATGTAGGACACGACCACTAAGATGAGCCATAGGTCACTCTTCTCTACTCATTTCTGACTCCTCTCCATTTTTCTACTCCTTAGGATGGCGGACTCAAGGAACAAGTTTGCACAACCGGATGAAGACACACCCTTTGGACGACACTTGAAGGAAGTCACCCGGTACCTGAACATAGGAATACCAAGCTTCACCGGGACCTACACCGCCACTTTACCGGAAGAGGAGCATTGGATGATTCTAGTTCAAGTCCCAGGAAGGACATTCACGCCAGTCACTGAGCCCATAGAGTTTTCCTTTGATGCACCAACCTGGAGTCTAGGCAAGAGCATTGCAGCCCACATTGCTATGGGACGTATTGGAGAAGTCTACAAACATGAGCTGAAGGACACTATCTACCAGATATGTGGGCGCCGAGATGAGCAATGGGAGATGATCAGCACCAGGAAGGACAGGTCCATTGCAGCTTTCATCCAGGAGTTAAACCAGCACATTCGACGCCGGGAGAACTAAATGTGCACTAGCATGATAGATTTGAAGAAGGCGATGACCAGGAACATGGATCTAGAAGAGGAACTCAAGTCTACACGCGACGGATACAAGGAGGAAATCGCAATACTATTGGAGAAGAATGACGACCTGATAAAGAAGCTCAGAATATTCATGGGAGATCCCGCGCCAGGAGGAGATGGCGATCAATCCAAAGACATTCGTTCTGAGGATTACATCATCATCGACGACACCGACTCCGACCCCGACAGCAGTGATGATGACTATGAAGACGAAGCTGGAGTGGATATCATGGAGTCTTCCACCGATCAAAATTTCTAGTAGACCACCATATGATCAAGTAGTATTCCCCCATGTATATAGTAATAGTCCGAGCACTGTAACGATAGTTAGATCGATTGTATGCCCTTGCTTGATTGATTGAGTGATATGATATGATTGTGTTTGTCTCATGTGCATATGGGTAGTGCTTTCTCACTAGACCTCATTCTATTCTAATTTCTTCCCTCTAAACCCATCAGATACCTCCGAGACGTGATACCGAATTTGTCTTCCCACCGGAGCTCACTCAGTTGATCCAGCAGCAGAATGCTTTGATGCAGTTGTTAGTTCAGAACCAAGGCAACAACAACAACAAGAACAACAACCCACCGCCACCACCTCCAGTTGACAACTTAGCCCATTTTCTGAGGTTGCAGCCACCGGTGTTTTCCAGTAGCACCGAGCCAATAGTTGCTAATGACTGGCTACGCAGGATTGGAAGGGAGTTGACCTCCATAGGTTGAACATATGCTGAGAAGGTGCATTTTGCCGCACATCAATTGGATGGACCAGCAGCCTCATGGTGGGAGAATTATACAACCACATTCCCTATAGCCAATGTCACTTGGGAGTAGTTTCAGCAAGCATTCCGCACAACCCATGTCTCAAATGGAGCTATGAGCATGAAGAAGCATGGGTTTCGCCACTTATGCCAAGGGAACCGTACGGTGGGGCAGTACGTGGATGAGTTTAGAAAGTTATCTAGCTATGCCGCAGATGATGTGGCCACAGATGCTGCGAAGCAGGAGAAGTTTATGGAAGGGCTGAACGATGAGATGAGTATGCAGTTGATGGTGGCAACATCTAACAACTACCAGGAGTTGGTAGATAAAGCTCTCATGATTGAAGGGAAGCAGCAGCAGATTGAGAGCCGCAAGAGGAAGTATGGACAAGGGAAGTACAATTCAGGAGCTCAGCAGAAGCCTCGCTTTACCCCGAATTCGGGAGGATACACCCATAACCATGGAGGCCACACTCACAGTGGAGGAAGTTCTCATAATCATAATGGCCCCATGAATGGGAATGGGAATGGAGCAAGCAGCAATCAGAACCGCTCCAATCCAGCCACACCCGCCAAGAAGGACCTAAGTCACATTACTTGTTTCAAGTGCGGGAAGACTGGTCACTATGCCACTGAGTGCCCTGAGGCGAAGAATGGGAATGGCAATGGAAGCTCTGGGAAGAAGCCCAACCCTTTCAATAGGGGACAAGTGAACCACGTAAACGTGGAGGAGGTTGAAGAACAGCCAGATGCAGTTATCGGTAAGTTTTTGGTTAAGTCATTTAATGCAATCGTTCTTTTTGATACTGGTGCAGCGCATTCATACATATCAAGGGGATTTGTGGATAAGTATAAGTTGCCCACTAAAGTTCTTAGGACAATGATAACCCACAAGTATAGGGGATCGCAACAGTTTTCGAGGGTAGAGTATTCAACCCAAATTTATTGATTCGACACAAGGGGAGCCAAAGAATATTCTCAAGTATTAGCAACTGAGTTGTCAATTCAGCCACACCTAGACAACTTAGTATCCGCAGCAAAGTATTTAGTAGCAAAGTAGTATGGAAGTAACGGTAACAATAGCAAAGTAATATTTTTGGGTTTTGTAGTGATTGTAACAGTAGCAACGGAAAAGTAAATAAGCGGAGAACAATATGTGAAAAGCTCGTAGGCATGGATCGATGATGGAGAATTATGCCGAATGCGGTTCATCATGTAACAGTCATAACATAGGGTGACATAGAACTAGCTCCAATTCATCAATGTAATGTAGGCATGTATTCCGAATATAGTCATACGTGCTTATGGAAAAGAACTTGCATGACATCTTTTGTCCTACCCTCCCGTGGCAGCGGGGTCCTAGTGGAAACTAAGGGATATTAAGGCCTCCTTTTAATAGAGTACCGGACCAAAGCATTAACACATAGTGAATACATGAACTCCTCAAACTAAGGTCATCACCGGGAGTGGTCCTGATTATTGTCACTTCGGGGTTGCCGGATCATAACACATAGTAGGTGACTATAGACTTGCAAGATAGGATCAAGAACTCACATATATTCATGAAAACATAATAGGTTCAGATCTGAAATCATGGCACTCGGGCCCTAGTGACAAGCATTAAGCATAGCAAAGTCATCGCAACATCAATCTCAGAACATAGTGGATACTAGGGATCAAACCCTAACAAATCTAACTCGATTACATGATAAATCTCATCCAACCCATCACCGTCTAGCAAGCCTACAATGGAATTACTCATGCACGGCGGTGAGCATCATGAAATTGGTGATGGAGGATGGTTGATGATGACGATGGCGACGGATTCCCCTCTCCGGAGCCCCGAACGGAGTCCAGATCAGCCCTCCTGAGAGAGTTTAGGGCTTGGCGGCGGCTCCGTATCGTAAAACGCGATGAATCTTTCTCTGTGATTTTTTTCTCCCCGAACACGAATATATGGAGTTGGAATTGAGGTCGGTTGAGCTCCAAGGGGCCCACGAGGCAGGGGGCGCGCCCAGGGGGGCAGGCGCGCCCCCACCCTCATGGACAGGTGGTGGGCCCCCTGGCCTTGATTCTTTTGCCAATATTTTTAATATTTTCCAAAAATAAGTTCCGTGGAGTTTCAGGTCATTCCGAGAAATTTTGTTTCTGCACATAAATAACACCATGGCAATTCTGCTGAAAACAGCGTCAGTCCGGCTTAGTTCCATTCAAATCATGCAAGTTAGAGTCCAAAACAAGGGCAAACGTGTTTGGAAAAGTAGATACGATGGAGACGTATCAACTCCCCCAAGCTTAAACCTTTGCTTGTCCTCATGCAATTCAATTGATAAACTGAAGGTGATAAAGAAAAACTTTTACAAACTCTGTTTGCTCTTGTTGTTGTAAATATGTAAAGCCAGCATTCAAGTTTTAGCAAAGATTATAACTAACCATATTCACAATAACACTTAGGTCTCATGTTTACTCATATCAATGGCATAATCAACTAGCGAGCAATAATAATAAATCTCGGATGACAACACTTTCTCAAAACAATCATGATATGATATAACAAGATGGTATCTCGCTAGCCCTTTCCGAGACCGCAAAACATAAATGCAGAGCACCTTTAAAGATCAAGGACTGACTAGACATTGTAATTCATGGTAAAAGAGATCCAATCATAGTGATACCCAATATAAATTAACAGTAATGAATGCAAATGACAGCGGTGCTCTCCAGCTGGTGCTTTTTAATAAGAGGGTGATGACTCAACATAAAAGTAAATAGATAGGCCCTTCACAGAGGGAAGCAGGGATTTGTAGAGGTGCCAGAGCTTGATTTTGAAATAGAGATGAATAATATTTTGAGCGGCATACTTTCATTGTCAACATAACAACCGAGAGATGGTGCTATCTTCCATGCTGCACACATTATAGGAGGTTCCCAAACAGAATGGTAAAGTTTATACTCCCCCTCCACCAACAAGCATCAATCCATGGCTTGCTCGAAACAACGAGTGCCTCCAACTAACAACAGTCCCGGGGGGAGTTTTGTTTGCAATTATTTTGATTTGATTTGCGTAAAGCATGGGACTGGGCATCCCGGTGACCAACCATTTTATCGTGAGTGAGGAGCGGAGTCCACTCCTCTTGAGAATAACCCGCCTAGAATGGAAGATACGGACAGCCCTAGTTGATACATGAGCTATTCGAGCATACAAAACAGAATTTCATTTGAAGGTTTAGAGTTTGGCACATACAAATTTACTTGGAACGGTAGGTAGATACCGCATATAGGAAGGTATGATGGACTCATATGGAATAACTTTGGGGTTTAAGGGATTGGATGCACAAGCAGTATTCCCGCTTAGTACAAGTGAAGGCTAGAAAAAGACTGGGAAACGACCAACTAGAGAGCGACAACAGTCATGAACATGCATTAAAATTAATAAACATTGAGTGCAAGCATGAGTAGGATATAATCCACCATGAACATAAATATTGCGAAGGCTATGTTGATTTGTTTCAACTACATGTGTGAACATGTGCCAAGTGAAGTCACTTGAATCATTCAAAGGAGGATACCACCCCATCATACCACATCATAACCATTTTAATAGCATGTTGGCACGCAAGGTAAACCATTATAAACTCCTAGCTAATTAAGCATGGCATAAGCAACTATAATCTCTAATTGTCATTGCAAACATGTTTATTCATAATAGGCTGAATCAGGAACGATGAACTAATCATATTTACAAAAACAAGAGAGGTCGAGTTCATACCAGCTTCTCTCATCTCAGTCAGTCCATCATATATCATCATAATTGCCTTTCACTTGCACGACCGAACGATGTGAATAATAATAATAGTGCACGTGCATTGGACTAAGCTGGAATCTGCGAGCATTCAATAAACAGGAGAAGACAAGGCAATATGGGCTCTTGGTTAAATCAACAATAATGCATATAAGAGCCACTTCAACAATTTCATTATGGTCTTCTCCTATCGACCCCCAAAGAAAAGAAAAGAAATAAAACTATTTACACGGGAAAGCTCCCAACAAGCAAAAGAAGAACGGGAAATATTTTTGGGTTTTCCTTTTAATTATTACTACTACAGCAAGAAAGGTAAACTAACTAAAAGCTACTACTAAATTTTTTGTTTTTTTAAGTTTTGTTAAACACACAAGAAGAAAGCAGGAAAAAGAAAATAAACTAGCATGGATAGTACAATGAAAAAGTATGAGCACCGACATCTAGCAATGAGTGTGTAAACATAAATGTAATGTCGGTGGGAAATACGTACTCCCCCAAGCTTAGGCTTTTGGCCTAAGTTGGTTTATTGCCACGGATGGCCTGGCGGATACCCCAAGTTGTAGTTGGGGTCGTACTTAGAAGAAGAAGCCTCTGATTGCCACTGGTTGGCAATCACCTCCGGATCCCACTGGTAATTAGACTGTCGTGGAGGATCAAATTATGGTTCCGGCTCTAGCTCTGTAGCTGATGTAGGGTTCCGGTAGGCATGAATGGCCGCCAGCGGAACGAGATACTGACCTGCAGATAAATCAAACAAGGAAGGAGCAGGCAAGGTAATAGTCTCAGGGTGATGTTTATCAAAGAACATTTTGTATTTAAGCTCCCCTTCCCTATTCTTTACAATAAAATCATGCGCTACCATACTCTTATAATCTAAATAAATAGTGGGTAGCAATTTTTCTTCTTTTTCATAGTGCCTAATAGGTATGTTATAGTATGCAACAAGGCATGAAGCATAAACACCTCCAAAGATGGGGCCCTTTGTACGGTTTAGACTTAACCGTTTAGCAATAATACCGCCCATACTAACAGAGTCATCACAGAATAAACCATGGAACAAAATAATAATATCAGGAACACTAAGGTTTCCACAGTTTCCGCGACCAATTAAGCAACGACTAGCAAATATTGCAAAGTAGCATAAAACAGGAAAATGTATGCTAGTGATTCTTCCATCGGAAACCTTCCTAGTTTCCCCTACAGTAATAGTGTCAATAAACCCGTCCACATCTTTATGATGTGGTTCCTCTAAGCTACCCTCGAAAGGTATTTTGCAAACCCTGCAAAATTCATATAGTGGCATCTACTGAAGGAGGTGATTCCTTAGGATAATAGTAGAAGTTTTGCACAAAAGTATTGGTGAGTAAGAGATACTGTTATCGTTGGTCACGGAGGAAGTCGGTGAGGACTGCATTCTCAGCCAATTCATAAAAATCATAATAAATCCTGGCTGCTCTCAAGAAATCATCGAAAGGCCATTCACACGGCCGAACCTCCGCGGTGCGAGGCAGATTATATTTGGGCCTCTCTGCTTCTTCACCTTGCTTTTCCTTCAAGCTTCGGCTCGATGAGCCCCTCAAAAATCTCTTCATTATTTTCTGAAAATTTCTGAAATTTTTAGTAACTTCAAATAAAAGTGAACCAATGCTCAACAAAATTGATAGCAACTACTCCTACAAGTGCCTAGAGACTATATCATGCATTAGAACTACTTGGAACCATATAATTTGACATGCAAGCTCAAGAACATGGTCACTGATGTCTACTACGCAACCTTCTTCTTGTAGACGTTGTTGGGCCTCCAAGTGCAGAGGTTTGTAGGACAGTAGAAAATTTCCCTCAAGTGGATGACCTAAGGTTTATCAATCCGTGGGAGGCGTAGGATGAAGATGGTCTCTCTCAAGAAACCCTGCAACCAAATAACAAAGAGTCTCTTGTGTCCCCAACACACCCAATACAATAGTAGATTGTATAGGTGCACTAGTTCGGCGAAGAGATGGTGATACAAGTGCAATATGGATGGTAGATATAGGTTTTTGTAATCTGAAAATATAAAAACAGCAAGGTAACAAGTGGTAAAAGTGAGCGTAAACGGTGTTGCAATGCTAGGAAACAAGGCCTAGGGTTCATACTTTCACTAGTGCAAGTTCTCTCAACAATAATAACATAACTGGATCATATAACTATCCCTCAACATGCAACAAAGAGTCACTCCAAAGTCACTAATAGAGGAGAACAAACGAAGAGATTATGGTAGGGTACGAAACCACCTCAAAGTTAATCTTCCCAATCAATCTGTTGGGCTATTCCTATAAGTGTCACAAACAACCCTAGACTTCGTACTAGAATAACACCTTAAGACACAAATCAACCAAAACCCTAATGTCACCTAGATACTCCAATGTCACCTCAAGTATCCATGGGTATGATTATAGGATATGCATCACACAATCTCAGATTCATCTATTCAACCAACACATAGAATCTCAAAGAGTGCCCCAAAGTTTCTACCGGAGAATCAAGACGAAAACGTGTGCCAACCCCTATGCATATGTTCATGGGCGGAACCCGCAAGTTGATCACCAAAACATACATCAAGTGGATCACGTGATATCCCATTGTCACCACAGATACGCACCGCAAGACATACATCAAGTGTTCTCAAATCATTAAAGACTCAATCCGATAAGATAACTTCAAAGGGAAAACTCAATCCATTACAAGAGACTAGAGGGGGAGAAACATAAGATCCAACTATAATAGCAAAGGTCGCGATACATCAAGATCGTGCCAAATCAAGAACACGAGAGAGAGAGATTAAACACATAGCTACTGGTACATACCGTCAGCCCCGAGGGTGAACTACTCCCTCCTCGTCATGGAGAGCATCGGGATGATGAAGATGGCCACCGGTGAGGGATCCCCCCTCCGGCAGGGTGCCGGAACAGGGTCCCGATTGGTTTTTGGTGGCTACAGAGGCTTGCGGTGGCGAAACTCCCGATCTATTTTGGTCCCCGATGGTTTTAGGGTATATTGGTATATATAGGAGGAAGAAATATGTAAGGGGAGCCACGAGGGGCCCACGAGGGTGGAGGGCGCGCCCAGGGGGGTGGGCGCGCCCCTGCCTCGTGCCTTCCTCGTTGCTTTCTTGATGTGGACTCCAAGTCTCCCGGGTTGCTTTCTTTCCAAAAATAACTTCTCCAGAAGGTTTCATTCCGTTTCGACTCCGTTTGATATTCCTTTTATTCGAAACACTGAAACAAGGGAAAAACAAAAACTGGCACTGGGATCTGGGTCAATAGGTTAGTCCCAAAAATAATATAAAAGTGTATAATAAAGCCCATAAACATCCAAAACAGATAATATAATAGCATGGAACAATAAAAAATTATAGATACGTTGGAGACGTATCAGCATCCCCAAGCTTAATTCCTGCTCGTCCTCGAGTAGGTAAATGATAAAAACAAATTTTTTTATGTGGAATGCTACTTGGCATAATTTCAATGTAATTCTTCTTAATTGTGGTATGAATATTCAGATCCGAAAGATTCAAGATAAAAGTTCATATTGACATAAAAGTAATAACACTTCAAGCATACTAACTAAGCAATTATGTCCTCTCAAAATAACATGGCCAAAGAAAGTTCATCCCTACAAAATCATATAGTTTAGTCATGCTCCATTTTCGTCACACAAGAATGCTCTCATCATGCACAACCCCGATGACAAGCCAAGCAATTGTTTCATACTTTAGTAATCTCAAACCTTCTCAACCTTCACGCAATACATGAGCGTGAGCCATGGATATAGAAATATGGGTGGAATAGAATATAATGATGGGGGTTATGTGAAGAAGACAAAAAGGAGAAAGTCTCACATCAACGCGGCTAATCAATGAGCTATGGAGATGCCCATCGATTGATGTTAATTCAAGGAGTAGGGATTGCCATGCAACGGATGCACTAGAGCTTTAAATATATGAAAGCTCAACAAAAGAAACTAAGTGGGTGTGCATCCAACTTGCTTGCTCACGAAGACCTAGGGCACTTGAGGAGGCCCATTGTTGGAATATACAAGCCAAGTTCTATAATGAAAAATTCCCACTAGTATATGAAAGTGACAAAACAAGAGACTCTCTATCATGAAGATCATGGTGCTAGTTTGAAGCACAAGTGTGGTAAAAGGATAGTAACATTGTCCCTTCTCTCTTTTTCTCTCTCTTTTTTTGGGCCTTCTCTTTTTTATGGCCTTTCTCTCCTTTTTTATGACCTTTCTCTCTTTTTTATTCCTCACTTTGGACAATGCTCTAGAAAATGATGATCATCACACTTCTATTTATTTACAACTCAATGATTACAACTCGATACTAGAACAAGATATGACTCTATATGAATGCCGCCGGCGGTGTACCGGGATGGGCAATGAATCAAGAGTGACATGTATGAAAGAATTATGAACGGTGGCTTTGCCACAAATACTATGTCAACTACATGATCATGCAAATCAATATGACAATGATGAACGTGTCATGATAAACGGAACGGTGGAAAGTTTCATGGCAGTATATCTCGGAATGGCTATGGAAATGCCATAATAGGTAGGTATGGTGGCTGTTTTGAGGAAGATATATAAGGAGGTTTTGTGTGAAAGAGCGTATCATATCACGGGGTTTGGATGCACCGGCGAAGTTTGCACCAACTCTCAATGTGAGAAAGGGCAATGCACGGTACCGAAGAGGGTAGCAATGATGGAAAAGGTGAGAGTGCGTATAATCCATGGACTCAACATTAGTCATAAAGAACTCACATATTTATTGCAAAAATCTACAAGTCATCAAAAACCAAGCACTATGCACATGCTCCTAGGGGGATAGATTGGTAGGAAAATACCATTGCTCGTCCCCGACCGCCACTCATAAGGAGGACACTCAAAGAACACCTCATGTTTCAAATTTGTTACATAACGTTTACCATACGTGCATGCTACAGGACTTGCAAACTTCAACACAAGTATTTCTCAAATTCACAACTACTCAACTAGCACGACTTTAATATCACTACCTCCATATCTCAAAACAATCATCAAGTATCAAACTTCTCTTAGTATTCAATGCACTTATATGAAAGTTTTTACTAGTCTTGAATACCTAGCATATTAGGATTAAGCAAATTACCATGCTGTTTAAGACTCTCAAAATAATATAAGTGAAGCATGAGAGAACAATAGTTTCTATAAAACAAATCCACCGCCGTGCTCTAAAAGATATAAGTGAAGCACTAGAGCAATAACAAATTATTCCGAACGATATAAGTGAAGATCAACGAGTAGTCGAATAATTATACAACTATGTGAAGACTCTCTAACATTTAATAATTTCAGATCTTGATACTTTATTCAAACAGCAAGCAAAACAACTTTCCACCTCCTGTGTGCCACTGTGGCAGCCCCTTTGACTATAAAAGGAGGCCCGCGGCGTACTAAGAGAGGATTCAGACTTTTTGGACCCTGCACGCTTTGTAGTTTGTCCAAGAACACCAGATAAACACAAACCAGCAGGAGTAGGGTATTACGCATCGCTTGCGGCCCGAACCTGGTTTATTTCCCCATGTTGGTCTCTTAAACCCGCTCTTTCCACGGCCCCGCGCCTGCCGACCATGGAAGGGATTCCCCGTGATCCCATATGTGTCGTTTCCACCGACATCTTTAGCGCACCAGGTAGGCGGCACGCAAGCTATGAAAATCCGTTTTTGGAGCCAACCTATCGACGCCCTCGTCGCGGTGGCCCGAGAAGAGTAGGCGGCATCAATCAGCCGTACTCTGGTGCCTTCAGGGGCAACAATGATCATCTGCGTGGCCGCAAAAAGCTAAGTCGCGCAAAACTTTGAGTTATTTCCTTTTCTTTTATAAAGTTATTCTCCTCAAAAGATCTCGCTCTTTGTATGGAAAACCTGCACGCGATGGGACCCTCCCGCTGTTGGCAACGCCCTTGTTCTGTTTCGAGTCCGCTCAATGGTTCGAGCGGCCGCGTTGAGAGCGGCAGGGTGGCCTATCCGCTAGTGGCAATGCCCTTATCCTGTTTCGAGTCCGCTCAACAGTTCAAGCGGCCGCGCTGAGAGCGGTAAGGTGGTTTGCCCAGCAGCAAGCACACCTGGCAGGCCGCTAAGGATCCGTCCTCAAAGCGTCGCGGCTTGGTTTTACGCGTCGGCAATCCTATCCAACTAAGCGTAGGGCGTACATACCAAGAAAGATCGAACAGGAAAATAGCATGCATCATTTTAAAAAGTACTGCAAAGTTATATTACATTAATTGTTGCTGTGGTTCTAACTTAAGATAAAATCGTCTTGGTCATGGACTCGCAGCGGCAAAAAGAAACAGGGTGCCTAGTCTCGGTGCTGGCCCTCCACCCTCCGGACTCCGTCGACGCGCCTGATGATGGGCTCGATACGCTCCTCGAGCGTCGCAAGGTCCACATCCTTCGACAAGCTCTCCAGTGTGGCGGCGAAGTCGACGTTGGGGTTCCAGTACGCCACCTTGGTGAGGACCTTGGTCAGGGCGCCCCGGTAGAGCTTCCAGGCCTCATTGGCCAGAGAGATCACTCGGTTGGAGCGGAACTGCTCCAGGGCTCCAAGGACAACCTCGAAGAACAGAGTCAGCCTGGCGTTTGGACACACGTTCGGCTCCTAGGAGTACTTGACATTTGGCATCCCCATGGCGGCCAACTTCGTGGTGATCCTGCTGGCGACGTCGACGAGGCGGCTGATCCAAAGGTTTACGCCCTCCGCGTACTCCTTATGTTCGGCGGCATCATTCCTCCGCAGCTGCTTCTCGTCCTCCAAGACCTTGTTCAGGGTCTCCTCACGAGCCCCGGCCTTTGAAAGCTTCCCCTCCAAGCCGTCCAGCTTCAACTTCAGATCGTTGATGGAGTCGTTGGCCTCGGAGAGCAGATTGGCCTTGTCGGAGACTGCGGCCTGGGCATCCGCCAAAGAACGGTTGGTCGTGTCCCTCTCTTTCATCAGCTCCGAGGCGACCTTCTTCAGCTCCTCCCGCTCCAGCTCCAGCTCCTTCACCTTGTCGGCATGGACCAGGGCCTGAGCATTGAGTGCCTCCTTGTGCCTCTAATCCAGCTCCTGGGTCCACTGCGCGACGAGCTTTTCGATCTCCTCATCCTTGCCGCGGAGTGTGGCGGTGAGCGCCTCTTCACGGACGGCAAGGTCCTCCTCCTGGGAGTTCAGCAGAGCCTGGTGCTGTTGCCGAGCGGCCTCGTCCTTGGCGGCCTGCTCCTTCGCCACCTACTGGGCCTTCTTGATGTTAGCCCGCTTCAGGATGAGCTCCTGCTTATGCTCAGCCAGCTCGCCCTAGGCAGCCCTCAATTCGTCGTGAGCCCCGTGGAACCAGGCATGTGTCTCAGTGATGCGCTCCTCGAGATCCGCCTCCGCCTTGTCCGCAGCCGCCATCCTGGATTTTGCCTTGTCCAGGCAGGCACGGTGGAGCGCCTGGAGCTTCTGGAAGTTGACGCTCATAGCTCGACGGAGTTGCTCCTCTTGGGAGCCGCCACCACCGGCGCTCGGTTCGTCACAACTTGAAGCCCGGCGGTGGCGAGCGCCTCGTTGATGTCTACAACGCAACCTTCTTCTTGTAGACGTTGTTGGGCCTCCAAGTGCAGAGGTTTGTAGGACAGTAGCAAATTTCCTTCAAGTGGATGACCTAAGGTTTATCAATCCGTGGGAGGCGTAGGATGAAGATGGTCTCTCTCAAGCAACCCTGCAACCAAATAACAAAGAGTCTCTTGTGTCCCCAACACACCCAATACAATGGTAAGTTGTATAGGTGCACTTGTTCGGCGAAGAGATGGTGATACAAGTGCAATATGGATGGTAGATATAGGTTTTTGTAATCTGAAAATATAAAAACAGCAAGGTAACTAATAATAAGAGTGAGCGTAAATGGTATTGCAATGCTAGGAAACAAGGCCTAGGGTTCATACTTTCACTAGTGCAAGTTCTCTCAACAATAATAACATAATTGGATCATATAACTATCCCTCAACATGCAACAAAGAGTCACTCCAAAGTCACTAATAGCGGAGAACAAACGAAGAGATTATTGTAGGGCATGAAACCACCTCAAAGTTATCCTTTCTGATCGATCTATTCAAGAGTCCGTAGTAAAATAACACGAAGCTATTCTTTCCGTCCGGTCTATCATAGAGTTCGTACTAGAATAACACCTTAAGACACAAATCAACCAAAACCCTAATGTCACCTAGATACTCCAATGTCACCTCAAGTATGCGTGGGTATGATTATACGATATGCGTCACACAATCTCAGATTCATCTATTCAACCAACACCAAGTACTTCAAAGAGTGACCCAAAGTTTCTACCAGAGAGTCAAGACGAAAACGTGTGCCAACCCCTATGCATAAGTTCACAATGTTACGGAACCCGCAAGTTGATCACCAAAACATACATCAAGTAGATCACGTGATATCCCATTGTCACCACAGATAAGCACATGCAAGACATACATCAAGTGTTCTCAAATCCTTAAAGACTCAATCCGATAAGATAACTTCAAAGGAAAAACACAATCCATTACAAGAGAGTAGAGGGGGATAAACATCATAAGATCCAACTATAATAGCAAAGCTCCCGATACATCAAGATTGTGCCACCTCAAGAACACGAGAGAGAGAGAGAGATCAAACACATAGCTACTGGTACATACCCTCAGCCCCGAGGGTGAACTACTCCCTCCTCGTCATGGAGAGCGCCGGGATGATGAAGATGGCCATCGGAGAGGGATTCCCCCTCCGGCAGGGTGCCGGAACGGGTCTAGATTGGTTTTCGGTGGCCACAGAGGCTTGCGGCGGCGGAACTCCCGATCTAGGTTTCTTTCTGGAGGTTTCTGTATATTTAAGAGGTTTTGGCGTCGGGAACAAGTCAGGGGGGTCTCCGGGCTGTCCACGAGGTAGGGGGGTGCGCCTCCCACCCTCGTGGGCAGCCCGGGACCGTTCTGGCCCAACTCTTTTACTCCATGGCCTTCTTCTGGTCCAAAAATAAGCTCCATCAAGTTTCAGGTCAATTGGACTCCGTTTGGTTTTCCTTTTTCGCGATACTCAAAAACAAGGAAAAAAACAGAAACTAGCATTGGGCTCTAGGTTAATAGGTTAGTCCCAAAAATAGTATAAAAGTGTATAATAAAGCCCATTAAACATCCAAAACAGATAATATAATAGCATGGAACAATCAAAAAATTATAGATACGTTGGAGACGTAACACTCGTTGTCGAACACTTCCCCCTCGGTTGGCGCCCAGGTGCTCGCCGTCCCTGGGAGGTGGACGAACATGTCGTCGCCCACCTTCAAGTACTTGCTCGGGCCAGGGGCAGCAGAGGAGGAAGGTTGGTCATCAACCACCCCCTCCCCGGCAGGCCCCTTGCCGGCCTCCCCGGCAGGCCCCTTGCGGGCCTCCTCAGCGGCAATCTTTTTGGCCTCAGCCTCGTTGTCCTTGGCGACCTCCTTGATGACGGTGTCGATATCCTCCCGGTCCGCCGAGGAAGGGTCTGGATACCAAGAAAGAGAATGAGGCGGGGCCAAGATCAAGGTTCAAAAAGAAGGAGAAAGAGCGGGGACGGGAAGCAAACAACTTACCCGCACCAGGTTGGGAATAAGTGGCGCACTCCCCACCGACATTCGTTGCCGGGGCAGAACCACCGGCACCCAAGCTTGCCTCCTCCTCCTCCATGTGCGTGGGCTCGATGGTAGATGGCCTTGCCGGGGACGCCCTTCCGGGCGGCGTAGTCGAGGGGGGCGGTGTGTTGGGAGTGGCCCTTGGCGGCTCCTGCTGCAAACCCGGCAAGGTCAGCATCAATAATTCACACCCCGATGCTCATCAGTGAAGGAGTGAGTGATGAACTCATGCTGGGGGCTGAAGTGGGGGCTGCGTCGGGGGCTGCTGTCCGGCCTGCTCTCCACCAACACCGGCGTACGTGAAGTACCCGCTGGGGGATTGTTGCCAGTCGAGGCCTTGGTCCTCTTCGCCACCCTCTGGGCCAGCGTCTCCGTGTCCCTGTGGAGATAACATCAAGTCAAAGAAGGGTAACACATGTGTAAAGTCGGGAGATGATGGGGGGCGAAATACTAACTTGTCCTCCACCTCCTCCTCCGCTGGCTTCCTCTTCCTCTTCGGGCTAAAAGATCCGAGGTCGAATTTGGCCTCCTGGGTGCTGTCCGAGGGAGAGGGAGAAGGAGATGGGGTCCGGCGCCACTTGGACGAGGAGGAGGTAGTCGCCGTCTTCTTCGCCACCGCGGCCTTCACCGTATTCTTCTCTTCCGCGGCCTTCATCGCCCTCGTCTGGCGCACGAGCTGCTCTTGAGACGGTTGCCGCTGTGCGGCCCTGCGGGGCCGGACCGACTCACCGGAGCTGGCCCACCACAGGACGCGTTTCTTCCCCGAGGACGGAGGGTCGTCCGCTTTGACTTCCTCTTCGGGCGACTCGTCGCCCGCGTCTTCAATGAGGGGGCCCCAGCACCGGCGCCTCTGGCCTCCCCGACAGACTCCACCCACTGGGTGAGCTCCTTCTCCTCCGCGGCCTCGTCGGCCTCATCCTCCACGACGCCCGTGCTGCCGGCCTCCTTGGCAAGCGCCGCCTCCGCCGCCCTGGTGGCGATGTAGTCCGGCTCCTCCTTGGTGGTGTCGCGGATGAGCAGCGGCTCGTCGCGGACATAGCCCTCCGACAAGTTGTCGAAAAACTCCTGCACCTTCTCTGCCGGCTGCTCGCCCCAGGCCGGGTCAAGGACGTGCGCATTGAAGTCCGACATCATGGCGATGATAGAAGACTGGCAATAGTTGTTGCCCAGCGAGACCACTCCCGCCGGCAACCCAAACAGGGGCCCCTTGACGGCCTTGCCGGTCTTCGCAGCCCTTCCGGTTCTCTCAGCCCTGCCGTCGTCATCCACATTGAGCTAGATGATCCTTTGGCAAAAATGGGCATGCCCCATCACCGTGAAGTTATGCTTCAGGCCAGGGCGGAGCCTCATGACATCGGCCGCATTCCTGAAATCCCAGGCCGACCTCCCCTTATTGTGCAGCGGGGCGATTCGGCGACGGATGAAATCGGCCCCAATCATCTCGAGGGTGAGCCCGACCGTGGTGAGGTGATGGATCCTAGTGGTGGCGACCGTGAGCTTCTTGTCATTGGCATCGAGGTCGCTCCAGTCCTTGCGGCGGGTCGGCAGGCTCTGGCGAACTCGGCAGAACTCCTGCGGATCCTCCTCCTTGAGCCACCGGCCCCGCCACTCGTCCCACCTCTCCTTCTGGGCACCCTCCGGATACGTGCCCTTCTCCTGGGTCCTCGGGATCTAGGTAATGCACCCAGAAATGGCATCCCCTGGCTGGATGCGAGGATAGAAGTAGTGGCGGAAGAGCGCCGTGCTGGGAAGCACTCCGGCAAAGCCCTCGCAGAGGTGGGCGAAGAAGGCCATGCACGTCATGGCATTCGGTGTAAAGTCGAGGAGGTGAAAGCCGTAGGTGTGCATGATGTCGTTGAAGAAATCAGAGAAAGGGGGGCAGAGCCCGTAAGAAAAGTAATCGACAAAGAAGGGGTACCGATTTGGGCCGGCCTTGGCGAAATCAGCAGGGATGATGTGCGTGGCAGGGTGCCCCGTCATCTTCCTCCCCCACAGGGGCTTGAAGTAGTCCCTGAGGTGGACCACATCGACCATCGAGGGTAAATAGGCATGTTGCGTCCGCAGCACCGCCAACTCGCTCTCCGGCGCCTCTTTCTCCCCGACGTCCTTGGCCACCCCTTTGCCTTTGCCTGTCTTGGGCGGCATGGCGACTAAGAGGGGATGGAGGATTAAGGGCAGTGAGGGCGCGGCGGCGGCGATCAAAGGCAAGAGCTTGAGGAGGAAGAAGGGAGCGGCGGTTCCGAGATTGGAGAAGGCACAGGGGGTAAATGAGCAGCGCGCCTACGGTTTCTCCTTTTTACGGGGAAGGCACGGGCCGCCTCTTTACCATTTATCACGATGTGACGCAGGCATGCTGCAACCGCCCCATGCACGACCCCCACGTCATGCATTCAACGCGGGTCATGGGGAAGCGCAACTGGTGAGGGAGTTACTGCGGTAAAAATTCCGCCGCGCGCGCGCCCACGCACCATTCTGGGCCTGTCCCAATAACGCTTCACGCTTATATGTGGCCCAGGCCCGGGGGCTCCTGTCGGTGTACAAAAGTAGGGGGTACTTTTTGTACCCCTCTACTTGTGCGCGGGTAGTCGCAGCCACACGTCCGCGGCCGCGCTTGGCGGGACATAAGAGGAAGCAAAAACACAAGACTACCAGATCCGTGCTCAGGACCAAAGCATGAAGAGCAGAGGGGCGAGGTGAAACTCCCCCAGCAAGGCCCTTGCCCAGGCGACCTTCATGGCCCCGGCAAGAGGCTTGCCGGGGTAACTTGCCCAACACCAACGAGGTCGCCACCCATGACTCTACGAGTTCCGACGCCATCAACCTCATTGGAACCAAGGCTCGGGAGGCGCCTACATGGTGGCATGCAGATCTTTGTGAAGACCAAGGACATACAATACTAGATGAGAACCAGAAGATAGAGACCCCGGCGAGATCCTTGCCGGGGACGCTCACAAGACCCCCGGCAAGACCCTTGCCGGGGACAACTGCGAGACCCCGGCAATACCCTTGCCAGAGACATCTGCGGGGTCGCGACCAGGCTCCCACCTGCCAAGGCTCCACCGCCGTTCCAACACAGCAGTCAACCCGCCAACGGGGCAGGCGCCTGTGTGGCGACGTGCAGCTTCTAGGCCAACTTAGCAAGCACCTGCATGGTGGCATGCAAATCTTCGTGAAGACTCTGCGACCGCGCCAACTGAGGAGCCAGCCAGCCAGTGTGGCGCTGCACGCCTAGTCAGCCTGGACGCGCGTCGGAGCGAGGCGAAGCGGCGGCGGACGGAACGAGTGTTCTTGCCGTCCCCGATAAAGTGAGAGGGCACGTTGGCAGCGCATTAAATGCGTTTTGTCCTACGGTGCCAGAGATAAACTTGACTACTGTACAACTTTCCACCTCCTGTGTGCCACTGTGGCAGCCCCTTTGACTATAAAAGGAGGCTTGCGGCATACTGAGAGAGGATTCAGACTTTTTGGACCCTGCACGCTTTGTAGCTTGTCCAAGAACACCAGATAAACACAAACCAGCAGGAGTAGGGTATTACGCATCGCTTGCGGCCCGAACCTGGATAAATTTTCCCGTGTTGGTCTCTTAAACCCGCTCTTTCCACAGCCCCGCGCCCGCCGACCGTAGAAAGGATTCCCCGTGATCCCATAGGTGTCGTTTCCACCGGCACTGGTCGACGCATATTTACATGTGCATGTTGCCAAGGACTTGTGGGAGGTGCTCGAATCTAAGTTCGGGGCCGGCGGTGCCGGGAGCAAGATGTATATTATAGAGCAGTTCCACAATTACAAGCTGGTTGAGAACCATCCTATATTGGAGTAGGCTCATGAGATAATATGCATCGTTAAGAAGCTTGAGCTTCTTAAGTGCGATCTACCGGGCAAGTTTGTCACGGGTTGCATAATCGCTAAGCTCCCTAATTCCTGGAGGAACTTCGCCACCACTCTAAAACATCAGAGGCGTGAATTCTCAGTGGAGGATGTCAATGGCCATCTGAGTGTTGAGCAGAATTCGAGGGCAAAGGACTCGCATGGAAAGGGGCCTAAGGGACTTATGTCGCCAACATGGTGAACCAAAGGAACTTCAACTCCCATAAGCCCAAGGGAAAGAACGGTGTCCAACACAATACCGACTTTAAGAAGAAGGGGACCTTCAAGAAAAACAAGAAGGATGAGGGCTGCTTTACTTGTGGTTCGGTTGAACATTGGGCCAACAAGTGCCCAAACAAGTTTAAGAAGTCAGGACAGGACTCCAAGTCTGTCAACATGATTGTGGGCAACAATGAGAATGGTGCATCTGGCCGATACGGTAATTTATTTACTATATTTTCAGTGTTTCAGACCGCCGATTGGTGGGTGGACATAGGTGCAGGTGTTCATGTGTGTGCTGACATTTCATTGTTCTCTTCTTACCAGGTCACGGGCCACGGGTCCGTATTGATGATGGCGCGAGTGCTTCTGTTGATGGTGTTGGGACGGTCGATCTGAAGTTTACTTTGGGAAGGATCGTGCAGCTGAAGAATGTGCAGCATGTCCCTGCCATCAAGAAGAACCTCGTTAGTGGCTCCGTTCTGTGTAGAGAAGGGTTTAAGTTGGTATTCAAGTCTAATAAATTAGTTGTTACTAAATATTGACTATTTGTTGTCAAAGGTTATGAGAGCGGAGGGATGTTCCACCTTTCCCTCGTAGATTTTTGTAATAAAGTCGTGAACCATATTCATTCGAGTGTTAATGAATCTGAAGTTTGGCATTCACGTCTTTGTCACATTAGTTTCGGTGTTATGACACGGCTAGCTAAGTTGGATTTAATCCCGAGTTTCACTTTAGCCAAAGGTTCTAACTTCCTTTCATGTGTGCAAGCTAAGCAACCTCACCAGCCTCACAAGGCTGCGGAGGAGAGAAACTTGCCACCATTAGAACTCATACATTCTGATCTTTGTGAGATGAATGGTGTGTTGACTAAAGGTGGAAAGAAATACTTCATGACATTGATAGGTGATTCCACTAGATATTGATATGTGTATCTGTTAAATACTAAAGATGAGGCTCTACACTATTTTAATATCTATAAGGCAGAAGTTGAGAATCAACTTGAAAAGAAAATTAAACGAGTCCGATCAGATCGTGGTGGAGAGTACTTCTCGAGTGAGTTTGATTCTTTTTGTGCGGAACACAACATTATTCATGAGAGGACGCCTCCCTATTCACCCCAGTCAAACGGGGTTGCCGAGCGGAAAAACCCTACTCTAACTGATTTGGTTAAAGCCATGTTAGATGCATCGGGTTTATCCAAGGCGTAGTGGGGGGAGGCTATATTTACGACATGTCATATCCTGGATAAAGTTCCGACAAAAGATAATGAGATCACTCCCTATGAGAAATGGGCTAAGAGAAGGACAACACTCTCATACTTGCGTACTTGGGGCTGTTTGGCGAAAGTCAATTTGCCGATCCCCAAAAAGCGTAAGCTTGGACCCAAGACTATGGACTATGTTAATTTGGGCAACGCTAAGAACATCGTTGGCTATAGATTTCTAGTAGTGAAATCTGAGGTACCTGACCAGAAGGTCATTACAATTATTGAGTCTAAGGATGCTACATTCTTCGAAGATATTTTCCCTATGAGAGATATGGAAAGCACTTCTAGACAGGAATCCGAGGACACTCCTGAGCCTGTCATTCTATGGATTATTATGAATGAACACATGATGAAAATCCTGAGGAGGATGACGAGGAAACCCTTGGTAGGGGCAAGAGACAAAGGACTGCAAAGACCTTTGGTGATGATTTCTTCGTGTACCTCGTGGATGATACTCCCACTTCTATTTCAGAAGCGTATGCCTCTCCAGAAGCTGACTACTGGAAGGATGCGGTCCATAGTGAGATGGACTCCATCATGGCTAACGGGACATGGGAGATCACTGAAAGTCCCTATGGTTGCAAACGTTGGGATGTAAGTGGGTGTTCAAAAAGAAGCTTAGGCCCGATGGTACGATTGAAAAGTACAAGGCTAGGCTTGTGGCCAAGGGCTATGACTAGAAAGAAGAGGAAGATTTCTTCGATACTTATTCACCTGTGGCCAGACTAAGCACCATTCGAGTATTACTCTCGTTGGCGGCCTCACATGGTCTTATCATCCACCAGATGGATGTTAAGACGGCTTTTCTGAATGGAGAGCTAAACGAGGAAATCTACATGCAACAGCCAGATGGCTTTCTGATAGATGGTCAGGAATGAAAAGTGTGTAGGTTACTGAAATCTTTATATGGCCTGAAACAAGAACCTAAGAAATGGCATGACAAGTTTAATACAACTCTGACATCTGTTGGCTTCGTTGTTAGTGAAGCTGACAAATGTGTATACTATCATCATGGTGGGGGCGAAGGAGTTATACTCTGCTTGTATGTTGATGACATACTAATATTCGGAACTAACCTCAAAGTCATTGAGGAGGTCAAGTCGTTTCTATCTCAGAACTTTGAGATGAAAGAGCTTCGTGTGGCTGATGTTATCTTGAACATCAAGCTACTGAGAGATGATGACAGTGGGATTATGATACGTCTCCAACGTATCTATAATTTATGAAGTATTCATGCTGTTATTTTACCATTCTTGGGTGTTTTACAATCATTTTATAGCAACTTTATATCATTTTTTGGGAATAACCTATTGACCCAGTGCCACTTGCTGTTTTTTGCTTGTTTTTTACATCGCAGGAAATCAATATCAAATAGAATCCAAACACTGCGAAACTTTTTGTGGATTTTTTATGGGCCAGAAGACTCCCGATGGGCCAGAGCAGCACCTGGGGGTGCCCCGAGGGGGGAACAACCCACCAGGGCGCGCCAGGCCCCCCTGGCGCGCCCAGGTGGGTTGTGCCCACCTCGGTGGCTTCCCGCACCCCTCTTTGCCCTATAAATTCCCAAATATTCTGAAACCCTTCGGGGTTAACCTAGATCAGAAGTTCCACAGCCGCAAGGCTCTGTAGCCACCGAAAACCAATCTAGATCCTTTCTGACACCCTGCCGGAGGGGGGAATCATCTCCGGTGGCCATCTTCATCATCCCGGCGGCCACCATGATGAGGAGGGAGTAGTCCACCCTCGGGGCTGAGGGTTTGTACCAGTAGCTATGTGTTTAATCTCTCTCTCTCTCTCTCTCGTGATCAATATCATGGGCTTTGTTAATATAGTCGGATCATATGATGTTTCTCCCCTCTATACCCTTGTTGTGATGAATTGAACCTTCACCTTATGAAGTTTTGTCATGTCAGATTGAATGTTCAGATTTGGGAACACATGATGTATGTCTTGCGGTATGAATACTTAAGGTGACATTGGGGTATCTTATTGATTCACTTGATATACGTTATGGCAATCAACTTGCGGATTGCCGCGATGATATTGGGGTAATCTTTGCATAGGTGTTGATGCATGTTTTTATTATCCTTTCTCTGATAAAAACTTTGGGGTCTCCTTGTAGTTCTTTCCGTGGATTGAGTATTATGAATATGAATTTGCTTGGTGTTATTCTAGTACGAACTCTAGGATAGATTGAACGGAAACAATAACTTTGTGTTATTTTAGTACGAACTCTTGAATAGATCGAACGGAAAGAATAGCTTTGAGGTGGTTTCGTACGCTACAAACAATTTCTATCTTTTGTTCTCCGCTAATAGGAACTCGGGAGTGATTATTTATCGCACTTTGAGGGATAATCATATGATCCAACTATGTTAGCATTGTTGAGAGGTTGCACTAGTGAAAGTATGGACCCTAGGCCTTGTTTTCAAGCATTGCAATATGTTTTTGTGCCCGTTTACTATTTGCTACCTTGGTGTTTTTATTTATTCAGATTATAAAAAATATATTTTTACCATCCATATTACACTTTTATCACCATCTCTTTGCTGAACTAGTGCATCTATACAAGTTGCCATTGTATTGGGTGTGTTGGGGACACAAGAGATTTCTTGTATTTGGTTGCAGGGTCGTTTGAGAGAGACCATCTTCATCCTACACCTCTCACGGATTGATAAACCTTAGGTCATCCACTTGAGGTAAAATTGCTACTGTCCTACAAAACTCTGCGCTTGGAGGCCCAACACGAGTCTACAAGAATAAAGTTGCGTAGTAGACTTCAAGCTCTTTTCTGGCGTCGTTGCCTGGGAGGTGAGTGTTTGAAGGTATATCCTTAGATCTTGCAATTAAATCTTTTAGTTTCTTGTTTTATCACTAGTTTGGTTTATAAAAGAAAACTACATAAAAATGGAATTGAGGTTGCATCATATTATTGATCATCTTTATAATATCTTTCTTGAAAATGATGGTTCGGAAAATTGTGCTCAATTGTTAGAAGAAGAAGTCAATAAAATGCTTGGCACTAAATACTTGAATGATGAGCATGATTGCAATGTTGTTAGTATGAATTCTTTGAATACCCAAAATGCTAATGATGATTGCACAAGTCATGACAAAAGTGCTTCTTATAAGCATGTAAATTTTTGTGGAGTGAATTGGGAATGCATTTGCATACCAAAAAGGGAAGATAGATTTGGTAAGAAGCATAAATATTTAGAAATGAAAAAGTTGCAAGAAAGGCTAGATGATTGTGCTAAAAGATGTAATTTTTTCGCCATCCTTGTGAACTTTGCAATGAACGTGGTCATTTAAATCTCCAATGCAAATTGTTTCATGATCAAATCGTGTCCAAAAATTGTGATAACTTGATTACCCTTGAGCATCATAAAGAGCATAGCCTTCTTTTGGGGTATGAAGAAATGAAACATATAACTAAGGGTTTTCCAAATCCGGAGAGATTTCTTGATTTTGATCTAGAAGAAATTTATATGTTTTGTGCGGTAAATTGCATTGAGAATCCTTATATTGCCAACTACCTAAAGACAAGAAAACAAATAGAATATGAAGATAGTACTAATGAAAGGGAAAATATTTCCCAATACCCTCCTAGTGTTTATTATGATGAATCAGGTAACAAGGAGGAGCTTCCTATCCAATCAATCTCTTCAACAAGAAGCTTGAAAAAATTAATTAAACCCACACATGGTGTAGTGAAGAAGAAGAAAAGAAGAAAGAATAGAGGTAAAAAGGTATCTCTCCCAAATAATGTTGCTCCCATCACCATCGTGCCTCATGAAAGTGAATCAAATATGTTGATGGAGGATGATGATATTGATGATGATTTTGTTATGCCTATTGCTTGTTGTGATGATTATGATTGGGAAGACAACGATATCCCTTATGATCTTGAAAATATTTTTAGCACTTGCTTGGAAGAATATGATAATAATGTTTGCTATACCATTGGTGCCATTCATGCTATTGATAAGATTGATTATGATGATATGCAAAACCACAAGCTTGGGGATGCTATGTTTAATGAGTATGACATGTTTGAAGATTTATTTGTTGGAAATAATGCTTGTCCTAATCTTGGGGATGCTTTTCTTAATGAATATGATCCTTTGATTCTTTCTACTTTCGATAAGAAAATTTATTATGATGATAGCATGCCTCCTATTTATGATGATTACATTGATGAAAGTGGGTTTGGAAGAGTGTCAACTTTAGGTAGTAGTGATCCCACTATTTTGGAGGGTGTTCAATCTTAATACAATATTGATGAAAGTGGATTTGGAGAGGTCATGACTTTATTTAGTGATACATCCTCTATTTTGGAAGAGGTTTCAATTGACTATGACAATAAAGTTGCTATCTATGATGATTATTATGATGACATGTATGCCATAAAGAGTAATAAATTTTCTATGCTTGTGCATCATGAAAAGAGTGTTGTATGTGATAGTTATATTGTTGAATCCATTCATTATGCCTCTGAAAATTATTATGAGAAAGGAACTTATGCCCTTACATATCTCAATAATATCAAGTTTCTTCTCTATGTGTTGATTGTTTTGAAGTTACACTTGTTTTGCATTCCTATGCTAGTTGATTCTTGTTCCCATAAATTGTTTGCTCACAAAATCCCTATGCATAGGAAGTGGATTAGACCTAAATGTGCTAGTTATATGCTTCATGATGCTCTCTTTATGTTTCAATTCTTATCTTTTATGCGAGCATCATTGAAATCATCATGCCTAGCTTAAAAGGCATTAAAGAAAAGCGCTTGTTGGGAGACAAACCAGTACTTTTACCTACTGTTTTTGTGTGCTCACATGATTATGCTACTGTAGTAGTCATGTTTTATTACTTCTGTTTTAATAAAGTGCCAAGTAAAGCCTTTGGGATCATGTTGGGTGATAGTTTATTTGATCTTGCTGAAAAACAGAAACTTTTGCACTCACGAAAATAATTCTTATTTTTACAGAAGAGTGCTTTTGAGTTGATTATTTTTGAAGAAGTTTAATATACAAATTGCTCACATGGTCCTAATTTTTTAGAATTTTTGGAGTAGCAGAAGTATGGATTGAGTACAGATTACTACAGACTGTTCTATTTTTGACAGATTCTGTTTTCAATGCATAGTTTGCTTGTCTTCTAGTTTCTATGGATTATATTGCTCAATATAAATTGTTGAAATGATATGCTATAGTAGGCATTGTGTGAGAACAATTATGTATCTTATCTTTGACAGTACCAAAAGTGAAATGGTTTGCTCTTTATCATACTAACTATCTCACAAAGTTTCGCTAAGTTTTGTGAGATTGAAGCTTTCAAGTTTTGGGTGAGATGTCGATATAAGGAGAATAAGGAGTGACAAGACCCTAATCTTGGGGATGCCCAAGGCACCCCCAAGGTAATACCCAAGGAAGATCCAAGCAACTAAGCTTGGGGATGCCCCGGAACGCATCCCCTCTTTCGTCTCCAACAATATCGGTAACCTTACTTAGAGCTATGTTTTCATTCGTCACATGATATGTGTTTTGCTTGGAGCGTCAATTTATTTTGTTAGGATTTTCTTGATGTTATTTAGAATAATGCTTTGCATCTTTTATTTCAATAAAAGTGGCAATGATAGCCTTTACAATGATTATTTTGCAAGTCCATTTGTTGTTGTTTGAAAACAGAAAGTTTACCGCTGTTGCAAAAATTTCCTAGAAAAGTCATAACATGATAAAATGTTGAAACTTTTTGCACAATAAGCTCTGATAAATTTTCTACAGAATTTTTTGAGTTGAATAAGTATTGATACTCTTGCATTCTTTACAGTCTGTACTGTTTTGGAAGATTGCTGTTATGTTTGCATTGTTTGCATATGCTTGCTTGTTTAATGAATCTATTTGAGGATAGGAGTATTACATATGCAGAGGCATTTAGTATGCAATGTTAAATAATAATTTTAGTGATTTTCTACAGTAGAGAATGATAAGGTTTTTGCATTGGTTTATACTAACTTATCTCACGAGTTCTTGTTGAGTTTTGTGTGGATGAAGCTTTTGAGATTTAGGAAAACCGTGATATGAGAGGAATTAAGGAGACACAAAAGCTCAAGCTTGGGGATGCCCAAGGCATACCAAGATAATATTTCAAGAAGTCTCAAGCATCTAAGCTTGGGGATGCCCCGGTAGGCATCCCACCTTTCTTCTTCAACAATTATCGGTTAGTATCGGTTGAGCCTAAGTTTTTGCTTTTTCACATGAGTTGTGCTATCCTTGGAATGTCATTTCATTTTGTTTTGCTTTCTGTTTTGCTTTCACATGAGTCCTCAAATAGTTACCAAGGAGGATAAGTAAGCGGCATTCACATCCCGTCAACAAAGCTCTTTTCTATGGAATTACTCTTATGCTTCACTTATACCCTATGAGTAAATGGTTAATAAATTGAATGTCATGAAATTGAAATCATATCATGCCTAGTGGTAGCTTCGCATTGGGTTTAGAAAGTGAAATGTTTTGAGGCTTGACAATCACAATATTGGTCATACAAGCAATTCACGAATAATTAGTATAAGGAACAGAACTTTCACATGCAAATACACTATCTTAGAAATCTTTTGTGATTGTGAGCCCCCATCAAAATAATATATGCCAAAATTGTTGACGTTGGACAAGGAAGACAACATAATGATTTATGTTTGTTCATATTCACATAGAAGTTATAATGTCATAGATCCTTCAACATGTGGTGCTTGCCCCCATCTTTGCTAGCCAAAAATTCCGCACAAGAGATACTACTTATGCATCCAAAAACCCTTAAACCCAAATCTTATTTTTCAAGAGTCCACCATACCTACTTAAGGATTGAGCAAGATCCTTCAAGTAAGTTGTCATCGGTGCAATAAGGCAATAAAAATTGCTTCTAAAAGTGTTAGATCATTTAGTGTAAGAGAAAATTGAGCGTTGTACGAACTTGTGATGGCAAAGCAATAAAAGCGACGGACTGCATAATAAAGGTTGCTATCATAAGGGGCAATATAAGATGTTCTTTTGCACTAAGGGGTTGAGCATACAAACAAATAAGCGCATGGCAACCTCTGCTTCCCTCTGCGAAGGGCCTATCTTTTACTTTTCAGTATTTACTTTTATGCAAAGAGTCAAAGTTTTTCTCTCTATTCCTTTTTATTTTTCTCTTTTGGCAAGCATCATGTGGTGAGGAAAGATCTAGGCACATATGTCCAGTTGAATATCACTGGTGCACGTCGGTGCTATACAAACGGTTTTTAACCCCTTTCTGCGACGACATTTGGAACCGTCGCCAAGTGAGTGTGGGCGATAGGGGGTCCTTCCCACACGACTCAGAAATCATCGGGGATAGGCCCTCCTGGGACATAGGCTAGGGCCGTGTGCGATCGGGCGAGGCATCGAAACCCAATCATTTTCGTAGGTATGTACATCCCACACGGTAATCCGAGAAAATCATTTCCATAGGTATGTACATCCCACGCGGTGAATCCCAGTAAAACATTTCCGTTTGTATGTATATCACACACAGTCAATCCAAGGAATACGTTTCCGTTCTTATGTACATCCCACACAGTCAATCCAGGGAAAACGTTTCTGTTCGTACGTACATCCCACACAGTTTTATGTGTAGGCTCGTGTGTGAAAGGTGTAACTATCACACACGGTCTGCCTTGGTTAACTGTTAGCTTTTATCAACTATATCACACACGATTTGATGAAGAAAACTGTGTGGCATTGGGCTATCCATCGCAATCCCTTTTACTGCTAGAATCGTTTGCAAAGGTCCATGACAAATTTAGCAGGTTTATTAGTTTACAATTAATAATTCCAGTATTACGCAAATTCACATTTCATATCGAACATCTGTTTGCCAATTTCATATCAGGCACATAAATATATTATAACTTCACAGTATGGTAGCTACATGAAAACAACACAGTACAACATATAGCTAGTTCAACTTCATAAGAACAATATATTCCTTTCCCTAATCGAGATCATCTAGGCTTGTCTTATCCACCAGTGCTTTCAGTTCAGTAGGAACCTGTTTTGCACGGGCCAACTGGGAAAGTGCCTCCTCCTTCGCCAACACCATCTTACCAAAGTCTGATTTAAAAAATCTGGGCTCATTCTCCACCTTCAATTTTTTATCCCGCATCTTCAAATATTCTTCAGCGTTGACAACAGTTTCTCTAAGCCTACATCTGTTCTCTTCCTCATATATGCTCCAGAGCTTCGCTAGGCACATCTTCAAAGACTGTGGCCACTCTTGACCAACCCACTCCAAGTAAGAACACTTCCGTTCATCCTATAATATTTAAAGTTAGATCAGTAACAATTGTAGGGGAAATGGATTTATAGCAACATAGAAAATCAGCAATGCTTATTTTGAAAAACTGAAGAAACATGTTAATTATGACATATCTTCTCAAAAAGATCAATGTGCAAATGAATTAATTGGTACTGAGACAACAACCAAATTCTGGAACATCAGAAGCTATAATTAACTACAACGATGCTACAAGTTCTTACTCATGTACAATAAATAACAAATTGAACATTTTATGAGGAAGGTAAATATAACTGCAACAGCATAGCGATAGTGTTTGGATGACAGCAAATTGATACTAACAGGTGTGTACATGCACAAATTTAGTAACATAGAACTAATAGCACTAAGGCCATCCACTATGTATGCCAAAACTGGGGTAAAGACAACTGTTGCTACATCTCGCACCGGTGCCCTGCACTGGCGAGCCGATGCAGCGAAAAAAAATCAGGGACCCGGACTCCGGAGCACGTAGTTGCTCCGATGCCCAGTTCCTTCGTGCCATAAAGATTTAGTATTTTACTGCTTGGCTGCTCGGATGTGTGGACCAAAGTTGGCTGCACAAACTGCTGAAGCGGTGCCAAATAATTTTCTAATGGCACCGCTGATGACATGGTAACAATTTAAGATACTAGGTACAAACTGTGACACTGTCTTAGGATGCGTTTGGTTGAAGGTGTGGTATTAATGGGTTGGGACCGTGACTGTGCGTCTAGGATTGATGGTAACAGGAGACAGGGGACACGATGTTTACCCAGGTTCGGGCCCTCCTTCCCGAGATCCGCCGGTTTTGGCACCGACATTGGTGCTTTCATTGAGAGTTCCACTATGCCGTCGACGAAAGGTTCAATGGCCCCTTTGATCATCCATAGTGACGCTGTCCAGGGAGAAACCTTCCTCCCCGGACAGATCTTCATGTTCGGCGGCTTCGTACTGTGGGCCAACTCGCTTGGCCATCTGGAGCAGATCGATAGTTACACCCCTGGCCATCAGGTCAGATTCGGAAGCTTGAACTACGTCGCGGACATCCGCGAAGACTTGATCTTCAACGGATTCAAGGCCGCGACGATCGCTCCCCCTCGCTCCGATGAACATGACTTAAATTTGTCATCGGGTCACATCCAGGAGATGGTTCCTGTTGCTGCAACGGCCTTAGAGCCAGAGCAGATCATGCCATCCGAGGCCACAGAGTACGCGGCGTTGGAGCCGCACACAGACTCGACACCCTGCAATGTTTGCGCCAACGGAACTCTGGACTCGTCTCCGGCTATAAGTTCCGGACCATGTACGCCTGTGGACACCGAGCTGGATCGGTTATCGATTTTCGAATTCAGCGCCACAGACATCTTCTAGCACTCACCTTTGGGTGATGTGATGAATTCTTTAAAGAATTTGTCCTTGGAGAAGGACTCACAGCCGAACTATGTTAGGTTCGAGCTAGAGGCTGATGATGGGGAATTTCGCTTCCCACCCGCCACCCACTTCATAGCCACTGTCGATGACTTAACCGACGTGCTTGAATATGGCTCCGAAGACATCGAAGGTATGGACGACGATGCCGACAAGGAACAAGGCCAAGACCCGCCATTCACTGGACGTTGGACGGCCACCTCTTCGTACGATGTGTACATGGTTGACACACCTAAAAAAGCTAGCGACGATGACAAAGAAGATCCAGTTGCGAATAAACCTTCTGAGAAACAGTCCAAACGTCGGCGCCCTAAATGCCGCTCTAAGCCTCGTAGCTCAAAAGATGGCAACACGGGCACCGGAGAAAATAGTACTCTGGGCGACGCCGGAAACAATGAAGACCCTGTTGGAGCTGCATCCGAACAGGAGGAACAAGACAACGGGCAAGATAACCCTGATAAACAGGCCATGCCCAATGACTCGGATGACGATAGTTATCGTCCAGTCTCTGAGGATAAGGAGAGCCTTGGCAGCGAGGATTTCATCATGCCTGAGGCACCCCTCGAGCAGGAGCGCTTCAAGAGCCAGCTAATAGCTATTGCAAGAAGCCTGAAGAAAAAGCAGCAGCAGCAGCTCCAAGTCGATCAAGACCTACTCATCGATAGATGGACCGACGTCCTGGCAGCCGAAGAATACGGCCTCAAGCGCCCAACGAAGAGTTACCCAAAGCGCAGACTGCTACCTCAGTTCGACGAGGAGGCACCAGATCCCTCGCGCAATCCGGACCGACCACCACGTGGTCGGGATAGTGCGGCAGACCGACCACCCCGCGGTCGGGGTAAAACGGCAACTCAGGCCGAACAACAGCCCACCCCACCGCCTCGCAAAAACAGGGACAGACCAGCTCGGGACCATACATACGACCTTCGACAGGACCTGGACAATAGAGTAGGACACACCATATCAATCTACAGATCGCGAGGGCGCTTCCCTACTCGGGATGACAGCTACCTAATTGGACGTGACAAACTTAATCATACCCGGGCCGATAACCGCAGACGGACTTCATCGGAGGAGCGCCGTGACGCGGCCCGCTATAGAGGCACCGCACACCGTCTCTGCTTCACAGATGAGGTGCTGGATCACAGCTTCCTCGAGGGGTTCAAGCCCGTCAATATGGAATCATATGACGGAACAACCGATCCCGCAGTATGGATCGAAGATTTTATTCTCCACATCCATATGGCCCGAGGAGATGACCTCCACGCTATCAAGTACCTCCCATTAAAGCTCAAAGGACCAGCTCGACACAGGCTAAACAGCCTGCCTGAAGATTCCATCGGCAGCTGGGAGGATTTGGAAGAAGCTTTTCTTGACAACTTCCAAGGCACTTATGTCTGCCCACCTGACGCTGATGACATAAGTTACATAGTTCAACAACCTGGAGAGTCCACTAGAAAATTCTGGACTAGGTTCCTAACCAAAAAGAACCAGATTGTCGACTATCCGGATGCCAAAGCCCTAGCGGCCTTTAAACATAGCATCCGTGACGAATGGCTCACCCGCCACCTCGGCCAAGAAAAGCCGAGGTCCATGGCAGCCCTCACGACACTTATGACCCGCTTTTGCGCGGGAGAGGATAGTTAGCTGGCTCGCAGTACAAACACAACCAACGAAGCAGGCCCCTCCGAGGCCAAAAACAGCACCGGCAAGCTCCGGCGCAACAGACACAAACGCCGGAGCAATGGCGATAACACCGATGACACTATAGTTCACGCCGGATTCAGTGGCTCCAAGTCCGGCCAGCGAAAGAGGCCCTATAAAAGGAACGACGGAGGACCATCCAGCTTGGACCGCATACACGATCGTCCGTGCCAGATACATGGCACCCCAGACAAACCGGCCAACCGTACTAGCAGAGATTGTCGGGTCTTTAAGCCAGCCAGCAAGGTAAATAGCGGAAACAAAGAAGGGGAATCGCAGAGCGGGGATGATGACGAGGAGCCCCGGCAGCCGAACACTGGGGGGCAGAAGAAATTCCCGCCTCAAGTTAAAACGGTGAACATGATATATGCTACACACATTTCCAAAAGGGAGCGCAAGCGCGCACTCAGGGATGTCTATGCGGTAGAGCCAGTCGCCCCAAAATTCAACCCATGGTCGTCATTCCTGATCACATTTGATCATCGTGATCATCCAACTAGCATCCGTCATGGCGGTTCGGCCGCATTGGTGCTCGACCCAATCATCGACGGATCTCACATGACACGAGTCCTAATGGACGGTGGTAGCAGCCTCAACCTGCTCTATCAGGATACAATACGCAAAATGGGTATTAATCCCTCACGAATCAAGCCCACGATAACTACCTTTAAAGGAGTTATACCAGGCGTAGAGGCCCGTTGTACAAGCTCAATCACGCTGGAGGTGGTCTTCGGTTCTCCGGATAACTTCCGAAGCGAAGAGCTAATCTTCTGTAGCGACCAGACCTCAAACAGTCTGATCTCTGTGCATCAGTGTCATCCCTGGATCGGTAATGCTGACACGCACAGTACTTGGAAGGATTTATAACAGAGTAGCAATCACACACTTATTACATCGAATGTCTCAAAAGAGAACTTATTACAATAAATATGGCTTAAGGCCATCTAATACGATAACAGCGGAAGGCTTGGAAGATAAAGTGAGTCCATCAACTCCAACGGCATCACTGAGTGAAAGACCACGACCTAAGGCTCCTTACTCGTTGTCTAAAAAGTCTGCAACATGATACGTTGCAGCCCAAAAACGGGTCAGCACATGGAATATGCTGGCAATGTAACACAAGAGAGTAATGAACAGAATAAAGCTATCACTATAGGCATATATGGCTGGTGGAGGCTGTATGGTTAATATGTTTTGCGAAAAGCCAAATTTTCCCTACAACAAAGGAATAAACTTTTATTTAACTATCATGGTGGTTGTTAAACATTGAGAAGGTTCACCCAACTCAATCCCAATTAAGCATCATCATTAACCCAATCAAATTATATTAAGAGTGATGAGATCCACATGATAATCCAAGAAACTAGATACTCAAGACGTCCATAATCGGGGACACGTCTAACCATGATTAGTTTGTACACTCTGCAGAGGTTTGTGCACTTTTCCCCACAATACTCGATCTCCTCCGTTTGATTTCTCGCACTACATGATGTTTGAGAAACGGATGACCGAGACACAGTCTTTCTGAAGAGGTCCCTTTAACTGTTAGATAGGCATGTACACCTACAATCCCCTACATCTGCTAGCCCATCATGGAAAAGTTTCCCACAAGTTACTCAACTATGCCAGAGCCCATATTGGCATGTGGCTGCACACGGAAGTTTCTAGCATGAATAATCTTATGATCCCTTTGAGCCTGGGTGGCAGTCCATAGGAGAATCACACGGTACCCCGGGATTTCCAAAAATACAGGCAATCACTGGAATTCCCCAGGTGCCTCAATCCACCCAAATGTGTATCAAAGTTGCCACCTTAAGTTAACCATTAATTAACAATACTCACATCTGTCATGAATACACTCAAACCCAATCCACGTCTACGAGCATAGCATAGCAGTATAAGCAATGTGGAAGTAACTCCCATAGGTTTGATAATAAACAGGTGAATAGGTACTACCTCATCTACTTCCCAAACCCACAGTTTAAATCGGATCATAACCATGCAATTGTTTGAGGATTGATCTAATGCAATAAAACTGGGTATGAAAGAGGTATGATCAAAGTGTTACTTGCCTTGCTGATGATTCGCGAAACCTAGAGACTCGTAGTAGCACGCTTCACACTCCGGGTACTCTATCGCAAACAAAAAAGCATACAATAAGCAATCAAGCAAGGGCATGGGTAAAACTCAAATAAGAGATCTAACCAGAAAGTTCAACTTAAGAACTCCGGTTTGCAAAAAGAATCAAATCAAACGAAGCAACAAAACTCAAATGACGAAAGAAACAAGCTTCGTTTACTAATCTGGACTAAAGCCAAATTTTACAATATCAAAAACTTGTTTAAGTTGGTTAAGCAGAAAGAGGCTTCAAGAAGAAACTCTAGGCACTTGAATTGCCTGATTCCAATAAAAGAGCGAAAAGTTAAACTAAAACGAAAATCAGATCAGAAATCGCGATCGAGAATAATCGCAGAAAATCCGAGAAAAAGAAAAACTGACGAACAGGCTAACGAACCAACGTTCGTTGTCTGCGGCTAAACGGTGAAAACCATTCGTTAAAACGAACGTATGAACGGGCGTTCGCTAAATAACTAAACCGAAAAAAATAAACCGAAACAGATCTAAAAAAACAAATCTAGGGTTTAGAAAAAATACAGTTCGATTTTTCTTGCGTAAACCAAGGCGGCGGCGGCGGCGGCTACTCCGGCGACCGCGCGGCGGCGGGTCTGCGGCGGGGCGGCGGCGGCGTCGGCGGCGGGCTAGGGTTAGGGTTTGGGGCGGCGGGCGCGGGTGGGTTGGCGGCGGTGGCTGGGCCTTGGGGCGGCTCGGGCGACGGCTTATAAAGCCCCCCGGGCGGAGTCCCGCTCGGGTACGGCCCGTAGTCGGTTTCTCTTTTTTTTAAAGTAATTCTAACGTGCAGAAAAAGAAAGAAAAGAAATACTAAATGGACTCGAAAAATCCCGAAATAAATTTTCCCTGCCCTCTAAAAATAGGCCGGACAAGGTGAACATTTATTTGGGCCTAAAATGCAATTTTGAAAAACGCATACTTTTCCTAATTCAAATAAAATAACGGTAAAACTCTGAATAAAAAATCTTATTTGATTTTAATATTAAATCTCCGATATTTCTTTATTTTGAGGAAGTCATTTTATCCTCTCTCTTTTATTTTTATAAAAGAAATATTCAAGAGAAAAATAATTAAAATCAAACGATCCTCTTTTCAAAATTCGAGAAAAACTCGAATATGAAAATAATGAAATCCCCAACTCTCTCCATGGGTCCTTGAGTTGCTTAGAATTTCTAGGATCAAACCAAAATGCAATTAAAGTATGATATGCAATGATGATCTAATGTATAACATTCCAAATTGAAAATTTGGGATGTTACAAACCTACCCCCCCTTAAGATGAATCTCGCCCTCGAGACTCGGGTTGGCTAGAAAATAGGTGAGAGTGGTCCTTCCGTAGGTCTTCCTCTCGTTCCCAGGTGGCTTCATCTTTAGTATGGTGACTCCACTGAACTTTGCAGAACTTGATTACTTTGTTGCATGTGACACGGCTGGCAAAATCAAGAATCTTAACTGGCTTCTCCTCATAGGTCAAATCGCTATCCAACTGTATCGCTTCCAGCGGTACTGTATCTCTCAGAGGAATATCAGCCACCTCTGTGTGGCACTTCTTCAACTGAGAAATGTGGAACACATCGTGAACTCCGGACAATCCTCCAGGTAATTCCAACTTGTAAGCAACTTCTCCCATACGTTCCAAAACTTTGTATGGTCCCACAAAACGTGGTGCAAATTTTCCCTTAACTCCAAAGCGCTTCACTCCTCGAAGTGGGGATACACGAAGATACACTCTGTCTCCAACTTCGTAGACTGTCTCCTTGCGTTTAGAATCTGCATAACTTTTCTGCCTGGACTAGGCTACCTTGAGTCTATCGCGAATCAGCTTAACCTTCTCTTCAGACTCTTTAATTAAATCTGGTCCAAACAACTGTCGGTCTCCAACTTCATCCCACAACAACGGTGTTCTGCACCTCCTTCCGTACAGTGCTTTGAAAGGGGCCATCTTCAAACTGGCTTGATAACTATTGTTATAAGAGAACTCTGCATACGGAAAATTATCGTCCCAACTAGATCCATAATCTAGTGCACAAGCTCTCAACATGTCCTCCAGAATCTGATTGACTCTCTCAGTCTGTCCATCTGTCTGCGGGTGAAAAGCTGTACTGTACTCTAGCTTGGTTCCCAAAGTTTCATGCAACTGATTCCAAAACTTTGATGTAAATTGGGTTCCTCTATCTGATACAATGGTCCTCGGAACTCCATGCAGACATACGATCCTGGTCATGTATATCTTTGCCAACTTAGCACTGGTGTAAGTGGTCTTCACTGGGATGAAATGAGCTACTTTCGTCAAATGATCAACTACAACCCATATCGAGTCATAGCCTGAACAAGTCCTAGGTAATCCTGTGATAAAGTCCATGCCTAGTTTATCCCACTTCCATTCGGGTATCGACAATGGTTGTAGCAATCCTGCTGGCTTCTGATGCTCTGCCTTCACTCTCTGACATACATCACAAACTGCTACATACTCTGCAATATCCTTCTTCATTCCGGTCCACCAGAAACTATCCTTCAAATCCAGATACATCTTGGTATTTCCTGGGTGAATCGAATATGGCGAATCATGGGCCTCTTGCAGAATCAACTTCCTGATCTCCTGATCATTTGGCACATATACGCGGTCCTCAAACCATAAGGTATCGTGCTCATCCTCACGAAATCCATTAGCTTTTCCTTTGCTCATTCTTTCCTTTATCTCGGCAATCTCCTTGTCCGTCTTCTGGGCTTCTCTGATCTTATCCATCAAAGTAGACTGAATCTCTAAAGCTGCTACATAACCTCTCGGAACTATCTCCAAACATAGCTCGCGAAGGTCTTCTGCCAACTCCTTGGGTAATTCTCCAGTCATGAGTGTATTGACATGACTTTTGCGGCTCAACGCATCGGCTACTACGTTAGCCTTTCCGGGATGATATTGTAATCTCATATCATAATCCTTAATGAGCTCCAACCATTTCCTCTGCTTGAGATTTAACTCCTTCTGCGTGAAGATATACTTCAAACTCTTGTGATCCGTGTATACCTCACAATGGTTTTCGATGAGAAAATGTCTCCATGTCTTCAACGCATGTACTACGGCTGCTAACTCCAAATCATGCGTAGCATAATTTAACTCATGGGGTTTAAGCTGTCGTGAGGCATATGAAACAACTCTTCCCTCCTGCATAAGTACGGCTCCAAGTCCTCGACGAGAAGCGTCGCAATACACTTCATAATCCTTGCATTGATCTGGCAGAATCAACACTGGCGATGTAACCAAGCGTCTCTTCAACTCCTGAAAACTGGCCTCACATTCCTCAGTCCATTTGAATTTGGTGTCCTTCTTCAACAACTCCGTCATGGGCTTCGCAATCTTTGAGAAATTCTCAATGAACCTCCGGTAGTATCCTGCGAGTCCAAGAAAACTCCGGATCTCTCCAACTGTCGTGGGTGACTCCCAATTTGCCACAGTGACAACCTTGGTGGGGTCTACCGCTATTCCTTCTCCGGATATAACATGTCCAAGAAATCCAACTTCCTTCAACCAAAACTCACACTTGCTGAACTTGGCGTATAACTGATGTTCTCTGAGCTTCCCAAGTACCAAACGCAAATGCTCTTTATGCTCTTCTTCATTCTTCGAGTAGACCAGAATATCATGAATGAACACCACAACGAACTTATCCAAAAAACTCCATAAACACCTTGTTCATCATGTTCATAAAATAGGCAGGTGCGTCAGTCAGGCCAAATGACATAACGGTATACTCATATAGCCCATACCTCGTGGTAAAAGCTGTCTTAGGTATATCCTGCCCTCGAATCTTCAGCTGGTGGTACCCTTAGCTCCTTAGGCAGATCGATCTTGGAAAACACCTTAGCTCCTTGCAGCTGGTCAAACAAATCATTGATCATTGGCAGTGGGTACTTGTTCTTGATCGTCACTTCATTCAATCCCCGATAATCAACAACCATCCTTAACGATCCATCCTTCTTCTCCACTAGAAGTACTGGGGATCCCCAAGGTGACGAACTTGGGCGGATATAACTTTATCCAGTAACTCCTTAATCTGCTTCTTAATTTCCTCCAAATCCTTTGCGGGCATTCTGTACGGTCTCTTAGATATTGGCCCTGTGCCTGGCAAAAGCTCAATTAAAAACTCAATGTCTCTATCTGGTGGCATGCCTGGCAACTCTTATGGAAATACATCTGGAAAATCCTTCACCACTGGTACTTCCTCCTGTACAACTCCTGATAAGGAATTTACTTGGGTCCTATTCGGCACATGCCGGGATACATACTTGATCCTTCTTCCTTCTGGGGTGGTGAGCAAAATCGCCTTACTGGCGCAATCGATGTTTCCTCCATACATCGATAGCCCATCCATACCCAGAATCACATCCAAACCTTGCGACTCCAAAATTATCAGATCTGAGGGGAAAACATGCCTACCTATGGTCAATGGCATCTGAAAACATCCTTGGCTTGCCATATACTCTGCTCCTGGCGAGCTTACTAACAAAGGTGTATTAAGAACTTTGGTGGGCAGTTTATACTTATCCACAAATCTCCTTGATATGTATGAATGCGACGCACCAGTATCAAAAAGAACGACTGCAGTAAATGACTTAACCAAAACCTTACCTATTACTGCATCTGGTTGAGCTTCAACCTCCTCCATGTTAACGTGGTTCACTTGTCACCTGGTGAAAGGGTTGGGCTTCTTCCCAGAGCTTCCATTGCCGTTTCCATTCTTAGCTTCAGGACACTCGTTGGCGTAATGTCCGGTCTTCTGGTACTTGTAGCAAGTAACGTGGCTTAGATCTTTCTTGGCGGGTGTTGCCGGGTTGGAACGGTTCTGTCCGCTACTTCCTCCATTACCATTCCCATTCTTGGGGCCACTATGATTGTGGGAACTCCCTCCATTATGAGTGTGGCCTCCATGGTTATGAACAAGTCCTCCCGAGTTCGGGGTGAAACGGGGTCTCTGCTGAGCTCCAGAATTATACTTCCCTTGTCCATACTTCCTCTTGCGGCTGTCAATCTGCTGCTGCTTCCCTTCAAGCATGAGAGCTCTATCCACCAACTCCTGGTAGTTATTGAAATTTGCCACCATCAACTGCATGCGCAGCTCATCATTCAGTCCTTCCAGAATTTCTCCTTCTTAGCTGCATCTGTAGCGACGTCATCTGGGGCATAACGTGCTAGCTTACTAAAGTCATCCACATACTGGCCAACAGTGCGCCCTCCTTAGCGTAAGTTGCGGAACTCACGCTTCTTCATGGCCATAGCTCCTGCTGATACATGGGCAGTGCAAAAAGCCTGCTGGAACTGGTCCCATGTCACAGTGTCAATGGGGTAAGTGACTATCAAATTCTCCCACCATGATGCTGCGGGTCCATCAAGCTGATGTGCGGCAAAACGCACTCTCTCCGCATCTGTGCATCCTACAGTAGTCAACTCCCTTTCAATCTTGCGGAGCCAATCATCTGCAACAATCGGCTTGGTGCTATTGGAGAACATCGGCGGATTCAGCCTAAGGAAACGGGCTAAGTGATCAACTGGTGGTGGTGGTGGGTGAGGGAGTCCTGGATTAGGGGGTCCTCGGACTGCGGACTATATACTTTGGCCGGACTGTTGGACTATGAAGATACAAGATTGAAGACTTCGTCCCGTGTTCGGATGGGACTCTCCTTTGCGTGGAAGGCAAGCTTGGCAAATCGGATATGTAGATCTCCTCCCTTGTAACCGACTCTGTGTAACCCTAGCCCCCTCTGGTGTCTATATAAACCGGAGGGTTTAGTCCGTAGGACAACAACAATCAGAATCATAGGCTAGCTTCTAGGGTTTAGCCTCTACGATCTCGTGGTAGATCCACTCTTGTAATACTCATATCATCAAGATCAATCAAGCAGGAAGTAGGGTATTACCTCCATCGAGAGGGCCCGAACCTGGGTAAACATTGTGTCCCCCGCCTCCTGTTACCATCCGCCTTAGACGCACAGTTCGGGACCCCCTACCCGAGATCCGCCGATTTTGACACCGACATTGGTGCTTTCATTTAGAGTTCCACTGTGCCATCACGATAAAGGCTTGATGGCTCCTTCAATCATCGGTAACAATGCGATCCAGGGTGAGGTTTTTCTCCCCGGACAGATCTTCGTATTCGACAGCTTCGTACTGCGGGCCAACTCGCTTGGCCATCTGGAGCAGATCGAAAGCTACGCCCCTGGCCATCAGGTCAGATTTGGAAGCTTAAACTATACTGCCGACATCCGCGGAGACTTGATCTTCGACGGATTCGAGCCCATGTCAGGTGCGCCGCACATTCACAATGAGCATGACTTAGCTCTGTCGTCGGACGGTGTTCGGGAGATCACACCTGTAGCTACTCCGGCCCTCAAGCCGGAGCAGATCGCGCCGTCCAAGGACGGGTGGATGGACCCCGCCACGGAGGCCGCACACTCAGCGGCGATAGGGCCGAATACTGACTTCACGTCCTATGAAACCTGTGTTGCCGGACACTTGGATTCGTCCCCGGCCACGGGCTCCGAACCGCCTGCGTCCGTGCCTATCGAATCTGATTGGGCACCGATCATGGAGTTTACCTCCGCAGATATTTTCCAGCACTCGCCCTTGGGTGACATGCTAGATTCATTAAGGTCTCTCTCCTTGTCAGGAGACCCTCGGCCGAACTATGTTCGGCTCGAGTGGGAAGCGGACGATGAAGAAATTCGTTCCCCACCCACCACCGACTTAATAGCCACGGTCGACGATTTAACCGACACACTTGATTTCGACTCCGAAGACATCGATGGTATGGACGACGATGCAGGAGAGGAACAGGAACCACCGCCCACAGGGCGCTGGACTGCCACCTCATCATACGATATATACATGGTGGACACCCCCACAGAAAACAATGACGAGGAACGGGAAGAAGCAGCAAAGGATAGTTCCCTCGAGAAGCAACCAAAGCGACGACGTAGGCACCGCTCAAAATCCCACCTCGGCAAAAACAGCGATAACAACGCAAGAAAGAATAATACCCCGGCCGACTCCAAAGGAAACGACGACCACATGGACCCAGCGACAGAGCAGGATGAGCCAGTGGACGGCGAACATAGTACAGAGCCGCTGTCCGATCACGACGATGCCGAGGATAAAGCTCATCAACCTGTCTCCGGAGAGGAGAACAGTCCGGACGACGATGCACACATCATCCCGGAAAAACACTTGGGGCAAGAGAACCTCCATAGAAGGCTTATTGCCACCGCGAGGAGTCTGAAGAAGCAGAAGCAAAGGCTTAAAGCCGCGCAAAATACACTCAACAGTAGATGGAACAAAGTGCTCGACACTAAAGAAAAGTACGGTGGCAGTCGCCACACAAAGAGTTATCCAAAGCGCAAGCTGCTGCCTGAATTCGATGACGAGGCTTTAGAGCCTACACAGCCAAAAATAAAACGGCCGATCAGCCGGATCGACCACCCTGTGGCCGCGATAGGGTAGCTAACGATGCCGCACATAAGTCAGCACACGATTTACGTGAGGACTCGCGCCAAAAAGCAGGTATAACCGGGTCCATCTACGGATCTAGGAAGCGCGCTCCGGCACGGAATCAAAACCGAACACTACAACCGTCGGAACGCCATGACACATCCAAATATAGGGGTGCCGTGCACCCCCTATGCTTCACCGATGAAGTGCTGGATCACGAATTTCCAGAGGGATTCAAACCCGTGAACATAGAGGCATACGACGGAACGACAGACCCTGGGGTCTGGATTGAGGACTTTATCCTTCATATCCACATGGCTCGCGGAGATGATCTCCACGCCATCAAATACTTGCCCCTCAAGCTGAAAGGACCAGCTCGGCACTGGCTGAAGAGCCTCCCCGAAAACTCAATTGGAAGTTGGGAAGAGCTTGAGGATGCTTTTAGGGCTAATTTCCAAGGGACCTATGTCCGACCTCCGGATGCAGACGATTTAAGTCATATAATTCAACAGCCGGAGAGTCAGCCCGAAAGCTTTGGAACAGATTCCTCACTAAGAAGAATCAAATTGTCGACTGCCCGAACGCCGAAGCCTTAGCGGCTTTCAAACACAGTGTCCGGGACGAATGGCTCGCCAGACACCTCGGCCAGGAAAAACCGAGGACAATGGCAGCCCTAACAAGCCTTATGACCCGCTTTTGCGCGGGCGAAGATAGTTGGCTGGCCCGTAGCGGCACCAGCGACCCAGGCACATCCGAAGTTAGGGATGGTAATGGGAAACCACGACGCAATAAAAGCAAGCGTCAAACTAATGAAGACAGCCCAGACAACATGGCGGTAAACGCCGGATTCAGGGGCTCTCAACCCGGTCAACGGAAAAAGCCATTTAAAGGCAGCAGAGATGGACCGCCCAGCCTAAATAAGATTCTAGACAGATTATGTCAGATTCATGGCACCTCCGACAAACCTGAAAATCACACCAACAGAGAATGCTGGGTCTTCAAGCAGGCCGGCAAGCTAAACGCCGAACACAAGGGGAGGGAGACACCAAGTGAAGACGAGGATGAGCCTCGCCAGCAAAACACTGGGGGACAGAAAAATTCCCACCGGAGGTCAAAACAGTGAATATGATTCACGTAAAGAAGAGGAGGAGCAAACGCGCACTCCGAGATGTATGCGCCGTGGAGCCCGTCACCCCCAAGTTCAACCCCTGGTCGGCCTGCCCCATCACTTTTGATCGCAGGGATCACCCGACTAGTATCCAGTATGGAGGATCGGCTGCCTTGGTGCTAGACCCTATAATCGCCGGATACCATCTCACCCGAGTCCTTATGGACGGCGGGAGTAGTCTTAATCAGATATATCAGGACACAGTCCGCAAAATGGGGATAGACCCGACAAGAATCAGCCAAAGCAATACTACCTTTAAAGGAGTAATACCAGGCTTAGAGGCCCGCTGCGCGGGCTCCCTAGTACTAGAGGTTGTATTCGGTTCTCCCGACAACTTCCGAAGCGAAAAGTTAACCTTCGACATCGCTCCATTCCGAAGCGGCTATCACGCACTACTCGGAAGAACGGCCTTCGCTCGTTTTAATGCAGTACCGCATTACGCCTATCTTAAGCTTAAGATGCCCGGTCCACGTGGCATCATCACAGTTAGCGGAAACACAGAGCGTTCCTTATGTGCGGAAGAATGTGTGGCGGCTCTAGCAGCCGAACACTGAACGACCTCTCCAACCAGAATAAATGATCGGTCGTCAAGACCGCGGACACGGCTAGACGAGTCCGGCACACCACTAGCTGTAACAGCTCAGATAAACCTGAGATTGGGTCGATGGATATACCCCTATAGGTGGTGCTAGGGGCTTCCCGCATGTAAAAAGGACTATAGTTCGGCTTGACCTTATTTAGATTGAATTTTAATGGTTCATTACGAATAATCAATTTTTCGCACGAAGACTTTCACCTGGGTTTTTTCTTTTACAGATGATCATCGTGCTACACCCTTCCAGGATACGGCACAACGGAGACACAGGCGCAGACGTGCAGCAGGGCCCCGCTCAAAGGTTTCTTTTTAGATTAAGACCCTGTGTAAACCTTTCTTACTGTCTCTTGTTGTTGTACACCCTCCGGATATTCAACACAACCGAGAGGGATGCTGGCGTTATTGGCATTTCGCCACGTCAGACTAATGCACGTACCTGGAAATTCAGGGTTCGTTATCAAGGGCGTTACTCAGCCCGGTATATGTTGTAAAGTCCGAATACCATACGGAGTGTCCGGCGTCGCGAGTTTGGCCTTATATGCATCAGCTCCGAATCATGTCTTTCGTCAATAGTTGGGTTTGCCCAGCTCCCGTGTTTTGCTACCTTACGTTCCGCTCTATCGGCTAAGGTGGTACCGGGAGAACTACTGCGATTGTGCCCTGGTTCATCTGGATGAGCACCTTAGTAGAGAAAGCCGAAAACTGACTGTCATGATAAAGCGCGAGACTGGTCAACCACTCGATGACCCAGCGGAATCTTCGCGATTCCTCCGCATTAACGAAGGGCCGGTTTCCCGGTCATGTATGTACGCGCCCCGTATTCGGATGAGCGCGGAAGTACCAGGGGCTGTATAGTAGCCCCACCGTCAAACTCCTATGGCTAAGTGAAAGTGTTAAAGCTATATAGTCCGATTGCCTTGTTCGCCACGCTATCACCTCCTTAATGGACCAAGACGTTGGATCAAGTGTGAATACGCGCTTTTTCGAACACCCCCGCATTATATGCATGGGGGCTGAAGCCGACGACTGCCAACTTTCAGGTTATATACATACATAAACGGCCGCACAGGAGGCATCATAATACTTTCAGGCAAAAGTATAAACATAGCCTTTATAATCCAAATAGCATTGTTTTTACAATTGGGATACATGTCACTCGAACATGATACTCTTCGAGCACTGAGCCTCTATTAAACGAGCACCTTCTAGGACCTCTTCAAAATAGTGCTCGGCTGAGACCTGGCCTACGGCCGGATCCTGGGTTGCAATAGCGGTGGCCTCCATCTCCGCCCAGTATGTCTTAACACGGGCAAGAGCCATCCGCGCACCCTCTATGCACGCCGACCTCTTTACAGCGTCGATATGCGGCACAACACCAAGGAATCGTTGAACTAAACCAAAATAACTATTCGGCCTCGGTCCCTCCGGCCAAAGATGATCCACGACAGACCTCATGGCAAGTCCGGACAATCTATGGAGCTTAGCCCACTCGGCCATTTGTTCATTTAACAGCAGCGGACACGTGGGAGCACTGAACTGCGACCAGAACAATCTTTCCACTTCATGATCTTTCTGATCTTTGAAAAACTCAGTCGCATCAGCAGCACTCGTTGCCAAGTCCAAGTACGCGTCTGCAGCACTCCATAATTGATCCAGAGGGGCATACTTCGGATCTCCGAACTTCGTCCGCAACAAAAAGGGCTTCCCAGCCGTGATATCTCCGGCTTGACGAAGCTCCTCCTTCGCCGCTCTGATTTTAGAGCGGGTTTCCTTGGCTGCTACCATGGATTTCTTCAGGTCTGCCGCTTTCGCTTGGCTTTCCTTTTCAAGAAGCTCATACCGGTCAGCGGCATCCTTCAGGTCAATAGCCATCTGGGCTATTTTATCTTCGCTCTGGCGATGAGCAGCCTGTTTGGCTCTTAACTCTTCGGCCGCCTTTAGGGCGGTCGCATCACTTCTCCTGGCTTGTTCCTTGGCTCGGGCAAGCTCCGCCCGAAGGGTCTCCACGGCAGCAGCTCCATCTGCAGTCACAGTATATTATAGATACTAGCATCATGCTCCTCTTAATATCTGTTGACCACCGGAAAATACATACCCTGTGCCTCGTCAAGCCGCTTGTTTACCAGCACGATGTCGGCATCCGCCGCATCAAGCTGCCGCCTCAGTTCGGCAAACTCACCAGTCCGGCCAGCCACCGGACCCTCAGCCGCCTGCACATGAAAGCAGCATGATCATTACCTGGGGCTATGATCCTCTGTTTGCTGCCTTTGGACAGCAACCAGAGTCTCAGGGGCTACTATCTGTATAGGGCACACCTAGCATGTGCGGTACCGTCAAAAATATATATATATTACTTTGCATACCTCAAAGCCTCTTAGAAGGCTCATAAAAGGTTCATGCAACCCACTTTTGGCGGATGAAATCCTCTCAACCATTGTAGCCATTAAAGTACGATGCGCCTCTGAGATAGTCGCGTGCTCCAGAAGACCCATCAGTGCGTCCGGTCGCACACCGGTCAGTCCCGGATTCTTTCTGTCGCTCTCCTTAGGAGCCAAATACTCCGGACTTTGGGTGGCCGAAGGGTTACCTTCTGGCCTCGGCGGATCAGGAGAAATCCTCCATGACAACACCCCAGGGTCGTCCGCCTCATGAGGCGGGGAAACAAGGGGAGGCGTTTCGCTCTCCATCATATCTGGAAGAAGATCCCCGAAGACAAACTCTGTCGAGAAGGGCTACGAGCCGGACTGCAAGGTATATGTCTTGGTTATTGTCCTCAGAGATAAAGCAGGATATATTTACCAAAGTACTCTTGTTCACTTACAGCTCGGTGGAGGGCTGGCCCCCTTGCGGGCACTGTGCGGTAAGGATGCCCCCCGGGGAAGGGCCCCCTAGCGAAGGTTTCGTCCCTCATTTCCAAGTCTTTAGAGGCGATCCTTTTCCTTCCTTAGGGAGAGGGAATTCTGGATTCTTCTCCCTGATTATCCTCCTTTGTGGAGACACTAATTCCCCCGGTTTGGATGAGTAATGCATGGGGCCCGCTCTCGGCTTCTTTATTCCTCCCTTTATCTTCCCCTGATGGCACTTGATAAGGTGCGTGCTCAAGCATCCTGGCTAGTACGGGATCCGGAGAGCCTTCGGGAAGGGGGGCCGAACACCTGATCATCTTCGCCTTTTTTATCCAGCCCTGGTCAAAGAGCGATTTTTTCAGAATGATGTTGTGAAAAATAAAAAGACAACATGTTCGGCCGCAGAATTACTTACGTGGGCATCTGGATGATTGCAGTTCAGACCCGCATCCTCGGTGGTGTCCGGACACTTTATTCGTGATCCGAAGAATAATCCATACATCCCTTCGAGCGTCACGCCGAAGAATTGCTGAATAGTTCGGGTCCTTCCGGGTTGAACTCCCACATGCGGAGAGGTCGACGTTGGCATGGCAAGACCCGAAGAACTAGCATGACTTGCATTACCTTGACAAGGCTGACATCTCTCTCGAGGAGATCTCGGATGCGACTCTGCAATGTCGGCACGTCATTAACTGGCCCCCAGTCTAGCCCCTTGTTGACCCATGACGCCAGTTGTGGCGGGGGCCCGAACGGAAGGCGGGGGGAGCTACCCACTTAGTACTTCGGGGAGCTGTGATGTAAAACCACTCCCGCTGCCATAAGTTGGACATCTCCGGGAAGGAACCCTTTGGCCATGGGGCATTGGCGCCTTTGCTTATTACGGCACCTCCGCACTCTGCGTGTCGCCCATCGACTACCTTCGGCTTTGCATTTAAGGTCTTGAGCCATAAGCCGAAGTGTGGGGTGATGCGGAGGAAGGCCACACACACGACGATAAACGACGAGATGTGAAGGATGGAATCTGGAGCTAGATCATGGAAATCGAGCCCGCAATAGAACATAAGCCCTCTAACAAAGGGATCAAGACTAAAGCCTAGCCCTCGGAGGAAGTGGGAAACAAATACGACACTCTCGTTGGGTTCGGGAGTGGGGATGACCTGCCCTTGAGCAGGCAGCCTGTGCGAGATTTCGGCGGTCAGATACCTGGCTTCTCTTAGCTTCTTGATGTCCTCCTCTGTGACAGAGGAGGCTATCCACCGGCCTTTAAGATTGGATCCAGACATGATTGAAGGTCCGAAGCGCTTAGCCGGAGCCTTGGGTGTTGGAATTCGAGGTGGGGAAAGGGAAGGATCGAGCGCGAGAAGAAAAGGACATGTCTTGGCCCCTTTATAAAGAGGGTGAATATCAAGCGTCCTCCGCGTGACCGTTTGGAACTTGCCTAAAACCGAGGAGTCATATCAGCATGCGCGATTGGGTTATCCACACCCGTATTGATGAGAATCCCGTGATGAGGGGACACGACCTCTGCTTCGACAAGACGTACCAAGAAAACTGCCTCGCAACACGTGCAATGGCAGGCTGGGAAAAACGGTTCGTAATGACCGGGCTACGGCAGGATGTCACGTTGTGAGAAATTGTCAGCAGATTAGATTTCTGGAATATTATACTCTCTACGGTGGTTTGTGGAATTTTTTTTGCAGAGCCGGACACGATCCTTGTGTTCAAAATCTTCTATGGAGTATTCGGAGGAGGAACCCGCCTTGCAATGCCGAAGGCAATCTGCGCGCCGGACTCATCGTCATTGAAGCCTGTTTCAGGGGCTACTGAGGGAGTCCTGGATTAGGGGGTCCTCGGATTACCGGACTATATACTTTGGCCGGACTGTTGGACTATGAAGATACAAGATTGAAGACTTCGTCCCGTGTCCGGATGGGACTCTCCTTTGCGTGGAAGGCAAGCTTGGCAAATCGGATATGTAGATCTCCTCCCTTGTAACCGACTCTGTGTAACCCTAGCCCCCTCCGGTGTCTATATAAACCGGAGGGTTTAGTCCGTAGGACAACAATAATCAGAATCATAGGCTAGCTTCTAGGGTTTAGCCTCTACGATCTCGTGGTAGATCAACTCTTGTAATACTCATATCATCAAGATCAATCAAGCAGGAAGTAGGGTATTACCTCCATCGAGAGGGCCCGAACCTGGGTAAACATTGTGTCCCCCGCCTCCTGTTACCATCCGCCTTAGACGCACAGTTCGGGACCCCCTACCCGAGATCCGCCGGTTTTGACACCGACAGTGGGTTGTTGTTGTTGTTGTTGTTGTTGTTGTTGTTGTTGTTGTTCCCCTGGTTCTGATTCTGGACTAGCATCTGCATCAATGCATTCTGCTGCTGGATCAACTGAGTGAGCTCTGGTGGGAAAGCAAATCCATTGTCGCATCTCAGAGGCATCTGCTGGGTTTAGAAAAGATGAGAAAACAGAATAGAATGAGGTCTAGGGGGAAAACACTACCCATATGCACATGAGACAAACACAAACGTATCACTCAATCAATCAAACAAAGGGCATACAATCGGTCTAGAACTATCTTTACAAAAGTGCTTGGACTATACTATATACATGGTGGAATACTACTACTGATATGGTGGTCGACTAGAAAAATTGATCGGTCGAAGACTCCATGATATCTGCTCCAGCTTCATCAACATAGTCATCATCGCTATCGTCACGGTCCGAGTCAGTGTCGTCGATGATGATGTAGTTCTCCGGGCAAGTGGAATCGTCATCTTCTCCTCCTGGCGCGGAATCTCCCATGAAAACTCCTAGCTTCCTTGTCAGGTCATCATTCTTCTCCACTAGTACGACAATTTCCTTCATATAATCTTCGCGTGTAGCCTTGAGTTCTTCCTCCAGTTCCGTGATCCTTGTCATCGCCTTCTTCAAATCTGTCATGCCTGCGCACATCTGGTTCTCCTGGAGTCGAATGTGCTGGTTTAACTCCTGGATGAAAGCGGCAATCGCTCTATCCTTCCTGGTGCTGATCATCTCCCATTGCTCATCTCGGCGCCCACAAATCTGGTAGATAGTATCCTTGAGATCCTTGTGGTAAACTTCTCCAATGCGTCCCATGGTGATGTGAGCTGCCATACTCTTTCCTAGACTCCAGGTTGGTGCATCAAAGGAAAACTCTATGGGCTCAGTGACTGGCGTGAATGTCCTTCCTGGAACTTGAACTTGAATCATCCAGCGCTCCTATTCTGGTAAAGTGGCGTTGTAAGTCCCGGTGAAGCTTGGTATTCCGATGTTCAGGTACCTAGTGACTTCCTTCAAGTGGCATCCAAAACGGGTGTCTTCATCTGGTTGCGTGAACTTGATCCTTGCATCTGCCATCCTAAAGAGTAGAAAATGGAGAGGAGTCAGAAATGAGAAGAGAGTAGTGATCTAGGGCTTTAGCTTAGTGGTCGTGTCCTACAGTCAGCGTGTGCTCTGATACCATCTTGTAGCGACCAGACCTCAAACAGTCTGATCTCTGTGCATCAGTGTCATCCCTGGATCGGTAATGTTGACACACACAGTACTTGAAGGATTTATAACAGAGTAGCAATCACACACTTATTACATCGAATCTCTCAAAAGAGAACTTATTACAATAAATATGGCTTAAGGCCATCCAATACGATAACAGCGGAAGGCTTGGAAGATAAAGTGAGTGCATCAACTCCAACGGCATCACTGAGTGAAAGACCATGACCTAAGGCTCCTTACTCATCGTCTGAAAAGTCTGCAACATGATACGTTGCAGCCCGAAAACGGGTCAGCACATGGAATATGCTGGCAATGTAACACAAGAGCGTAATGAACAGAATAAAGCTATCACTATATGCATATATGGCTGGTGGAGGCTGTATGGTTAATATGTTTTGCGAAAAGCCATTTTTTCCTACAACAAAGGAATAAACTTTTATTTAACTATCATGTGGTTGTTAAACATTGAGAAGGTTCACCCAACTCAATCCCAATCAAGCATCATCATTAAACCCAATCAAATTATATTAAGAGTGATGAGATCCACATGATAATCCAAGAAACTAGATACTCAAGACGTTCATAACCGGGGACACGGCTAACCATGATTAGTTTGTACACTCTGCAGAGGTTTGTGCACTTTTCCCCACAAGACTCGATCTCCTCCGTTTGATTTCTCGCACTACATGATGTTTGAGAAACGGATGACCGAGACACAGTCTTTCCGAAGAGGTCCCTTTAACCGATAGATAGACCTGTACACCTACAATCCCCTACATCTGCTAGCCCATCATGGAAAAGTTTCCCACAACTTACTCAACTATGCCAGAGCCCATATTGGCATGTGGCTGCACACGGAAGTTTCTAGCATGAATAATCTTATGATCCCTTTGAGCCTGGGTGCCAGTCCATAGGAGAATCACACGGTACCCCGGGATTTCCAAAAATACAGGCAATCACAGGAATTCCCCAGGTACCTCAATCCACCCAGATGTGTATTAAAGTTGCCACCTTGAGTTAACCATTAATTAACAATACTCACATCTGTCATGAATACACTCAAACCCAATCCACGTCTACGAGCATAGCATAGCAGTATTCCCCAGGTACTACCTCATCTACTTCCCAAACCCACAGTTTAAATCGGATCATAACCATGCAATTGTTTGAGGATTGATCTAATGCAATAAAACTGGGTATGAAAGAGGTATGATCAAAGTGTTACTTGCCTTGCTGATGATTCGCGAAACCTAGAGACTCGTAGTAGCACGCTTCACACTCGGGTACTCTATCGTAAACAAACAAGCATACAATAAGCAATCAAGCAAGGGCACGGGTAAAACTCAAATAAGAGATCTAACCAGAAAGTTCAACTTAAGAACTCCGGTTTGCAAAAAGAATCAAATCAAACGAAGCAACAAAACTCAAACGACGAAAGAAACAAGCTTCATTTACAAATCTGTACTAAAGTCAAATTTTACAGTAGCAAAAAGTTTTTTAAGTTGGTTAAACAGAAAGAGGGCTTCGAGACGAAACTCTAGGCGCTTGAATCGCCTGATTCCGATAAACGAGCGAAAAGTTAAACTAAAACTAAAATCGGATCAGAAATCGCGATCGAGAATAATCACGGAAAATCCGAGAAAAAGAAAAACTGACGAACAGGCTAACGAACGAACGTTCGCAGTCTGCGTAAACCGAAAAACGGTGAAAACCGTTCGTTAAAACGAACGTATGAACGGGCGTTCGCTAAATAACTAAACCCAAAAAATAAACCAAACCGGATCTAAAAAACGGATCTAGGGTTTAGAAAAAAAACCGTTTGGTTTCTCTTGCATAAACCGAGGCGGCGGCGGCGGCTACCTCCGGCGACGACGAGGCAACGGCGCGGC